>NW_008710049.1:361520-443623 GCF_000327385.1 Lottia gigantea | reverse complement strand
TTNATACAATCAGATCTGGATCCTATTTTGAACCAAATGCAGCGCCATAACACACATCATGTTGAAGTTTATGATGCCATCTGTTGAATAAAATCATGTATTACTGTGTACATAGAACGTTTGCATGGGTTTATCACTTAAGAGAGTATAAGGTACAGGATGCAAAGGACACAATTCATTCCAGCCTGAGAAGAGCCCTTTATGCACCAAGTGCAGTCAAATTCAAAGGAAGGTTTTAGATGCTTCAGATTTGATGCTATCGGTAGCGAAAATTTTCACTAATTTTAGATGTGAGGTTTTCATTCTCAAAATTTTGTTTTTAAAAATTAAAAAGTAAAAATCTGTATGTATCCGAAGAGCTCCCATACATAAAATTTTTAAAAACTATATTGTCTGTATTTCCGTACATATATTTAAGCACGAAAAACATTTTAATTCTGAGAGAAAAAAAAGGTATTGGTGTGACTAAACTGATCCATCTATGATCTGATTAGTTCGCGCTAGAACATGTTCTAGTGAGTTCTGGCTGCAGTAAAGTGTGTTCGTATCCTATTCTACTCATTATTGAATATCCGTCGCACCTGATCACGCTGAAGGTCAAGGCTATCTCTACATGTAAACAAAGTCAGATGGTTGTTCACTGAAAATTTGAGATATATTTTCGTTTGAAAATGACCCAAAATCAAACATTTTCTGTACATGACGATGAATGTGAATATTGTTCAAAACAGTGATAGCAATATATAATATGGTGTTGTCAGTGACATTAGAAATAATGATGAATTTATGTAAAATTTTACACAACAAAAAAAGACAAGCTGAGGTCTAGACCACCATAAGCAAGAAATCGTTGAACACCTGTCTGTTCAGTTTCTAATGAAGGTGGGCTTCCTACAAATATTCTATTTCTTTTCGCCCTAGGTTGGATGCCATGAAAATATCAGTCAAAGTACTCATAAAAACAATAGCCATAAATGAATGTTGGGAATTAAGGTCAAGGTCTCCAAGCTCCCATTTAATGTTTTCTTTTATGAAATTTCATTTTTAATTCATCATTTTTTCCACCAGATTTTAAAACTGCAGGCCTATTATTTATTTTTGAATTATATAAATTATATTATATTATATTATTATATATCCTTTCTTAAGGCCAAAATTTACAATAAAACAAAACCATACTGAAGCCTTATTTGAAAGAAATATTGCATTTTATAATTTTCAGGAGTTCGGTTATTCATGAGATAAATGAAGTATAACCAAAAAATTTGTGAAAATCATAAAATCCAATTTTCATATCAGTCATATAGATCTCTGTAGTAAAATTTTCAAGTTGTAGTCTTCAAAGACAACATGTATTTTTCTTTGCAATGTAATAAATTTTATAATAAGCCTACAACTCAATATTTTTTTTGTTAAATTAAAAAAATATATCACACCACCCAAATCCATGACTTAAAAAAAAAAATCGTTCGGTTATTACTTTTTTTTTTTCTCAAGAAATCTTGAAGAACAGAGAATAATTTTCGTTTGGCCTAACTACGCTCCATATGTTCTGAAATGTATCACAGTAAGTGACTTGAATTAAGAGTCCAATTCTAACTGCGAAATAGTCAGTTGTGGCTTAAGTTTAGTACATTATTTAAAGAGTATGGAAAGTCTTAATATGGTTTACTTTTGTATTTGTTAAATAATAAATGATTGAATTGAATGCCACTATCCTTTTCGTGGAAAAAAAATTCATGGGGGTGAAAAAGGGATATTTTGGCGGGAAATCGATGATTTGTACGGAAAAACCCCAGCATATTCCGGAAATATCCGAATGTATGCGTGACGTAAATTATGGTGGTTTCTGGGAACGCTACACTGACAGATAAACAAACATGGCGGGAGTTATGTATTATAATGAAAACGATTCGTCAAGCAGTCACAGTTCATCTCAGTCCGAAGAGGAAGAAGATGAACATGAATTGTTTGGGGGTGTGGTGGGCTACCAGGTCGAGCCAGTTAGGCGTCCTCGGGAAGGGGAGAATGGCAGTGAAAGGCCAAACCATGACGATGACACTGCCGAAATTCATGAAAATGGAGATCGATTGGGAAATAATGACTGGTTCGTAACATTCATTTTGTATTAAAAATCGCACGCTTCAAAAGGATTTTGACGAATGATCTGCGAGGTCTTGTGTAGAATTATGACATGTTATGGCATAAATACTTTGCACGCTTGGAGATTTTGCATAGCCATTCTTTTAGACGGTGTTACTCAGTTTAACTTTAAATTAAGATCATTAGTTGAGTAGTAGTGCCTACCACGTAAATGTGACCAGAAAAATAAAACAAAATATAATAAACTTAGAACTAAAAAATTGTCTTCGGAGACCAGCATCTTTTGGAAAGCCGTGTAACCTGTTTTCTTTACAGGTATTGCTGCAAAATTGCGCGACACAGTGCTTCAGCATTTTGATGTAAATATTGACGTAGCCTATCAAGGTTATTAGGTTAACAATGAAAAGTTGGTTGATATTATATAATTTATATATATGATTTATAATAATATACATGATGAACCGCCTGATACCACGCCGGTGACAAAACTACACACATATATAAAAACCAAGCACGGACTTTTGTCCACGCATGCGCAGCGTCCTATATTTGGCAATCAGCCAAGTTAACAAACAAGGTTCCAAAAATGACGTCATGCGGTCATGTGATAAATTCGACGTAATGGCAAACTGTCTTTGTAAACAAATTGGAATTAAACACAAATCGTCTTTGTTTTACTTATACATGTATCTTTATTATCGATTATAAGATTGGAATTGGATACAATAGGATATATAGAAACATTCACGGAAGGTGTCAAGTAGCCCATTATTGACTTTCCATACACTTTGATAAATGGATTTGAAAATATTTTCTTTACCAAAAATTTAAAATGAAGATGAGCAATGGCATGCTGGTAGGTGGAAACTCTGCCAGAATTAAATCTGTGATTTCATTATGATTTTTATTTGTGTTGGTATGTTTAATGTTGATAGTTTATAGAAAGTTTCACTAGTCATCAGTTTTCTTCTGACTTAATTAGCTGATAGTTTTTTCAAGACAGAATTACCAATATTTTTTGTATTTTTAGACTAAGTAATGTTTGAGCTGTGAAAGATCTCCATTGATTGATTTGAAAGGAATTGGATATAGCGTTTCAAATATATCTTGATAATCTCGACTATGGTTGTGGTCAATTGATAATAATAGCCCTGATGGACAGTTCAACAATGATAGATTTGATTGTTGAGTGATTATAGTCTTGAACCTCCAGTAATCAAAGACTTGTTACCAACTATTGTAGTTAAGCTCGCGATATTTTGTAATTCTCTACCTCATTTCCTGTTTTTCTGTGATTTAATAGCAAATGATTGGTTGTAAAATCCGATTCACAGATAATCATATCCTCAGGGTAATTATTGGGCTAGTCTGATTATTTGAGTGTTGGTGAATGATTCTTGAGACACATAAGTGGAATTTAAATCCTTTGTTATTACATTCTAGATAATGATGATACTGCTCAGTTCAATTCAGTTGGGTTAAAAGAAGTTCTCTTAACAAAAACCAAAGATTCTTGAAATTTCAGTGTAACATTCAATACCATTGATCTCACATCAAGAAACAAAATAACCAAGTTTTCTGCAAATGTCACCTAACTGAGTCACTGCTCAGAATATTATTCTATTGGTTGACAGGAAATTCCAACTAGAACATGCTCTTATATAGAATGTTATGAGATTCAGGTTTACTGACGTCATGCAAAGTGAGATCATACTGATTCTTATTGGAGCTACAGAGAGACTAGAGCATGGCGTACACTCTCCAATAGGGTACAACTAGTCACTCAGTAGTTATTGGTATCTTCACCATTGATCAGTCAGTAATCATGTTGCCCTAAATTGGCAGTTGCTGTCTATTGCCTGTGTTTAAACTTTCTTTACTCTTGCAAAACTTTGCAACTACTTCTGACACAACATGCAGAGCTGCAGTCACAAATTCACAAGACTAGAGCACCCCTTCCAGAGCCATGAGGTTGCTTTTGATGGACGCGCATTAGAAGTTTGTGAATGATGTAAATACAAAAATGTTCATTCCCTCTACAGTTGAATAATTTGCCTTCTCTTGATCTCTCTGTATGCTAGAGAACGCCCTACTTTTATTTACTTTTGGAAATACCATCTGTGGAATTGATTCTTGTGAACACTCTTGTTTGATTCTGTTGACTTCATTAATAGATTTGTAATGACAACATTTTATAATACATATTAGTAAGACTTGTAGTTAATGTGACTTCAAAGATATAAGGAGACCTCATGTTTTCAAGGGATAATGATAATGAGACTTCATTAAGTTTGACTACCAGCTGATCTGTGACTTTGACCAGAATTCAGATCAAAACCTGGTATGTGTCAAGTCACAATTTCAAATTTGTGATATATTTTAAAAACAGCGTTGTTACAAGTTTCATAATATGTTCATGGTTAAAAACTTTTTAGTGGATCCCAAATAGTTTTTTTTCATTTTTGAAATTTATGTTAAATCTTTGTAATGTTCATAGAGTAGAATGTTAAACAGACAATGAATTCTATTAAAGTCAAATCAAGGAGAAAATTATCCGTCTCTTCTGACAAAATGTCACTCTGCTACAATTTAACTGTTTCTTGCTGGTTAGCTTGTCTGTAGAAATCATGTAATTAGGTACAAATACTATTAGCAGCTGGCAGAAGATAATTCTTAATTTTGTTTTACAACTTGGTTAAAAGCTTCTAGTCTGAAAAGTGACATGGGTGTACTTTTCTTTGAAAGAGAACTGATTGGCCTGGAGAAAAACATGGATAATGCAACCCTCTTTGTTTTTTAACTTTAGTGGTATCCACAAAAAATGATACCTGGCTCACAGCTAAAGCATTGGCATCGGCATGAGAAATATTTACTGTGCACAGGGAATTTGAAATACTATGCTTTGTTTAAAGTCATATGCATTGTAAATGGAAACACTTGCAAAATTCTAAAAGATACTTTTCTCACCATGATGTATAGTAAAATGTCCCGACAGAAATTTCAGTTCTGAGAGAAGTCCTTCGTACACATTGCTTAATAAAAAAGAAGGTGTAAATTCTTTGTTGAGATATAATATTTGACCTACTGAAACACAAGGAATCTGATGTGTAACCCATACTTCAATGACACAGATTGCCTTCACCAGTCTACCCAATCCTCGGAAAACATAAAAGATTAATTTCATCAATTGGTTTCAAGGAACAGTTCCAACAATTGGACCAATTTACCAATTGACTCTGCGTGAAGTTTTCCAACTTGTCAGCTGTCGACAAAAGACGTCAATTATTTTGAAATCGGTAGACGGGAATCAGGAAATCTGATTAGTTGATGAGCTATGATGCAGGTTAAGAATGATACAGCAGTTTCAGATAGGAAATTTGATTTGACGTGTGTATAAATGTTGACCGTTTGACTCTTATTTGAATGAGTTGATGAATGATTATCAATGGTAGATGATGTACGGTAACCCTAGACATGTATAATGTCCATTTATAGTGGTAAACCTGCAATTCATTTAATGACATTGAATTAATGGTAATTCTCATTATGTGAATTCAGTCATGAACTCTGGATTCCAACAAGGGAAGAGTAGGCTATAGTAAATTCACGCTTCTTTACTTTCCTCTAATGAAATGATTTTCAGTTGTTAGGACATGGACACCAGCCATGTTATTTTACAATTTTCTTTTCTTTCTGGTAGTTATATGTTGAGAAATTTCTATATTTCAATATAGTTTATTAAATAAGTGTCCTAAATCAAAGATGTTCTGATATACGTCCAATTAATGAAGCCTGTAAATTTGACCTTAAACAATGAATGCATGGCTGATGACGCAGGATTTCTAAGGACAACATTTTAAGAATCGATAAGTTATGAAGTGTAAGTTATCATGGTTGTCCTTATTTACCATATGATAAAAATGTAAATTGTTGAAACATTGTAGATAGTGGATTGTATAAGCTTAGGAAGTTAATTTCAGAACAAATTTTATCCTGTGACATGGTTCTGTAGAAACTAGGGGAAGAAATAATATGAGATTAGATGTTAAAATTTACCACAAATAAACTTGTCTACATCTTGCCACACAATTCTTTGATCCTCAAAATACCATTTCAGTTTTAAGGCAGAAATAATCATTAAGTACTCAAACATGGATGATTTTCCAATCTTTTTATCCAGTTAATTTCTTACTTAGCA
Source organism: Lottia gigantea (assembly GCF_000327385.1). Classification (NCBI taxonomy): domain Eukaryota; kingdom Metazoa; phylum Mollusca; class Gastropoda; family Lottiidae; genus Lottia; species Lottia gigantea. The sequence goes on along the minus strand of NW_008710049.1, from coordinate 437,322 downwards.
AGTAAAAACATTAAAAACTTGATAAAGATCATAAAAAGCTCGGGCCAAACCATTAAAACCAGGGGAATTTGTAGATCGGTGATAGTAATGAATGAAAAATTGACTGTTTACATGTTTACTAAAGTCTGTGAAACTCCATCAAATTGTTTTATTGGACCTAGACTCATCTCTGGACTTGTAGATAGGAAAATGTTGACTTGCTTCTATTAATTTTCACTTCCTTATAGAAAGCAGTATGTCTAGCTCAAGCCTAGAATTAGTGCCACAATGAAACATTATTAGAGAAGATTTTTGGTCTCCAGGACAAGAAAAGCATGACTTGCTGTACATAAGACAGAATATATATAAACTAGATTCTGGCATTATGATTCATTACACTGAAAAAAGCGAAATAAATTATTCAACAGATCAATCTACTTTCTAAAATGTTCTAAAATGTAGGTTTACTTATTTATATGCTGATGTGTTCGACAATATTGTGTTTTTAAGTGAAATAATTAAGAATAATTGGACTGGACATAGGATAAACATCCTGCAACAGAATTTGAATTTGAAATAGTAGATCTCATGGCGAAATCCAATTATTGGCCAATTATTAATTTCAAAAAGAAAATTTTCATATGGATGAATATAACTAATATTCTATGATGACTAAATATGATATTATGTATCTATTCTTCCACATCTGATTGTCAAAATTATCATGCCTGCACCAATAATGTAGATGGAGATTCTGGGACAGCAGAAAAACATTTCTGTTTATGTTCTTGCTAGTTAGGATCTCAATGATGTGAGGGAAACCTGTAAAAATGTAGAATATTGAAGAGCTCCTCTGGCTGAAATACACATTATGGTAAATAATGTAATTTATGTCTTATCCTGATTGGTTAATTAATTATCAATGTAAATAGAAGAATGTTCCCGTACTTTTCTCATTCGCTCTCTGTATCTTGCTGCACACACATCTCTGTTTAGTTAGTTAGTGGGGGTATATTTACTTCAATATTCATAATGTAGATCTGAGTTTTCAAACTTAGACTTTAATTCAGAATTTCATACAAATTCAGTTGAAGATTATTTCAGTTAATGTCATTGTGGCTTACTGACATCATGTTATTATGAGCAATATATTTATTTATTCTACAACAGTTAAAGCTATAAATAAATACCAAATGTTGATTTTATTAATTCTAAACATGCTTTCATTCATGATTTTATGATAAAAATAAATTACTTAAATTCCTAACATAATATTCAACTTAATAGTATTCTGTATTATTTCATTTGTACAGGTATTCCATTTTATACGGAAACCCATTGTTATTTTATCAATATACATAGTTCATGTTAAAACTATACTGGTAAATTATACTGGCCAAACTTAACTTTAAAAGGGTTTTATCCAACCTTACAGCAAATAAGGACAAAGATAGATACAAGCAGAAAATTATAGATTTTGAGTTGCTTAATATAAATAAAGAAAACAATAGCCAGTGAAGTGGTCTGATCAGGCTACTCAACTCTAACATTCTTGAAATTGGAGGGGAAGGACAAGGTAGGGTTTACCCATGCTATATATGGTATATTTTGGAGTGTGAAAACAAGTATAACCAGTTGTTAACCTTGACATTACCATAGTACCAGCCTGTAATTGTTACCACCTACTATTTCACAATAACTTGAATAACATGGAATTTGGTCTTGTCAGGACTATATTTGGTCCAACAGTTCTTAGAATAGAAATGTAAGATGTGATTCAGCTGTTAAAACTTTGTCCAATATTTCTATATTTAACTCCAAAATATTTCTGATAAGGGGTTAATATTTCTTGACTATGATATTGGATTTAGCTGACTATAATATTGGTTATAGCTGACTATAATATTGGTTGTAGCTGACTATAATATTGGTTGTAGCTGACTATGATATTGGATGTAGCTGACTATGTTATTGGTCTGACTATAATAGTGGATGTAGCTGACTATGATATTGGTTGTAGCTGACTATGAAATTGGTTGTAGCTGACTATGATATTGATTGTAGCTGACTATAATATTTGGTGTAGCTGACTATGATATTGATTATAGCTGACTATGATATTGGTTGTAGCTGACTATAATATTGGTTGCTGACTATGATATTGGTTGTATCTGACTATGATATTGGTTGTAGCTGACCATAATATTGGTTGTAGCTGACTATGATATTGGTTGTAGCTGACCATAATATTGGTTGTAGTTGACTATGATATTGGTTGTAGCTGACTATAATATTGGTTGTTGCTGACTATAATATTGGTTATAGCTGACTATAATATTGGTTATAGCTGACTATAATATTGGTTGTTGCTGACTATAATATTGGTTGTAGTTGACTATGATATTGGTTATAGCTGACTATAATATTGGTTGTAGCTGACTAATATTGAGCTGACTATGATATTGGTTATAGCTGACTATAATATTGGTTGTAGCTGACTATAATATTGGTTGTAGCTGACTATGATATTGGATGTAGCTGACTATGTTATTGGTCTGACTATAATAGTGGATGTAGCTGACTATGATATTGGTTGTAGCTGACTATGAAATTGGTTGTAGCTGACTATGATATTGATTGTAGCTGACTATAATATTTGGTGTAGCTGACTATGATATTGATTATAGCTGACTATGATATTGGTTGTAGCTGACTATAATATTGGTTGCTGACTATGATATTGGTTGTATCTGACTATGATATTGGTTGTAGCTGACCATAATATTGGTTGTAGCTGACTATGATATTGGTTGTAGGTGTAGCTCTCAAATGTCTGAACAGTCAGTTTTGATGGATTTATAGTAGTGTCCTAATTTAAAATCAGGAATCAATCTGTTTCTTTTGGCAAGCATAACATTCTTACTGGAGAGAATCCTCAAAATCAAAATTTGAAAATTCTTGGCGTATTTATGATGTTAGTTAGTTCATTTTGATGTCTAGGTCATCTATTTCTGGAGGAGGCTATTTTAGATTATTAGTTTTGGTGTGGGGGATGGCTCATGAAAGGTCATTCTGCCAAAAGATATAAAGAAATATTTTTAGGTGTCTTAAAAGATTCAATGAATTTGTCATGAACAAAATTTTGCCATTTATACCCCTGTATATTTTCAGCATGCATTAAAACTCTGATTTGAAAACCTGATTTGATTAGGTTCTTGATTCTGTATAATTGTATAGGCTTATTAATTTTTCACTTGTGCATCTTGCCAAATATAGAACTTTCTCTCATTAGGTGTTTTAATTTGAATCAGTACAAAATAAAATCTGCAGTTAGAAAAAAAACTTGAATGAACAAATGAATTTATTTCATGTTCAATATCCATTATAGGACTATTTTCACATTTCAACTAATTTGTTTGGTTTAGGGAGAGTTCTACTTATTTTGACCCAAGCTATTTTGGCAGATGTTCTAATTTCATACCTTTTTCAAGCCACATTGTCTTTAATGTTGTTGTATTTCTGGAGATTAGACAGGTTTCATATTGGCACAGAAACAAAACATGTCACAGTAAATCTCAAAGACAAATTCAAGATTAGAAAACAAAAAAGAACTGGTAAGATCTTCAAGATGTTATTTGATTGTCTACAGAAATTTTACTTTGTTATAGACTGTGAACTCTTTTAAAGGAATTTTTTCTTGTAATTTACTTCTTAGGAAGACTATTAAAATGAAGTCAAAAAAGATGCATGAAGTTGAATTTGGTATTGAATGGAATATATGTTTTTTTATTAAAATCCTAGCATTAAGTATTCCTATCTCACAGCAGCTTCATGTGTACCAAATGAATCAATTTCAGCAAAGGTTTTATTTAATATATTTATGACAAAAATTTGTGATAATCTCCATGAATTGTATCAGCATTTTCAAAAGATAGACCTAGGAAATGTGTAGTTGTTCTAAAGTATCTTTTAATGACTGGACACCTGTATGGAATTTTTTGTAACAAAACATTCCAAATATGTGAAAGTTTTCCTTAAACCTCAACAGTTTTAAACAGTTTTGTTTCATGATAGTCAACATTTCTTTAAACCATAGACTCAAAAAATGACCTTAACCACGAAAACAAACCAGTAAACATTTGTTTGCATCTTGGTTTATTGTTGACATTGTAAACAATATTTGTTTACGGGTCAACCATTAGCTGTGACTGAATGTGTACAAGTCATAGTCTTAAAACATTTAGCCAGAATGTTTCCATTGCTGAGGTCGTCAAAGTCAAATTTTTAAAATCAGATAAAGTGTTTGTATAATTGTGGTAAGCATATATATTTACACACGATGCAAGATTGCACAAATGTGAAATAGGCAGTTTTTTTCTGCTAACCATTAAAAAAGATAGCTTGCGTTACAAGGTAACATACGCCCACTGGCAGCTGTCAGAAAAAATAAAACAGTCTTTAGTGATTAAAGTACGAATTTTCTCATATTGAAGAAATTATTTATGCCGAATAATTCCACAAAATTTTTTAAAATCAATATCAATAACTCAAATACAACAAACAATTAAATCACAAGGGCAAAATACAACTTTTGACGCGTGTTTACAAAGTCAAGGGCAATAACTCAAAAAATGTTCATCAAAAATATCTCTTGTTAGAACTTGTCCCAGATCTTATCAATTCCAATGATCACACCAAGTTTCATCAAAATCGGTTGAAAACTGTAGCTTCAATCCTGCTCACAAACTACTTTTAACAAATTTCGACGCGTTTTAACAAAGTCAAGGGCAATAACTCAAAAACCGTTCATCGAAAATGCGTCAAGTTAGAACTTGTCCGAGATCTCATCAATTCCATTGATCACACCAAGTTTCATCAGAATCAGTTGAAAACTGTGGCTTCAATTCTGCTCACGAACTATTTTTAACAAATTTCGACGCGTTTTAACAAAGTCAAGGGCAATAACTCAAAAACCGTTCATCGAAAATGCGTCAAGTTAAAACTTGTCCGAGATCTCATCAATTCCATTGATCACACCAAGTTTCATCAGAGAATTGAATTCTTTCATGTTTTTGCTTCAATAAAACAACGAATCATATATTTAAGCAAGTGTAGCAGGTCAAATTACCCTTCAGCAACAAACATAATGCATGAAAAAATGTAACGATTTAAGCATGAGTGAAAATCAACAGCTTGGAATGATGATAATGATTAATATTAATTGTTGACATGATTGTTGAATTTAATTGCAAACTAATAAAAGGAGCATATCATTGAATTAAATAATAAAACATCAAAAAGTTCATAATAATTGATCTTAATGACAAACATTCTAGTCAAAGGAAGATGAATTGTTTTTAAAGAAGAATATGCTCATTTTTTGTGAAATCTATATGAAATGGCCTTCAGTTGGAACTTTGATATTTTTTGTCAAAGACGTGAGAATGAGGTTGTAGTAGAATAAAATGACAAGAATAAATATTAGGATGTGTATGTATTGTATTTGATAATATTGAACTATAGTTCCCAGTGTATATACAATAGTAAAATATTAATATTTATTTTCAATATTGACCTCAAATACTCCACTTTCATTGGTTAGTTCAATTGTCACGATACCTTGACGATTGATTCTTATCCCATCAAATATTGACATATTCTTAACTAATTAAAGGAGAAAAGTTTAAACAAAGAGAGATATTGAAGAGTAAAAGAATTAATATATTAATGTATTGACATTGTCAACTCTCAAGAATACAAGTGGAATCAGGTGTCTTTTATTGTTACCTGGTTCATGTCATTTCTTTACAGCAAGACTAAACTAAAACTAATCCTAAGTGTGGATAACAGCTTGAATCAAGGCTTAGGTCTCAATAGTAGCACATGGCAGACATCATTTGTTATTTTCTGGGAGATCCAAACGTGTTCATCAACTCTCAAATTTAATATGAAACTTCTTGAATTTTAAAAAGCTTATTGTGCTTAAAACTGATCATAACACAAGTAAATTCTAAATCATTGCTTGATTAATTTAGGGATTGGTTCCTGGAAACATTGTGGTTTTCCAAATCTCTAAAGTGATTAAAGTGTTTGAATGGCATTTAGCAAATGTGAGTACAATATAAAGACTCAAGTTTATGGAGCAACAATCACTGGTTAAAGTTTTATGCAACATTTTGACGTTGTCTTCAAGCACATAATGATAATCCGCGTAGCGGATTATACATAAGTGTACACAGGTTTTTTCTGTTTATACATTGATAAACTGAAAAAATGTTCAGGTCATTCCTTATAATTAAATCAACTCGAATAAGTGTTTAAATATTTATCTAAAATGGCAGCAATTTAAGGCACTAAATTGGTACATAAATTCATAAGATTTTAACATAACGTTAATGAACTGATACGAACCATAACCATAGAGACGTCCTAGAGAACAGCCAATCAAAAAGAAGTAGGTCATCTATTTATAGTCTACTGTCTACTACATGAAAGTTGACGGAGCGACCAAATTGGAAGTTCAATTATTGAAAGACGAGTTCTATATAAGTCCAGAATTCATGTTATTGTTGGAATTTGAAGTGTGCCCATTTAAGGGAATTTAGAAAATACCTTTATCATTCAGTGAGGTGTCGATTTCGGCTCTGTTGGGGTTCGAAGGAACGACATCGACGTCGTGTAGTGGACACATCAATCAAACTCAATGATAAAAGTAATTATATTTTCATTCCGTTTACATAGATATAAACCGAATGCACGTGACGTGTTATCCAATCAAATTGCGTGATACTTTGTAAACGGAATCGTGATTTAATTATATATACATGTTTGAATTAGTTTACCCTCACTCTTTTCAAGCTTGTTTATTAGTTGATTTGCCACATCTCCATATTGATGATGAATAAAGTCTTTGAATGACATTTTGCAATTGTGAGTTTGGTATATAGACACAAGTTTATGTTTTTCTTATGCAATGTTTCAACATGTTTTCCTCCTCATCCTGTGCCTTAGAACAGGAAGGATACTTTGTCATTTATAGGAGCAGATATGGACATTGACGAGAAATTCTCACCTAGATATAATCTAATATAATCTGGAATAAGAACTTTTTTATGGGGGTCATCAAGTACATGCTAGATGTCTTAAATAAATGTTTATCTATGTTTTGGTTAATTTCTATGTGTCATGTTTACATTAGCCTGAAGGCTTTCCAGTGTCATTTATTTCCAGGACCAATTAAAATCCTTTTTCTATTTTCTGCCTTCTGTTGTGCTTATTATCCAATCATTTCATTGGATAAAAACTGCACAATATCAGATCTTAATTGTTTAAATACCATCTACTGATTGGCTTATAAAATCTAAAAATATTTAGTTGAGTGCCTTCATCAATTATGAATGTAGTTTTATTGAATACACGTAGTGAATTGAATTGTAAATGTACCGAGAGAAAAACAATGAATTTTAAATTTACTACGTTACAATGTTACAACATTAACAATATCATAGATTTTTTATCAAGTGTGGAAAGTTTTTATAGTTAGAAAAATTAGTTGACATTTTATTTGTGATAGATGAGAGTTTAATTGAGCTTGACATTGAAATGAACTAGTTGTTAAAGAAAACATTCTGTGAATCATCTGAAACACCTACTACAAATTATGCCCCAAATTGCAATTTTACCACTGGTGTGTTTGGAAGGAAATGACATTATATTTGATTTCAATTTCATTTCTCCCAATAATCATCCCAAAAATAGTTGTTATAGGTTTTGAATGACATAATATAAAAAAATATAGGTTTTTAATAATATAGTCTAATCTGTGCCTAAATGGTTAAACTGTAAACCTTAAAACTGCCATTTGGACTAAAATACTAAAATCTTCTTTAGCCTAATTAGGTACAGAAGAGTAGGATAAAGACATTCCATTTATTTCATTTTATGATCGTGAAACAGCTCAGTCAGTTTAAATCGTCCTCAAGTAAAAACAAGTCCTCATCCAGTGCTTCTGAGAGTCAGCACAGTATTGAACCCATCACAATTCTACTATGTGAAATGATGATTATGACAAAAAACCTTAGAATGTAAATTATATTGATAAAGAAAATAAAAATTTAATCTTTAAAATTACAAAAAATCACAGATAGTATAACAATCTGTAATAATACAAAAACACAGATAATATAACAATCTGTAATAATACAAAAACACAGATAATATAACAATCTGTAATAATACAAAAACACAGATAATATAACAATCTGTAATAATACAAAAACACAGATAATATAACAATCTGTAATAATACAAAAACACAGATAATATAACAATCTGTAATAATACAAAAACACGGATAATATAACAATCTGTAATAATACAAAAACACAGATAATATAACAATCTGTAATAATACAAAAACACAGATAATATAACAATCTGTAATAATACAAAAACACGGATAATATAACAATCTGTAATAATACAAAAACACGGATAATATAACAATCTGTAATAATACAAAAACACAGATAATATAACAATCTTTATTAATACAAAAACACAGATAATATAACAATCTGTAATAATACAAAAACACGGATAATATAACAATCTGTAATAATACAAAAACACAGATAATATAACAATCTGTAATAATACAAAAACACAGATAATATAACAATCTGTAATAATACAAAAATACAGATAATATAACAATCTGTAATAATACAAAAACACAGATAATATAACAATCTTTATTAATACAAAAAGACAGATAATATAACAATCTGTAATAATACAAAAACACAGATAATATAACAATCTGTAATAATACAAAAACACGGATAATATAACAATCTTTAATAATACAAAAATACAGATAATATAACAATCTGTAATAATACAAAAACACAGATAATATAACAATTTGTAATAATACAAAAACACAGATAATATAACAATCTTTATTAATACAAAAACACAGATGATATAACAATCTGTAATAATACAAAAACACAGATAATATAACAATCTGTAATAATACAAAAACAAAGATAATATAACAATCTTTAATAATACAAAAATACAGATAATATAACAATCTTTAATAATACAAAAATACAGATAATATAACAATCTGTAATAATACAAAAACACAGATAATATAACAATTTGTAATAATACAAAAACACAGATAATATAACAATCTTTATTAATACAAAAACACAGATGATATAACAATCTGTAATAATACAAAAACACAGATAATATAACAATCTGTAATAATACAAAAACAAAGATAATATAACAATCTTTAATAATACAAAAATACAGATAATATAACCACCCTTTATACTGGTGATAAAAAAATTCCAGAAAAAAATTGTATGTGCAATAATATTGCTACTTGTTGAAGTGATAAAAAGATAAAAATCATATTGTTCTAATTAATCATCATTACCATCCTGTGGCTTTCTAATCTTTCCCTCTAACAGCTTCATTTAATAATCCTCTTACTGGTTAGACCTCATGTCATTCTCACCATGTCAACTGTAACAACTCTCACTTAATCAGCTTTACAAACTTTTTCTAATCATTTCTTTTTTATACGTTTATGTACAGTTCCTGCTGTTTATCATACTTAACATAAAGTAACCCTGACCCCGAGTGTTACTGACTGCACACGGAAATCAAAAACAGTAGGCTTATGCTCTTGGCCTGGCATAGTTTTGGCTGTTCTAATTAAGTGTGGAAGAGTAGAACTTAAAGCTCTGTTCATTTAATTTTAATTTTTGATATGCATGAACTAAGCAGTTTGACGTCGAGGTGTTAAGGGTTTTTGGAATGTATGCTTGTTCACTTGATTTTAACAATCTTAGGGTGATCATCAATTAAATCCAGGTATTTCTTAATTCATTCTAAAGCATTATGACCCAAGTTTATTAAATGTTAGGCACATTATGAGCAGATGTAAATGACTGATATAATTTCAAAATACTTCTAAAACTTCTTACAGGATGTTTTTTTATATATTCTGGAACCAAAGTGAGAAAACAAATGAGTCTTGTAACTAATAGCAGATTAGATTATTAATGGCCAGTAAAACTAAAAGCGTTTCAATGTCGTTCTGCAGAATGAAACGGTTGTAGAATTGATGGCAGACACAAGACGACTAATTTCCCGCCATTTGTCTTCATTTATTTGACATTTATTTAAATGACCTTTTATGGTGAAAAGTTAAAAAAATCAAAGTATGGCGTGTGTTTGAATAAATGGTTCTGTAATGTGACAATTAAACAAACAATTAGTTTGAATTTCAACTTGATTGATTCCCCTGTGAAGGTCATTTGATGGCTTAAAGCTACTAGCTACTATAAACAAGCATTAACTCTCAGGAATATAGTTGTCTGAAATGTTGCATGAAGTAAACTCAATGGTTGTTAGACAATGTTTTCAAAATTAAAAAAGAGACCAAATGATAATTTGAATAAATAATCACACCAATCCATATAGTAAAGTTTATCAAGTTTATTGCATAAACTTTTGATTATATATAAAAAGTAATCCCTGGATTTGATAAATATTGGTTAATGACTAGATAGGCCAGAATATATCTAAACATGGATTAGTAGAAATGATAATTGAAAAATAATTGTAAAAGTTTATGTCATTGTTGTAAACAACTAACTTGACTAACTTTCATATTATATATTCCAGGGTTAAAGTAAGTGATATTTTGTGGATTATAAGTGATTTCCATGGCAACACTTTAATTTTAAATGGACTATTTTTTATTTAGTAACTTGAAGGTAAGCTATGATTTACTAAGTAATCCTATAAAACATAGTGTCCATCATTTTAATATGTAGAGTAAGATTGTGATGACATTGGCTGTCACTGTCACTGTTCTCCTCTAAACATTCTCCTACGTAACTTCCAGTTAAAAATTGTTTGAGTAGCACTCATCAATATCTGTATATGTAAGTTCTATATGAGAGAATGTTTCAAACAAAATATTAGAATTTCAGGAATCAGACATACTGTCATGTGGAGCTACAGATATTGAGCATTGAATCAGATCATTATTAATATTTGGCATCAATGTTAATAACAGGTTTATGAATGTTCCAGATAAAGTTCTAACAAAAGTTACATCCAGAACAATTTAAGTTTCAGCTTATCCTTTGCCTAATTCATGTGTAATTATCATTCCTGAATTTCCATACCCATTTACAGCTTTATAACATGATAAGAAAGAAGAATTATTCAAGGTCACCAGACATCTACCTATTAATATCTAAGTCTAAGATTAACCTTGAACTCCTTACATCATATTCCTAGTCTGTGTTACTTCACACAACTAAGTGAAATGAAATGAAATTAGCCCCGTTACCAGGTATGAATTGGTGCTTGGACTCAGATTTTGTAGTCAGAAAATTTGAAGAATTAAAGGCCCAGAGAACCCATTACTGACAACTTTTAGGTGCCAAAAACGTATTGAAATCTATATCTTTTTGATTTTGTATAAAGACACTGTAAGTGAATCAATCTCTGCTGAACTGAAGAAGGTATTGCTCGTGCTTAATTCTCACATGCTGGGGCCTGGCACAGATAGGCCCCACCCAAACGACGGGGCGGAATGAAATGAAGGAGATCTGGTTGAAAGATGGAAGAAGATTGTCTCCTAATATTGAGAGTATAAGATTAGAAACTACATGTAATTGATGCAAGATGCTGCAGTCAGGACTTTGGTCAAAAAGCTTGGTGTTGGATCCAAACCTAGTCCATCTAAGTTGCAGGTATCTTGTTTTATCCATACTAGCTATTGCCATCCAATACTTATTGCTTAATCATTGATGGCTCTAGAATAACAAGGTACTGAAATGAGTGTAGAATTTTGGCCTGTGACTTGTTTATTCCATACATTGATTGTCTCGTAGCAACTTTGATCATTTCTTCTGTTATATTAACTTTATTAATTTCCATCCTATCTATCATAGGTCACGTTCTTAGTTCACCATTTTTATATCGTTTACTAATAATATAATAAAATGGCTACTCGACCACTTCCACTATCTGGGACTTAATTGATTTCTGAGGCACTTGTTTTCTAGGAACTTTCTCTCATCCAAATTACCACAATATAACTAATTTATTTTATTGCCAACATGACATGAATATGGGTCATATACATCAGTTGCTCAACTTCACTGTCCTCATCAAGTCTGTTGATGTAACTGTATTTAGCAGGCATGTTCAGATGTCAGTCATTTTCAATTCAAGGCAGTTGATATGGTTGTAATTACCAATTACAGTCAAATAAGGACTGTTGATGGGACTGCATTTGTTATCATGTTCAGATTAAGTTGATTTGCCTGTATTTGACAGTAATGTTCAGATCAGAATTGTTACTTTTGCTGTAATTACCAGTCCTGTTCAGAGCAAGGCTGTAGATTTGCTATATTCTTGCTGTATTGTCTGTGCCATTACAGTTTAATAAGTATACATTTTGGATTAAATTTTGTTGTGTCCAGTTTCACAATTACAAGACCCATATTCATATTTTCATTACTTTCAAAATTTGAATTTTCAACTCGAATCAATAGAACAGTTACATCAATAGAGTTTCCAGTGTCCTAACTTGTTATTCAGTTTTCTATTAAACTGTGATGAGAAATAGTGAAATTGTACATGATCAAATATTAATGGTAGAAATCCAGGGTAGAGTTAGTGGAGAAAAGAAATGAGTTGAAGTAAAGAAGAAAATAATCTCTTCTATCATCTTGTACTTGACTCAACCACGATTATAGTACTACTAGTTATTTCTGTCACTGAACATTTTATTGATATTGAACTGATGAAGTGACTGATAGAAAGATGGTGTGGATGAATGAAAGATGAGTTTGGAATAAATATATTTACAAAGATGATTTGGCTAAGATTTACCCATACCACAAGATACTTCATACAGTTGTGGCAATTTTGTGAAGAAAAAAAAGTAGGGTGTACATGCCTATTCAATGAACATTCCGTATCCTTTAAGAACCTCTCACTTTGCAGAAAGATTTCGTGAAAAGCTTCAGATTTTATAGAGCATTATATAAGCATAACATGTTTGCTAACTTTTTGAAAGATTTGATATTTAAAGGGATATTTTTATCCTTAGCCTAAGGGATACAAGGTATAATAAAATTTGTAGTTTGTAATTGAAGAAAGAGCGTCTGGTCAGAAGAACCAATGAAGCATTTGAACTTCTAGACAACCAACAATATATTTAACAAGTTTTTTACCAAGATTAAATTTCTATCCAATTTTCATAGGTTACTAGATCTTTCTTTTGGAAGAATAGTTTGCTTTAGAAAGTAAGATTTCCCCTGGGTTCCAACCTTTCAAATGTACGTTAACATTTCTTGAATTTTATATTGTTCAGTCGGACATTTCCTTAGTACTTCGCCATTAATTTCAGAAAGAGTACTCTTTATGTGTTTATCATTGCTAGTGAGAACTTGAAATTGGGTTTCTACAGTCAGGGTCATAAAGAAGCCTTAAAGATAGGATGAAAATGAAAATGCTAATACTTATATGAATAGAATGTAGAGGTAATCTAATGACTTGGAAGTATACCAGTTTGTCTCACATGTCCATTAGTAATTCATAATTAGCTAAATTAGAAGAGAATTACTAGCAGAATTCCAATGAGTGACCCATCAAGAAAGTACAAGCAGTCTTTTTTTGGTTATCCAGACTCTACATATATGGATATTTATGATTGGTTAAAACTCTTAATTATATGCAATAAGAACATAATGATATGATTAAGACTACTTGATTATTCAGTAGAAATACCAATTAAACCCATATTTAAAGAAACCCATATTTAAAGAGATACAGGCCTTTCTGAAAATTTTTCATGGAAATCATAGATAGCTGAACTAAACACACCAGCTTTTAAATGATACTTGAAATAAAACAACAACAGGCTTACTGTTACTAGAGAGTAAGATATGTTCCTTTGAATTTGCTGATTGTCGTTATGATGATATTTTTCAAAATCCAAGATATTGTAGTCTCTAAAAGTTTCAATTAAAATTGTCGACACATCAGTCAAAATTGAAATGGTTTTAATCTGTACAATTGATATTTTCTGTTATAATATGGTAGACAGGCTGTCTACATGACGATGTATAACTTCCAGTAAGAAATATTGACCAAGTTTTATTCACCGCCAGATAAATGACGTTTACATTTCTATTGTATCAATATTTTTATGTTTAATGGAAATCATCGATGACCTGATAAAAAATAAATTTCTTCTGATCTTACAGTAATCCTCATATCGATCAATGAAAGAATGAAATGTAGAATGAACAAATGGATGAATGAACGATGGAACTTATGAGGCTTGGCTGAAATGTTTGGATGTCTCAATCTGATTGAATGATTCATAGACATAAGAACTGCATCTGTAGTGTTAATGTTGTCTTTGTGGACCTACCCATTGAAATCACCTGAAAGGGACTAAACTGACTTTAGGGCACTCATCAAAACCTGCAACTGAAAAGGTTGACTCATACACAGATACATGCTGACATGCTGGCTGTGAAATTTAAGCATGCTTGACAGTTTTGACAAGGACCCCTGTCCTGGAAGACATTCAACAACAACCATTCAGGAAAACATTTCACCTTACTTGGGGACTATATAAACAAATAAATGAAAACTATTATCTTGATACAAGTCTTTTACAGTTAGACTTACAACTTTTCAGATAGTCCTCATATGAACAAATTCTGTTCAGGAATGAGTGAAAGAGAAATAGATTGGATGATGAATGAAGGGAAACAAATATCCGCAAACATCTCTGTACATCATAATTACAATACAGAGTTGACAAGATTCATGGAATAAATGCATGAATTGAATCAGGAATGATGGATAAAGATGTGATTATTCCTGTAAGATTTTCTCTGTCAGACTTTTAACTACTTTAGATTAGTCATTTTATCAATTTACATCTTAAATGTTATGAAATCCTCTAAATGCCTAAAACAGTTACTTGATTTAAAAAAGCAGAAATCCATAGTTTTTAGTCTTTCATTAGATTTAACCAATTCCACAACTCTGTGGATGAAATGATGAATGATGGAATGAAAGAGTGAATGATGAAATGAAACAGTGAATGATGAAATGAAAGAGTGAATGATGGAATGAAAGAGTGAATGATGAAATGAAAGAGTGAATGATGAAATGAAAGAGTGAATGATGGAATGAAAGAGTGAATGATGAAATGAAAGAGTGAATGATGAAATGAAAGAGTGAATGATGAAATGAAACAGTGAATGATGAAATGAAAGAGTGAATGATGAAATGAAAGAGTGAATGATGGAATGAAAGAGTGAATGATGAAATGAAAGAGTGAATGATGAAATGAAAGAGTGAATGATGAAATGAAAGAGTGAATGATGAAATGAAAGAGTGAATGATACTAAGAATGGTAATAAAATTGTGTTTAAAAATTGTAACTTATTCACCAAATTTAAATGAACAGTCAACACAAATCTGGTAGTACTGAATAAATGAAGAGAAATTGAGTATTAAAAGTAAATGTTTAAATTATATTTGAAGACTAGTATAGAAGATGAAAAGTTGCAGTTGTTCTGTTTATTGATTACGTTTGAAGAGGTTTACAGACCATTGTCGTAAAATTGCTTCCGCAAACCCAATTATGTGGTCGGCCAATATTGATGAATCCAAATGAGGATTAGCCAAGTCATTCGAACCGAAATGCAGGATGACTAAATCCATATTTTCAAAGCGGGATCTAGCAGCAGAAAGCCTGTCAAATAGATCATTTATAACACATAACCCGCCATTTCCCCAACAAGAAACACGACACAAACGGACATCCAAATCAAAATTGGCATGGTTAAATTCGCGCATATATTGCGCTGAACGTTTAATATACGACGACCCGTACACTGCAACATACACAGGGCGAGAGGGTTGGACTATCTTTGTTTATGAATTCACCGAAAACAAATTGGAAGGAGACCATTTTGAGGTCAAAGAATCACCCGCCATTACGTGTTGCGATTCAAGAGTAACATGATGTGACACCTTCCGTTGAAAAAGTGCACGTTTTACCAAACTAAAAATACTTCAGAAAGAAAAGCGTCGGGAAATAAAGCACGAATTAAAGAGTACTTATCTCGTAACAATTATCAACACTGTCATCCAATCAAATGAGCATAAAGTAATGTTATAAAGAAAAGTATAACAAAAAGCACATTGCAAGATGGCGGGTGCAGAATAAAAGTTTCTGCACACGGTTCCCGAATGATGAGGTACCCACAAGTTCAAGAAACGAGTTCTGATTACCTTCATTAATATTCATTTAGGTTTTAAGTTTAGTAGGTCTACAGTAATTAGTTGATATGGAATTTGCATAACTGAGAGGTGTCTCTCCAAAGGAAGACTGAAAGGGCTAAAGACCTCTAGAAGCCAGTGGAATTAAGATGACCTGGAGAGAATATTGAGCATTTAGAGGGCTCAATTCACTTGAATATAAGTCCTTTCACAGGCCACTTGAATAAAGTCCTTTCACAGGCCTGAGGGGAAGACCATGGCTAAATGGCCCTCCTCCTAACTATGCCATCGAATACAACACATTGGAAATAGAAATACAGCACATATATTGAAGTTATTGCTACCAGATGATGAACTTGTCAAAGTATCTACATATTATCATTAACAACTATCTTTATAAAACATGTTTTAGTTTAATCACATTAACAAAGGTTTCAGGCTTTCACTTGTTTATTATTAATTCAATCAATGATTACATATTTACTGTTAACAGTATTTAATTGTATTTTATACATATTGTTTATCTTATTTAATTACCGTATATATAGATATATATATATATTGTATTTCATAATTAAATTGGATGTACATCATATTTCCAATGAAAAAGAATAAAGTATAACCATCAGTGGTGGCGCCAGCCTCCTGAGACTTGGGGTACAAATAGGGGGCCAACTGTAGTAGCTGAACATAAAATGCAGCAGCACTTTCATGGTCCGTTTGAGAGAGTTTCTCAAAAAAAATTTTAAAAAAATTGAATTAAATTGGTGAATATTCTAGGGCAAAAAAGCTGTTCCTTAGTCAAATCTCTAAATCTTTCCGGGTATATTTATACCTATTTACAGTTTGGTTGACTGGAATTATCAGGAAAGTTGACTTATTTAGGTAACCAAACTTTTTCACATTCACCAAGTTTAGAAACCATGATCACCATTTGTTCAGCCAGATAATTGACATCAAATTTTAATTCTCAAGCCAATTTTTTGTCGATTGGAGAAGAAAATCAGAGAAGCTTTCTTTATTTCTAATAAATTAACCTAAATTATCATTATATTGTAATTTTACACATTGACCTTAGTACACATGATATGAGAAATAGTGTCACAATCAAGGCTATGATAAAATTTGAAGCAAGTTATTGGTCAGTAATAAATGGTCCCTTGTTGCTATGATTTCTGTAACCAGGTTAATATTTATTTGAGTTCTGGTTGAATGAAGAGCCTCTGGAGACAGTCATCTGATTGGTTAATAATGTACTCAGCTGTGGTGAAAGTCAACCAATTATTAAAGAATTACAGAATTGTATGGAATAATCCTATTGGCTGAATCATGTAGAACATGATTGTGTTGTATTGCAGATAGAACCATTTTTTACTTCCCTCCCAGGAGAACATTATATGGAAGAAACTGTCTGATTCCCATTATTGTTTTCAGGAATAATTTGTTTGACAATTTAAGTCAGGTCATTGCATTTCTTTATGCTCTAATTTGAATTCATCTTTTCATACATTTTGAATAAAACATTTTAACGCTGTTTTCTCTTGGCTCTTTATTTAATTTTTTTATCAATTTCATTAAATTAGATGACACATGTGTTGGTGCCAATTGAAAAATTCAAAACTTGTTAAATATTCTTATTTTATTTAATTTCTAAATTTTCTGTTATGAAATATCCGCATAATTAAATATATTTTTTTCCCAAGTACAAAATCTACACATTGAAAAATCTGACCTTGCGGGTAATTTCAAGTAATTGCCAAGCGGACAATATTTCAACTCTTTAACAATTGTGTTTTGGATCCTGGGTGTCTCGGTTTCTCATGGCACATTCTTCGTAAAAGATAAAAGTGAGCTCACAGACATGATTAGATTTGTGGTAAAAGTTTTTGTCAAAGGATCATCAATACAGCACACAGATCTCTATTTATTGTCACTCCCAGAGTCTGGTTGATTGATATGACATATTTTTTACCTCTGACATAGCTTGAAATAGACTGCAATAACTTTAAAATCATATCATTATTAATGCAAGTCCAGCCAATATAATTATAGGTTTTCCTGGCTGTAAGGGCACAGTTATCATCTGCTTGAACTTTTGACTCTTTACTCATTTTAAGCATCTATTTTCCTCAAGGAGCACCCAGGTATTAGGTATATTTATTCTGTATATAAAACCTAGTAAAGATTGATATCAATATGACTATAATTATATTAACAAGTCCTTGTTGGCTCTCCACTAGTCAGTACATTTCCTGACAATTAAATTATGTTACTTCAGCTCCCTTTAGTATATAGATAGCATCAATGTCTTTTTATCAAGGTTAAAATTTTAAATATTTTCTGTGCTAATGTGTATTAAGTAGCACAAACATGCATGATCATAATTGGATGAAATCAGTCAAGTCAATGGAATGGAATTCGTCATGAATAGATAGATGTGCCATCTAAAATTTCTTTTTGAGTTTGAAGTCATTAAATAGTTGTACAACCATCTGACTGATATTATTTCGAAAGAATGTTTTTCTCTATTTTTTTGCCATTGTGATATATCTTGATGCATTAGATGCAACAGATAAAGTTTTTTGGTATTATTGCATAAAGTTGCATACAAAGAATTATATGAATTTGATTAAAACATTGAAATAAGACAGAAAGCCTCAGAAGTCGACCTCAGAAAAATCAGTAAATCTAGCTTGCACATAAGTCATGGTGAAATAAATGGTCAAAAATTTTTTCTAAAAGAATTGTTTCCAAAAATAGCAATGATGTAAACTAACCTTCCACATGTTTAGACCAGTTTGAAACAGATTGGGTGGATGGTATTTTATAAAGTGTTAACACTGTGTTATAATGGACTAACTGGACATTACATACCAAGATATCAGAAAAAGCTGAAACGATCGTCATTTTTTCATGAAATACATACTAGTATTTTGTTAATCACTGTTTTAATTTAGAAAGGTCAGTAACTATGTTTTTTAAATTTAATAATGTGATTTTAAGAACTACATGTGCTTTTTTTCTTGATACTATTCAAGATGAAATGATAACAGGTATTAATGAATAAAGAATTGTAAATCACTAGAACAAGGACTGGTGATTTTAATGTGTGAAACTGAATAAGAAATATCAACTGTTTTGGGTTGAATATTTGTTTTATTATAATATGGAAATTAAGTCAGTACTTGTTGTTTGAAAGCTTTATTTAAGACACTGTAAATGTGGTCTTGTTGCCATGATTTCTTGTTGTGTTTGGTAATTTTCAATTTCTTGCCATGAGCGATATTGAAGTGGTTTTGAAGTTTGTATTGTTGGAACTGTTTATTTTAATCGGATGTATATAGATAGAGTTTAAACCTCAAGTTGGAAATCAAGCAGATTTGAATAGCCTCCAGTTATTTTAAACCATCTGGTTCCAATCTGGTTCTACATTTAATGCTGCCTCTGAGATTCAATAGTTTCCAAAATGTTTGTAAGCGCCTCCAGATATTTGGTCAGTAGTTGTTAACAATATAAATTGTAAAATGGACATATGTAAATATTTCTCAGAAAGTCAGACAACAAAACTACATGTCAACTGAGGTGTGCGTCTTCAATATGAGGTTCATAAGAAAATCTATGAAATTAAACTGAATACCCTTAATAAGCTGAACAAGGTACATGTCAGTAGGAATTCAATTATTTTGTTTCTTGTATCTTGTATGTTCCTTATTCTACAAACAACATCCTGGTATTTGCCATTGTTTATCAGGAATATTATTGGTTCCATATTGACCATAAGATATGTTGATATAAATTATAGTATTTCATGATGTAGGTATAATATAAATATAGATATAGTGGTCATGAATTCACCAGCAGAACAGGTGTGGTGGGAGTAGAGTTGCATGATAGTTATACTTTTTATCATCCTTTGGGGATTTCTGCATGAAAATAGAGTATTTGGTACAATTCCTCTCTGACAAGGCACATGAAACACAAGTGATGTAGTTACCAACATACACAATCCAGTACACAATTCAATTTAAACGGCTAAAGCTGTCTTCAATTAAGTGATGTCAACCGACAAAAGAGAATATCAGTAAACCAATGGGATGGTAGTTATATTCTGCATGGAAACTGTAACTTGTATAAATCATCAACACATTGTAATGATGTAGATGGTAGAATCTAGAAAGAATTGGAAACACTCTAATGTCTCTTAAATTTGGTTAAATTCAGTGTTGTTTGAATCAGAAATTAAGAAGTCTTTCAAAACAAATTTGCTTATTTTTCCTTTACAAGACAACATAAATGTTTGTTGAAGATAGAAATTATGTTGGTATGTCAGTAGGTATCTCAGTAGGGGTTTATGGTTGAATTTCTGGAATTAACCTATTTGATTATTTTTCTTATAATATTCTATAACAATTTGTTTGTGTTCCTCAGTTTTTCTGTTTTGTTTTCCATCACCTGAGATTTATTTCTGTAAATCTTGCTTCATTATTAGCTCAGTAAGTGAACTTCATTGCAAGGATTGTGGCTGGTTGTAAGCTTTTTCATGAAATTTGAAAGCAAGTATGTACACACATTTGGTTTCTCATCAATATTTGTCAGATAACTTACATTTGTTTTTTTTATGATGAATTGGGTTAATTATTGTTGATTGAGAGTCCTTCTCTGATATCACTACACATCTTATAACTATAGAAGTTATTATTGGCCATTATGAATTTTACAGTGTATCTTTGCCTTAATTGGAGGGTTTGGGTTTTTTTTCATCAGTGATGTAGGTCAATATGAGTTGATGTTTTGTCACAAATGAAAAATAGAAAATGTATATATCTGTAGTCATTAAGTCCCAAAGGTGCTTACAAGACTTAATTGGTATACTATTTGTCAACTTAGATTTATGAAAAAATAACCTATTCAGTCTTGTTGAACTTTCAAGAATAATTGGACTTGTTTCTAATCATTTGCACTCCGTCCTTTCTAGACTTAATAATTTCGAAGAGGGTCATGAAAGTAGGATGTAAAACTCAATTTAATTTCCAGATTACTAGAAGTTGAACTGTAGTACCAAAGACAGAACCTGGAAGATGTTGTTACTCAGAGTTTCATGGTGTGATATACATACAACTGATCTATTGCAGCTTGTGTACTTACTGAAGTTTGACAACTGAAGATACCACAGCATGAAACTCTTGAGTATCAGCATGTTTCAGGTTCTGTGATAATATTTTCATATTCAATTGATGTATAGAGCACCATTTTAAAATTTGGAAAATTTTGTTGGTGTACATACCAAAGACTGTATAAAAGTTCAGTACTGAGATATAAATGAGTGGGTATGGTTTCAAGAAATAAAATGTTAACAGTAAGATATTTCAGTGGATAAACTTGGATTTTTGCCTTAAAAATTTTAAAGTGCACATAATTGGCCAATGTTAATGAACAGCATTATGCACTAAATTCACTGCCTATCTCCATCCTTTGAATTAAGGAGTACAATGTGTTTTTGATTGGAATGTTGTTGGATTATCTCCAGCTCAGTAAATATTTATATAAACAATTCAAATCTCTAAAACATTGTAATATAAATATAAACACTCCCCATGTTTTCCTGCCCAATGTCTATTTTAGTTTACACGTATTTAAGGATTGGGTTTTGGTTGAAACGTGGTCTGTCTAGGGCACTTTGGCCTGCAGATTATATTTAGATTCAACCTATATTGTATAAGGTGCATTTCCTGATATTTGTGGTCAGTTAAAAAATGTCATAATCAAATTGAAAATATAAACCCACACAAACCATATATATCTGACATATAGGATGGTTTGTCTTCTGATTTGTGTTTTGTGATTTGTTCAAGGAGTAGTTTGAGCTGTACAGCACTTAGTTTAGTGGCAGCTGTGACTAGAGCCACCGGTTCACCCTTCCTGATCCTCTTGACAGCAGTCTTCAATTGGGTTTATGGAGTCCACAGTCCTTAATGTATATTATAGTCTACATCTTCATCATCACACATCAAACCTATAGACTAAGTAGTGTAAATGGTATAGTGATCTGTTACAGAATTAAACTTGAATGAGGAGTTGAAAACCTGCCAGAAAATGTTGATTTTAACAGTAGTATACATCTTAAAGAAAATTATTCAGGTAAATTTACCTGAGATCAGAGAATTCCACTAGAAACATCTGTCTGCACATATTCCATAGTTTACACAGTGTTTATAGGATTATAATAGGTTGGGTGTTTCTCACTTATTAATTTGATATATAGTCAGGTCTGGTTTCAACTATTCTTATTGGCCATGTGTATCCAAAAGTACAAAAAGAGAGAAATGTATACTATAAATGTACAGTATTCAACTCAAAACTAAATCATGTCTTGCATTTTATGGCATAGTCAAGTGAAATCTAACTTAAATGTACTAATCACAAATTTCAGAAAGGTAACTTGAGATAAATATAAGTATGAAATAAATGTTTTCTAAATGAATTACCCTGACCAATTTTTTGATAGTGATAGTTTATAATAAATAGGGTCATTTTCACCTCCAAACATAGCAGATTTATATATTATCTTCACTAGCTATCTGTTTGGTGTGAGAAAACCATTATTGTTTTTCTATTCTTTTGTGTAAAAGAAGATAAGTATAACTTGATAAGATAATTGGTCACCAGTTACTTGTCTCTACTCATTAACAGTTGACTCAAGGGGAATTGTGACCATAGGCCGATTACAAAAGAGACTTTTTGATAAGCAAAAATGACTTGATTCACATTCATTCAGATAGCACATTGTCAATTCTAAGTAAAGAAGAACATACAATATATGCCAATATCTGTGAACTGATAATAATATGTCTTATCAGACAGTTGTAATCAATCTGCTTTACAATCAGATACAATTCAATATGGAAGGTTGGTTTGTCTTAGTTTGTTTACTGATGGGTCAGTTGTCTGAAGATTACTACTACATGTTACAGATTCCATTTACTTATATTTCTTTATTTCATGGTTTGAGCATTTTTTTAACAATGAATACATGTATGTTGCATGGATAATACAAGTCCATCTTCTCTTAAGACTTATACAAAGGTTTTTGCTATAACAATGAATATGTGAAAAAATTATTTAAAATCACTCTGGATCTGTCTGGCAATTAAAGCCAAATTAAAAGCCCTGATTTATACCTTGTTAATAGATAGTCTGTTTAAAGGTTGTGTTTATTTTAGTATATTTATTAAACATGATATATCCTGAGATCAAGACCACCACCCGTTTTATCAAACCATGTATAGGTTGTATAGATTACAGGTAGATTAAACATGTAGATTGTCTGTTCTCTTTACTAATTTCTTGTAGGTGTAGTGATGGTGATTTATTTGCCAGAAAAGATGGTGAGGGGGAGGGGAGAGACAGTGGTTCCTTCGGACGAATAATCATCATCTACTTTGCCCCTTTAAATAAGTATCTATACCCATTAAATTTAAGACTCAAAAAGAAATTGAGGTGAATATCTGTGTTGGATGCCTGATTTCTTAGTCCAGATAACTTACAGAAATATACAAAGCAAACCTTCCATTCATGTCATTGATGATGACAATGTTAATTAGTGAAGGATTCAGTTCTATAAAACATACAACTAGCATTATACTGATAAGTAGTGTTCATTGAATACCTGCATGCAGATAGTGTATCAACATAAGTTAGATATTATTAATGTTAATATGAACCTCAAGAGTACTTCATTAGTAACTTGTAGATTTTGATTAATAAACATAGCATGGGTTTAATTGAATTCTTATCATTACCCAGTATAGATAGTAAAAGGTAATGATATATCTACAAGGGGCTAATTCACAATAAAAATATTACTCACCCCATTTCTGAGGTTCTACTTTATAAAAGATAAGAGGACCACTACAAAAGGCTCATTTAGAGTAAAAGGATAATGACTTAATAATGAAAAGCAACATAGCTTTACTAACTTTCTTTTCTGTGATTTTACTATTAAAATTCAAAAGAAACTTTAAGATAACTGTTTATTTTTTCAGAGAACAAAAAGTATGTGAATAATATACAATTGAATTATCAGTTTAAATTTTACTTCAACTTATGGTTAAAGTTACTATCAGAGTATTTTGTTCAACATCAACAAATCCATTGGAAGTACAGTGAAACCCCTCTAAATTGGCACCCCACAAAATACAACTGAGTAAAAATATGCAAGTCTAGAAGGTTGCCAGTTTGGAGGGGAATAGGCTCCATCCCTAGTCACATATTGGTCCATTTGCCATTGTAGCTTATGTCGAAGGAGTAATGTTCAATAATTGAAATAACTTTTGAAGAAGCATTTTGCAGTATTGCTGTTCGAAAATGAATGAAAAACAAATCTCTGTGGACATGAAGCTGAGATTGTACATTGTAAAGATAGTAAAGAATAAGAACTATTGTAATTTATTATAAATCTCTAATAGACAATGTACTCTACAGACCAGATATCAGATACTGTCTATACTTTTTCTATCTTATTCATATTACTATAATCTCTCTGTATATTGATGTTTACTTTCAGTTATTGCTTATTCCTTATCTAGATTCTCTAGATGTCTTATCCTACACCTGCAAAAACTGAGCACAATGTCAAATATACTTAAACTATAAAATACCTATCTGAAAACTTACAGTACTTTAACACACAAAAGTACAAATATGCTAAATGAACCAAATTATACATCAGAGATACAAAAATCAACCACAAACACACCAAAAATGCAAAATTCAACTCAAAATATGTCAGAAATCAACCTTGACTTGAAAATTGTTCACTATCTGTTTCATCAATAGTACCTTAGTTTCAGAAATTTTAGCTTTAAAATCCATGTGTGTCTAGAAATATCTGTGTTTGAAAGCTGAATTGATGACTCCACTGTACTTGAGATTCTGCCATATTCTAGAAGAGATAAAAATAGCAAGGGAAATTTATATGTTGAGGAATATAAGACAGGATTATGTGATCACCCCATGAAAATTGTGAACCATGGCCTTTAATCAGAAATATGCTTTTAATAAATTGCAGAATTATAATAAAAATCACTAAATCTGATCCCCATTGTAAGATTTGTAATAATTTTTAGCACCCTGTTCTTATATTCTTTTTGACATGACATTGTACCACTTTAAAACAAGTACATTTAGCTTTAGGCTGGCAGTGAGAACATAAAGAAACTTAAAAGACAGTTTATTGAAATAGAAGTGGAAGATCATTACAACATTGAATAGAAATCTATTTTTATTTTCATCAGCATCGTCACGAAGAGTCTTAAAGAAACCTAATAAAGTACCACACTGCTGCAATCTTTCACCATGTCTTCAAATTAATACATAGACAATTGTTTCCTTCCGAGTCAGCCCAAAGAAAGAAGATATTTCAAATATCTATTAGGACTTGTTTTGAAATGGAAATGACTTGCTTCCAGAAAATTAAATTATTTTCTTACCAATTTTAGCATTACCACGAAGAACATCAAGTTTAATCTATTTCTTGTTACATAACAGAGCATGGTTTCGAGTCGTTTGAAATGAAGATTTGATGGAAATGAAGTTTTATATTTTTATATCTTTTGACAATTGTCATCAAGATATTATGTTTTATTCTAAGTAGTTCAGGTTGTCAGTTTGAATAGATATCCCTTTGTAGGAGGAGTTTATGGAAACTTTGCATGTAACTCTAATAAGTTGTAAGGCATGATTGACATATACAACTCAGGTGTTCTAGGTATATGTAGACAAAATGCATTTAAACTAGAATTCGATAGACACATATTATTAAAGTGACTTATAATGGAGACATTTCTGTCTGTAGTTAGTATAACCTAAGTTGTTCATTCCAAGGTGTTTACATTTCTAATAAGTATCGTGAGAAAGACAGGCAAAGTATCTCAGTATTTACTTGAAACCAGTCTATGTCAATCTTGGTTCTGCTGTGAATGAAGTTCCTGACAGTAACTGGCACTATATTTGTTTGAGATGTCCACTTCTCTAAGCTGAATGACACCAAGTACAGTGACCTAGTGTTCAAGTCTATCTGATCTATTAAGTGACTTAGGGATCAAGACTGAATATATCTGTCACAACCTGATAAGAATTTGTCAAATTCTGAATGTTTGATAAATATCTGTCTTTAGAAAATTTATTCACAAGATGAAATACTGACGTAATGTTCTATGTGTGAATCTTAATTTGATGGCAAATCTATTGAAAATATTAATATCTTTTGTCAATATCGATGCTTTTATCAATTTCTGTTGTCACTATCAATGCTTTTATCAATATATATTGTCACTATCAATGCTTTTATCAATATATATTGTCACTATCAATGCTTTTATCAATATCTATTGTCACTACTGATGCTTTTATCAATTTCTGTTGTCACTATCAATGCTTTTATCAATATATATTGTCACTATCAATGCTTTTATCAATATATATTGTCACTATCAATGCTTTTATCAATATCTATTGTCACTATCAATGCTTCTATCAATATCTATTGTCACTATCGATGCTTTTATCAATATCTGTTGTCACTGTTGATGCTTCTATCAATATCTATTGTCACTATCGATGTTTTATCAATATCTATTGTCACTATTGTCACTATCTATGTTTTATAAATATCTATTGTCACTACTGATGCTTCTATCAATATCTATTGTCACTATCGATGTTTTATCAATATCTATTGTCACTATTGTCACTATCTATGTTTTATCAATATCTATTGTCACTATCGATGTTTTATCAATATCTATTGTCACTATCAATGCTTTTATCAATATCTATTGTCACTATTGTCACTATCTATGTTTTATAAATATCTATTGTCACTATCAATGCTTTTATCAATATCTATTGTCACTACTGATGCTTTTATCAATATCTATTGTCACTATCGATGTTTTATCAATATCTATTGTCACTATCGATGTTTTTATCAATATCTATTGTCACTACTGATGCTTCTATCAATATCTATTGTCACTATCGATGCTTTTATCAATATCTATTGTCAATATCGATGTTTTTATCAATATCTATTGTCACTATCGATGTTTTTATCAATATCTATTGTCACTACTGATGCTTCTATCAATATCTATTGTCACTATCGATGTTTTTATCAATATCTATTGTCAATATCGATGTTTTTATCAATATCTATTGTCACTACCGATGCTTCTATCAATATCTATTGTCACTACTGATGCTTCTATCAATATCTATTGTCACTATCGATGTTTTTATCAATATCTATTGTCAATATCGATGTTTTTATCAATATCTATTGTCACTACTGATGCTTCTATCAATATCTATTGTCACTATCGATGCTTTTATCAATATCTATTGTCACTATCGATGTTTTTATCAATATCTATTGTCACTATCGATGCTTCTATCAATATCTATTGTCACTACTGATGCTTTTATCAATATCTATTGTCACTATCGATGTTTTTATCAATATCTATTGTCACTATCGATGTTTTTATCAATATCTATTGTCACTACTGATGCTTCTATCAATATCTGTTGTCACTATCGATGTTTTTATCAATATCTATTGTCAATATCGATGTTTTTATCAATATCTATTGTCACTACCGATGCTTCTATCAATATCTATTGTCACTACTGATGCTTATATCAATATCTATTGTCACTATCGATGTTTTTATCAATATCTATTGTCAATATCGATGTTTTTATCAATATCTATTGTCACTACTGATGCTTCTATCAATATCTATTGTCACTATCGATGCTTTTATCAATATCTATTGTCACTATCGATGTTTTTATCAATATCTATTGTCACTATCGATGCTTCTATCAATATCTATTGTCACTACTGATGCTTTTATCAATATCTATTGTCACTATCGATGTTTTTATCAATATCTATTGTCACTATCGATGTTTTTATCAATATCTATTGTCACTACTGATGCTTCTATCAATATCTATTGTCACTATCGATGTTTTTATCAATATCTATTGTCACTACTGATGCTTCTATCAATATATATTGTCAATATCGATGCTTTTATCAATATCTATTGTCACTAATCAATATCTTCATTTATATTGTAGATATCAATGTCTGTTATTCCTGTCAATATCTATCAGTAACCACTATCACTTACTTATATCAATATCAACATCTTTTGTTTTTATCAATAGCCACTATCAATTGCTACAATCAATATCTGTAAACACTATCAATAGCTATTGTCCACATCAATATATTCTTCCTTAATTTAAATCAAATATCATACACAAATCTAAATATCAATATAGTTATAAGAATGTGATAATATCAGGAAATTTCTCATTAGAACAATATCTATATTATATCTTCAATGTTTCTTTTCTTTTCCTATTTAAGCATGTTTCTTCATTTTCCACAATGTTTTTATGTTGAATTTAAAAGTAAGATTGCTGTAAGACATGTAGAGAGATGTTCTACAAGTATTATTGATTGAATTTATAACACTTAACTTACTTTTTATTGACTTTTAATTCAGTTTAAAGCTACAGAAATGTCTGAAGTATTTCTGTTATTGGGATATATAATTGTAAATTTTGAAACAGCCTAAGACACATATATATATATATTTTTTACCTTAGCTGACACGTTTCTTGCAGAAACTTTATAATGTTCTCAACTCTCTCATTAGAGATGGTGGTCACAACACGGGCATTATGTCAAGTTTCAAGCTTTAATGATCAGCCATCACCATGTCATGCATCCTGGTAATATTTTCCGGAATCTTTGCTGTGAAGATCTTCCTGGATGCAGGTCGGCATTAAGGCTTTATCTGCTATGCTTATATTTCAGATATGGTAAACATAAAACATAGCTGGGTCTAACTCGCACTGATTAAACCCAAGTCTTAACAGCTCCTCTTTAACACTGGTATAATATCGTCTTGCCCCGCTTCTTCACTTTGGAAATGGAAGGGGCATCTTCCAGTATAGTGGATGGGATACCAAGTTCTAACTTCACATTATCTGGTTTAAAATAGATCTGATACCTTGCTATCAGTTTCCTTCCCATTGCTATATATTAGGAGATACATAAGGAAAGATAGTGAAGAAAATAAAGAATTTAAGAAATAAATTGTGGAAAATATCACGTCTTGTTTGGATGTTAAACATCCAGGTCTACAATTACTCTGTAAAATCTGATAATGATATTGAAATATTATCGTTTTCTCGATTTATTGCTAGTTATAGAAATAAATTTATAGGTTATTCAATATTTTGTGTGTTTTGGCTGAGAATATTATGTAATAGATGGCTATAGAAAGAGATTTGCAGCCATGGATGTTGTCTGTAATTTCTTGAAAAATGCTTGTTTGATTTGTTTTTCTGAAGTTATTCACTTATTCCAAATCTGAATAACATGTTGTTAAAATCCATAACTGCCAAACTTGCAATGTCCTTGTCTATTTGTTACCTCTAAAACCAACTGATGTCATTGCCTCCATTTGTCTCATCTTTCTGTGTTCCACAAGAACATCTAATATTTCAACAGATTATTGAAAGATTTCACAAAAAAGTCTAACAAGTAACATTTAACTAAAGCCTGATGTTTAACATTAAAATTGGCATTGTTAGGATAAAGTTTGTATGATATTAACTGTTCTTTGAAATAATATTAAACAAGGCTAATTGGAGACCTATAACCCTTCCATTATCCTCCCCAGACATTTACAGCTGTTATAATATACTTCCTAAGAGATAAATATGTCTTTGAAATATTACTTTCTCCTTAATTTCTACCTTGAGACGATTTCCAATGTCTGAGACAATAGTACAAGCGGTATTGATAGAATGATACTCTGATAATGTTGCGATTATGTCTTGGCCTCAAGTCAATGTCGATATATATCTACTTTAGCTATATTTGGGCAGACAAACTGGATTGAATTCTCATTATATCTCTGTTTCATGGCTTTTCACAGATTTACGCAATCCTTGTCTGGTGTAATCAAATCTACATATAACTAAAGTCTTGATAAAAGGGTCTAAATTCTTTGATATTTTACATAATTTAGTTTATGTTCCACGAAATTTACTTCATTTATTCTATAAATATATTATTCCTTCTATGTGAAAACAATTAAAAATCTCTCTTGCACATATTGATTTTAAATTGAAAATTAAGTTTGAAGATTGTGATTATTTGATATTGATGCCTTAACGGAACAAGTTTGTGGATATGTTAAAGGATAAAACTTAAAATGTAACTAGGTTTGATTCCCATTGAATCATATATAGTCTCGGACACAGCGCATGGAACAACAATCATTGTCAGGCCAGTGGTAATTTCATCAGCTATCCTGGGCAAAATAACAGAGCCAGCTTAGCATGGTGGAAGCATGTTTGCTAACCATAGAGTTGGGTGTTCAATCAGTGGTTGAGACCGTATATTTGAATTTTTTTAACCAATGTACCACGTTCCATGGCTGATAAAGAAAAAGTGTTGCTTAGTCCCTGTAAACTTCATAGCACTTCTGTTTTCTTGCAAAAAACAAACATTTCAGCCCGAATAACATAAACTATAAGGAACTATCCCATACTTGACCCCTAACCAAGAAAAATTACCTATTGTATTTATCTTTCATATTATCCAGGGACCAATTTGAAAAGACGCTAAAATGAAACTGATTATTAAAAAAGGCCTACATGTAATCAGACACAAATCATTTGAAATGTCAGAAATACAATAGAGACCACCAGGTATTTCATATCTCTTTTCACTTGTCTTATAATTTTATTAGACAAAACCCCAGCTGAACTCTGACAGATAGTGATAATTTGTGACTTAAAAGATGAATGCCATAAATTGATGTCATAAAACATGCACAATGTTTTTTAGTTGTCTTTCTCGTCAAGAATACCTTGAATCTATTTGATAAGGATTTTAAATAAGAACAGTATTTAAGAAATCTAATGGTCAAAAAGCTTTGTCCAATTCAAGTAGTTTTGATCATCTACCTTGATGGGAGATATTGGGGAAATTCAGACAAAATAAACATTGATATGTTTCCATTTTTCTTAATTCTACTGATTTGAACTGGTTACTTAGTACCTGGTTTGAATCCTTAATTCATTGTAAGATAAATATCCTGTTTTTGTTTCTGAAGAAATGTAAAAATTATAAGAAACTTGAACAAATAATTTCCATTAGGCCATACCAAAATAATTTTCTGTTCTTCGGGATTTCTTGAAAAAAAAAAGGTACGAGAGAACGAAATTTTTTTTTTAATTTTAAAAAAAAAATGTCTTAAAGTTAGTAATCATTGATTTGGTTGGTGCGATATATACCATTAAAATTTTCCAACATGGATGATTTTGAATGTATTCAGATAAAATAACAATTAATAGTATTTATTTGTAATCTTCCACAAAATTTCTTTTGCACAGATAAACTGGTCTTTTGACCAGCCATCATCAATTGTTTTGCACCAATCTAGCACATCACAAAATAGTTTTTGAGGTCCAGTTAAGGTTTTGTCAAAGACTGATGGTTTAGGTTTTTCAGGAAACATTAATGTCTTTCTTGATGCCATCATAAAATCGAACACATTTTTATCACTTTTGGAAGTATTACAAACAGGTTCTTCAGACGAAGAATGAGAAGGCAAGATAATTAAAAAGTCCACAAACTTGGATTTCAGTTCATCACACAGAGAAATTTTCAACGAAAGTGTAACTAAGACACCGCATGATTTTTCCATATTGTCCTTGATGTACACTTTTTCTGGGATCTGTGACCGTGATATACACGATTGAATTCCTGCAGATGCCAGATCATAAACATCTTTAAAAGTGTTTTCAGGCTCAACATCAAACGCCATGTATGGCAAAATAAGTTTCTGGTGTGACCTAATTTTGATTACTAAAATCATGTTGGTAAAAAAGACAAATACAAATATTAATTCTAGCACTGCATCGGCCATGCCTATTTCTGATAATTATCAACTTCCGGAATTTCGATGCGTTCGGTCGTTGAGAAAATGTTTTTGCTTCAGCGAAGGGCCTAAACTACTGTACGAACTCACTCTTTCAACAGCTGGAACATGTTCTACTATAATTGTCGCACGATGTCCACAAACTGACAAACGGAAATAGAGGGCGCAATATGTTACTCCTGCTACCAAATTTTAGGCTTAGAGAAATAAAAATGAAACTAAACATGAGAGCTAAACAATCATGTTATCTGATCAATTTAGAGGTACCGACATACGGGCAATATAATTTTTTTTTTTAAAATTAAAAATTCTTTTTTCAAAATTTTACATACGGGAGCTCTTTTGATACATACGGAATATTATTTTTTAACTTTAAAAATAAAATTTCGATAACGGAAAATCGGGTACGGAATTCCCGACGAACAGAATATTATTTTGGTATGGCCTTAATTGAAGATATTTTTATTATATTTAACTTGAGATAAATCAAACCTTATTAAATGATAGTTATGATTTATCTTTAAGAATAAAAAGTTGGAACTCTCTGGAGTGAAGTAAAAGTTGTGTTAATGTTATTTAGATATTGGTATCTGGATTCTATCAGACGGCTGGGCTTCCATGTTCTTCAATCCCAGAAGAGCGTCTGTCGATTCTCATATTTGTCAACATCTATTATGTTATTTGCACTTTTAATCAGGATTGTATTAAGAGTGAATGATTTATTGTGATATTAGAAAGTATTAAGATATATTACGGAGGTAAAATGATTATAATAGCATATTTCTACTTTTCTGTGTGAATTTCCTTCTCAAGATGAGCATCTTCTTCCTTGTTGAAGAAATTGAATACACAATAACTTAGTCTGCCACAAGCAAACTATGTGACAAAAATGTCTAATTCATACAATATTATTGTGTCTGTCGAGTTGTGCGCAAGTGTTAAATCTATTCCCATTTGACTTCAAATTGTTCTCTTACAATCAAATGTCAAGTTTGGAATGACCTTAAACCACTATAGTAAATAGAATTATCAGGTCTTGCCCAATGAACTCCAAGGTTAATGAAGTTGTTTTTGAGCTTTCGGACTTGATTTTGGAAGACAGATGACATCATCAAATACAGTTTTCTGTGGTCACAATACATGCCTGTCTTATAGACTATAGTTTAGTGACAGTCCGTTATAAATCTAATATGGAAAATCATTTTTATCTAATTATGGATGATGAAAATTCCTTAACTTTGCTCTCTTTATACATGTACACAATGTATTGTCAAGTTATTATGAAATTTCACAGAACAAAATGGAGATACCAAATTGAAATGACACATATTTGAAGTCTGGGAAATTTCTCCAGTTTATAGTTGTGTTAAATAATAAATATTTGATAGAATTTATCATGCCTTGAAAGGTCATCATATGGTTGTGGTTAGTTGTAGTGGTAGTGTTTAGTGGTGTTATGTTTTAACAGGAACAATGATATGACTGATGATCAAGGCTTAACATTGTGTTAAAAGTATTATATTGTTTGATACCCTTCGTATTTTAAGGACCTTAAACTGAGAATATCAACAGAAACTGTATATGTTTGAGGTTTATCCTTGGATGATGTGTTGCTTTTTGACATTAGCATTGCTGTTATAATCTTTGTCTATTTATAAAGTACCTATCTTATGAACAAATTTGTTGAAGACAAAAAAGTTATCAAGTATTATACTACATTTTAAGAGCATTTAGTCTCTAATATGAAATCAATGCAACTGTACGATGGTATTTGTTCATGGTTGTTTTATTGAGATACTACAAATGAAAACTGCAAAAGACTACAAACTACTGCACTTTCTAAATAAAATAAGATAACCCAAATATGTACTACATGATGGTTCCATGACTCTCCATTTGTAGAAGAATTAAACCCATATGGCTTCTGACTTATACTTATCTTGTGTCTAGATGAATAGAGGAGTTAGATAATCTAATCAGACTATATTTAGAGATCTAATTAACTAATCGTCGTGGATACTTGAGAAGATCAGGTCATGTGATCAGCAGTCAGACATTTTTAATTCACATCAATATTTGTCTAAATTGTATTATTGGCAAGCTTCATTAAATAAACTCAGTTGCTATTCCTCATGTCTATTCATTACGTTATTTATTCATCTTTCTTCCTTTTATTTCGTACCACTCTTGAAAATGTCAATCATTGGTACCGTTGGGTCAATTTTATACTTAAACTGATGGAATGACTGATGGAAACACCACCATATCACTCTGTTCTGTTACTTTCAACGTTCATACTCTATTTTGGAAACTTCAATCTCTGGTTTTTGATTTTTGTCTAACTCTTTTATTTCATGTATGAAGACAAAAAAAACTCACGGTATCGAAATAGAAATTATGCATCATTTTGAATGCAATAGCAATAATAGGAAAGAGCTGGTTTATTTCCTGGAATAAACTGCCCACAAATAACAGGTTTTTTTTTTACCTTTGAAATTCAATTGATTAAAATTTTGTTAAGTTATTGAAAACATGTTCAATGCTGTCTTCATGTTCTACTAAACACGTCCAACTGCCATTCTGATAGGCTAATTGTATCAATAGCTTTATTGTATTCTTTCATTTTATTGGTTAATATTTGCAATATACTTCATTGATTGGTAGATAGATTGTCTAATTGAAAAGTATTTTGTTATGCAGCATAACCCTGTCATGATATCTTTTATCAAATATAACTAGGACCATTAACAAACCATGTTATTTTCTTCCTGCAATCTTAGACCTGTAAGGAAATTTATAGAAAATTTCAGACATTGAAGATATTTGGGCAGACACTAAACCAATATTTTATAAAGATATTGTTTAATAGAATCGATATGTACAAATGAAATATATATTTCTTAAAATAGAATGATTATGGTCAATATGGCTTTCAGTCTTCACAATGGAACCTAACAAATCACATTTCCTAATTTTCAAACTGGAACCTTTTCGTGGTATTGAATAATGGTCCATAAATTACTGTCTCAAGATCACTTCTTCCTGCAATTGATAAAGCATATATTTATGAGGATGTTGAGCTGGAGTAAGAAATTGTTGATTTTTAGCATATCAAAACAGATAGCCTTTATATATCTTGTATTAGGAGCTTAAAAAGTCAAAAGATATTTGAGACAGTGATAGTCATAATCTGTTCATTCTGAAATGGGACTGGTGCAAGCTTTAACTGGCTCTTATACACAAACAACATCTAGAAAACCTTTAGAATTACCTTACATCAATGTTGCTCAGAAATTTGAGGATGTTGCGTTGGTAATAATATATTGTATTTGCTTCTTCACAAATAAAATGG
The DNA here is from genome assembly GCF_000327385.1 of Lottia gigantea. Classification (NCBI taxonomy): domain Eukaryota; kingdom Metazoa; phylum Mollusca; class Gastropoda; family Lottiidae; genus Lottia; species Lottia gigantea. The sequence continues at coordinate 401,589 of NW_008710049.1, read as the reverse complement.
TGTTTAACAAATTTATTTCCTCCTTATTGCACTTAAAGGAGCAATTCAAAACGTAAATTTGATTTTTATAAATGCTAGATGTAGATTTAGTTTTTAAATCAGTCGGAAATTTTCAGAAATTAACCTCGAATTTTCTCATTTGAATTGCAATATTTCATATTTGTAGAGAGAGAAATGACATCCATCAAATTCAGTAATGACCAATAAAAGAGATAAAATATAACATTCCTGACTTTTATAGGAAATACAGTAAATTAAATTATAGTTCAATGAAGAGATGAGCTGAGGTTAGCTAGTATGGAATAAACTTAATATCAAGAGTGAAAATTTGCTGAATTGACAATTTTTAGTATGATGTAATCTTGTGATTGTAACTTACACATAAATGAAAAGTAAAAAGACCAAAATGATGTCTTCAGCCATGTGAATTTTCCAAATGGTTTGAAGTTGACACCAAGTGGCTTTTGTTAAGTGACAGATATTAGAATGTTTGACTGACTATATATTTTATGCTGAAGTCCAGTTCTTGTGACGTTTCTATGTTATATACTTTTTGATCTATTTTGCTTTTTCAAGAACTTCAATATAGCAGTTATATTGGTTTAGTTTTTCTTTTACTAACTAAGTTGTTCAAGTTTGAAAAAATAACAACAAATATTATTTTTATGACAGAAATGTCTTTTAATTTGATTTTTCCTCTCCATAAAGCTAATATGACGTCTTCAGGGATAAATTATATTATGGAATTTTGGCGGCTGATGGAATAATCATTCTTACAAATTGGCACATACTGAAATTTCAGACATTTGAACTAAAATTTATTTCATACATTTATATTTTGTGTGCAAGTCTGGAATCAATCACACTTGAAAGAATGCAGTTTATAAACTTATGTCTGATAAGAAATAAAACTCACATTACATCAGACTACATTACATCAGACTACATTACATCAGGCTACTTTACATCAGGCTTCTTTACATCAGACTACTTTACATCAGACTACTTTACATCAGGCTACTTTACATCAGGCTACTTTACATCAGACTACATTACGTCAGACTACATTACATCAGGCTACATACATCAGACTACATTACATCAGACTACATTACATCAGGCTACTTTACATCAGGCTTCTTTACATCAGACTACTTTACATCAGACTACTTTACATCAGGCTACTTTACCTCAGGCTACTTTACATCAGACTACATTACGTCAGACTACATTACATCAGACTACTTTACATCAGACTACATTACATCAGACTACTTTACATCAGGCTACATTACATCAGACTACATTACATCAGACTACATTACATCAGGCTACATTACATCAGACTACATTACATCAGACTACATTACATCAGGCTACATACATCAGGCTACATTACATCAGACTACATTACATCAGACTACATTACATCAGGCTACTTTACATCAAACTACTTTACATCAGACTACATTACATCAGACTACATTACATCAGTCTACATTACATCAGACTACTTTACATCAGGCTACATTACATCAGGCTACTTTACATCAGGCTACATTACATCAGACTACATTACATCAGACTACATTACATCAGGCTACTTTACATCAGGCTACTTTACATCAGGCTACTTTACATCAGGCTACTTTACATCAGACTACATTGCATCAGGCTACTTTAAATCAGACTACATTACATCAGACTACTTTACATCAGACTACATTACATCAGACTACATTACATCAGGCTACTTTTCATCAGGCTACATTACATCAGGCTACTTTAAATCAGACTACATTACATCAGACTACATTACATCAGACTACTTTACATCAGACTACATTACATCAGGCTACTTTAAATCAGATTACATTACATCAGACTACTTTACATCAGACTACTTTACATCAGACTACTTTACATCAGGCTACTTTACATCAGGCTACATTACATCAGGCTACTTTAAATCAGGCTACTTTAAATCAGACTACTTTACATCAGACTACTTTTACATCAGACTACTTTTACATCAGACTACTTTAAATCAGACTACATTACATCAGACTACTTTACATCAGGCTACTTTACATCAGACTACATTACATCAGGCTACTTTAAATCAGACTACATTACATCAGGCTACTTTACATCAGACTACTTTACATCAGACTACTTTACATCAGGCTACTTTACATCAGGCTACTTTACATCAGACTACATAACATCAGACATTACATCAGACTACATTACATCAGACTACATTACATCAGGCTACTTTACATCAGGCTACATTACATCAGACTACATTACAGCAGACTACATAACATCAGGCTACTTTACATCAGACTACATTACATCAGGCTACATTACATCAGGCTACATTACATCAGACTACATTACATCAGGCTACTTTACATCAGGCTACATTACATCAGGCTACTTTAAATCAGACTACTTTAAATCAGACTACATTACATCAGACTACATTACATCAGACTACTTTACATCAGACTACATTACGTCAGACTACATTACATCAGACTACTTTTCATCAGGCTACTTTACATCAGACTACATTACATCAGGCTACATTACATCAGGCTACTTTACATCAGACTACATTACATCAGGCTACTTTATTGTCAACCGGCAGCTTATTAATGTGTTAAACATATACCCATAAAAAACTAGATCTACGTTTGGCACAAAAGTTGCTAAATTCTCATATACATTAGTTAATTTGGGTAGCCTCTCCAATCAGGATGCAAAGTTGGTGAAAAATTTGGGTTTTAAAATGTTCTAATCAAGAAGACCAGCAAAGAAATCCTGTGTGAAAAAAAAGGATATATGATATTCTAATACAATATCAATTACATTTATTACAATACAAAATAGTCATTACCTGAATTATAATACAATACAATAGGTAATAGCAATTTAATATGTCATGCACTTGTAATTAATAGATTTTTACGCAACTTAAGATATGAACAATTTGATAAATAATGTACAAGTTTAATCCATTTTAGCAGACAAAAGATTAAACTGATAGGACAGTTCATATGTCATGTATAATAGATAATCTATAAATATTTCACAATGGTTTTTATACTTAAATTACCATATTCAATCAGGTTGATTTCACTTATTTATAACTATATTGAAACATTGACAGCTACTTAAAGCAACAATTTTTAAAAATGTGTTAATAAAGGAAGGATATGATGACTGGTAAGAGTCCTAAAGCCCCAGTCCCACATGCGCAGACTTCGGCCTGGAGTAGACAAAATACCCTGGTATATCCCAGACCACCCCCTGGATTTTGGGTTAAATTTCGAGAAATATGTCAAAAATAGTTTTGCAGTCACATATACCCGTACAAGACATGGATGAGCCAAAGAGTAGACCAAGATGATGGTTGAAGACTCCTGTGTAGACACAGACCAAGACCCGGAGCACCCCAGAATACACCCAGACCTCCCTGGCGCAGACCTGAGCAATCCGGGAGAGGACACAGAGTAGCCAAGATTTAGACCCCAACAAAGAAATTTATGTCGAATATATATGAGGCCATACTGCACCCGATTTTTGCTCACTTCCATGAAGTAGCCACGGATCAGACCTGCGCCATCCCGGTCGGAAGTAGACTGTGAGTTCTCCAGGGCCTCAGTCTGAGCACAAGGGACTGGGCTTTAGAGAGATATACATATTCTTCAAGCAACCATGATTTTAAATAATTGGTTTTTAAGATTCTAAATTGCAATTAAAATTTACATTTTGAGATGTCTAAACAAAAAGATTGAAATTTACTTTACTCAAGATCCAATAGTTCAATCAGTTGGAAACTGAAGTTGTCAAAAAGGTTTTTGAACAAATTCAGTGCTCAGAGCTTCAGATGCAATCAGAATTCTGAAATTTCAACAGATAAAATTCAAATATCCAATTCGAGTCTGACTTGACTCTGGTGAATTTTTTAGCCATTTCCTTTAAAATTCTTGTGTTTTTCAAGTTAGATATGGAGAAAGGAAATTGCTTAATGTGTAATTTTATAGGATCACTCTAACGTAGTTTATCTTTTACTATTATCTTTAATATTTCATCATCGATCTCCTGTGGGTTTATGTCTTATATGATATTATAAAAAACAAGTTTACGCTTCATAAACTCATTGTTTGGCTTGTCACTTGATGATTGTTACAACTCTAATTGATTGTTATATTCTCGTGGTTTGTAGTAAAAATATAGTAAAATCATAACTTGGCAGAAAAACAATGACATGAGGTTATAAACTAACTTGTTAATGGATGGATGATGATGACTAATTGAATGTTTTGATGATGCCTTTGACTTAAATGCCTTATTTTTATCATGCAAACTATTAAAGTAATATACTTTTCTAAATCATCACTAGATTTAACATTTCTTTGTTCTATTAGAATCTGGTAGTAAAAACACTTTCAATGATATTGTGTTTTATAACTTTTGAACATGTTCCATTGTCTTTATTATACTACAGACAGAGCTGACTTTACCATAGAAAACCAAGAAAGTCTAGTTGCATTATGTTTGAATAGAAAATCTTTCATTGCAGCAATAGCACTTAAAATTATTGTACTGAAAGAACTTTCAAAGACTTGCAAGAAAAATTGTCTTTATAGTTTATAATGGCCATTTATATTCCATTGAAAATACAACAGAAATTTTCCATTTCCATGTCAGAGAAAGAATAATTTGCGTGTCAACATTGTTTCCTGAACAATCTGAAATTGTTACAAAGTTACAGATAATTTTTGCTTGATTAGAAGTGTTTTTTTCCTCAGCGTATTTCTTTTGTTTCGTGTTTCTTTATCAATTTATCACAATGGTGAATAATTAATGTGTTTAAGTTGATTATGTGTTAACTCTAATGTGACATAAAACCACAAATTGATTTTTAATATTATATATGATAAAAACAGTTATGATACACTTAAAGTTACCCGGTCTGTAACAATAGCTATCACAGAAAGTAACTGATGAAAAAGATAGTTTCTGTCCAGCTTTTATTGATGTCATTTTGCTATAGATGACAAGCGTATGCAATTGAGTATCTTAAGTCTATAATATATTCTAAATTATGGATCATGAAGATATATTCATTTTTAATTTTAAAGGAAATAAAGTTACAATAAATGGAGTGAAATAGTTGTATGAAGTGGTCACTTTAATTTAGGCATGTCTTGTTTTCAATATTTTGGCCTATAAGTAAGACTCACCAAATCAAATCACTAAATGTCAATACCAAAGAGTCAATTTAATACTCACAATATCTTAAGGTTGATATTTGTCAATTTGGTTTAGGTGTGAGTTGCAATCAATTAAAATTTATAAAGTTTGCAACTTTATTCCACATTCTCATGTTGACAGAAGACATCCCAGGGTTCACTTTTTCTTGTTGCCATGTCAGCCTTACAACAGAAAATAGTGATTATGAAACAATTACAACTTCAACTTCAAGACATTTTTCTGGTAAGCTTTTATCCTTTTCATTTATTTAAATCTCTCTTATCTCATAAACTGGTAAAATTGTGGCTTTAATAACATATAAAATGTAAAATGAGATAGTCAGTGGGAAGAGTAGGAGGTAGACCTCCATCTAGCTTCAATGACTTCTTCTGTTTTTATCAATTCTTTCAGACCCAAAATAGAAATAATGCAGCTGATATTAGTACAGTACAGTGAAAGGTATGGAATTTGAGGATGAAAGTTTTTAAAAGGTTTGTACTAAATGGTAAACTATTTATATTAGTTAGGTTGCAAGTTAGCCAAAACCTGTACAGTCCATAAGTCTTAGATCAACCTCTGAATCCATCTGAATATTTTGATAGTTATAATCATCAACACAAGCCATGTGGACTGCACACACATAAACCTTTCAGTTTGTTTTAGGATTTTCAGATTTTGGCATATCTACATGTATTTCAAACTGAATTTTCTAGGTTATTCAGTGGCCTAAAGATAAGATAGAATTATTAAAAATCTTATATAGATCAATGACAATGAACAGGGTGTAAGTTATTAAGTCTTTTTGATGTCTTAATAATATTGTCTGAACGTATGTCTTTTCATCATTTAAAAATACCATAGACTAGAACTTGAAACTGTGATTTGTTTGATGATAGACATAAAGAACTATGTAAAAAATATAATTAGAAATATAAGATAGAAAAATAAGATTGAAAACACAGGTTATTAGAAGTAGGGATTAAGATGAAGATTGGGAAATAGACAGAGAAACAGGGCTATTAAAGATAGGGAAATAGACAGAGAAACACTGCTATTAAAGATAGGGAAATAAACAGAGACAGAGCTACTAAAGATAGGGAAACAGGTCTTTTAAAGATAGGGAAATAACCAGAGATAGGGCTATTAAAAAAGAAATTAACAGAGGCAGAGCTACTAAAAATAGAGAAAACAGGGCTATTAAAGATAGGGAAATAGACAGAGATACAGGGCTATTAGAGATAGGGAAATAGAGAAACAGGGCTATTAAAGATAGGAAATAAATGCAAGACAGGGATATCAAAGATTGGGAAATAGACAGAGAAACAGGGCTATTAGAGATAGGGAAATAGACAGAGATACAGGGCTATTAGAGATAGGGAAATAAAGCAACAGGGCTATTAAAGATAGGGAAATAAACAGAGACAGAGCTACTAAAGACAGGGAAACAGGTCTTTTAAAGATAGGGAAATAACCAGAGATAGGGCTATTAAAAAAGAAATTAACAGAGGCAGAGCTACTAAAGATAGAGAAAACAGGGCTATTAAAGATAGGGAAATAGACAAAGATACAGGGCTATTAGAGATAGGGAAGTAGAGAAACAGGGCTATTAAAGATAGGAAATAAATGCAAGACAGGGATATCAAAGATTGGGAAATAGACAGAGAAACAGGGCTATTAGAGATAGGGAAATAGACAGAGAAACAGGGCTATTAGAGATAGGGAAATAGACAGAGATACAGGGCTATTAGAGATAGGGAAATAGAGAAACAGGGCTATTAAAGATAGGAATTAAATGCAAGACAGGGATATCAAAGATTGGGAAATAGACAGAGAAACAGGGATATTAGAGATAGGGAAATAGACAGAGAAACAGGGCTATTAGAGATAGGGAAATAGACAGAGAAACAGGGCTATTAGAGATAGGGAAATAGACAGAGAAACATGGCTATTAAAGATAGGGAAATAAACAGAGACAGGGCTATTAAAGATGAAATTAACAGAGGTAGAGCTACTAAAGATAGGGAAAACAGGGTTATTCAAGGTAGGGAAATAAACAGAGACACAGGGATATCAATGATACTGAAATAAGATAGTGAAACTGTGCTTTTAATGATAGCATATTGTTCCAGATTTAAGTTTAAATTTATAAAGGTTGTGTGTATAGGTTCATAAGTATGTTTTTATTTAGATCACCATGACTTCTTCTTCTTAATAACAGTATCTGTAAGATAAGGGAAGCTGTGGAAATTTTATATTTGGCTGTAAATGGCACTTGATTGTGAGCTTTCTTATGGATAGTAAAAGATTAGTAATGTCAGTGCATGGCTCCTAAAGTCATACAGTAGGTAAGGGGGCCACTCTGTAAATGTAGATATTCTTTGATATTATACAAGGCTGAAAATACTTGGGATGGACTTTAAATAACAGTGTCATTCATGTAAAGGAAGAATATTAAAAAACTTGCTGGAATTCTACTTTCCAGTTACATTGATTTTCAAAATCTTCTAAACATCTTTACAAATAGAAGAGGAAATTGTTTTTTGTTCTATTTAGATTTTTGGAATTAATTTAACACAATTTTTTAAAAGATTGGATTCTGATTATAGAGTTGAGTCAAATTATAAAATATGGAAAGTGCCTTTCAGTTTTTGAACTTTGTGTGAAGTATCGCGAAGCACAGCTGATTACAAAAAGGAACAACTGATTTTTATGCCTCTGATATCATTATGTACTGATTCAGTTATTACACATTCCATACCTTTTAGAAGTTCAGGGTTTGTGTTTGCTCTGGCCTTTGTATTTCTTGTTAAATTTAGATGATTAAGTTTTTCAACTGGTATTTGATTATTCTAGAGGATACTGATTAAGAATCTTTACTGAGTACTAACCAATAGATATATACTGGTAAATGTGTTTTTTGGTTTTTGAACTGCAGGAATTTTGTGTTGTCCAATACTAATCCAATAACTTTCTAACTGTAACTCCACACTCCACCTCCTTGAATTCCTGAGTTTTACAAACCAAATAGTTGTTAAATCTAACAAACCTTGTATTGATTTCATAAATCTTATGTTGAAAAATATTTATGTTTCTAACTTTTACATTTATGTTTCATTTTCATTTCCTTGTTATTTTTCACTATTTTTTTTACCATATTTTGATATTTTGGGTACTTCTTTCTTGAAACACAAATATAACCATTATCTGCAAAAATATTTTTACTTGGGGATCTATTTGTTGTTATTTGATTACAACCGATTCAAACAGTATAATCTAAACATTTGGTTCACATTTAGGGTATAGAATAGAATAGACGTCACAGTAATCTAAGTTGATTCCAAAACACATGACAGAGCTTAATTTGTATAAAACTGATGTTATTGAAAATAATCAAACCTGCAAATCAAGAATGATGTAACTCTTGGATTAAACTCTTATTGGAAAGAGGTGATAAAGGTATGAAATCTTCCAGAACACATGAATAAAGAATTATATTAGGAAATGATATTGTATTCCTCTATATGGTGGTCTCCTTTTTGCAAATATATATTAAAAGAATTCTTTTTCTCTTTGCAGGAGTCAAGTCACAAATGGTGGCTGTTTAACATCAAAAGAACATTTCCACATTGTGTATTAATGATGTCAGTGGCAACATATCAACTTCTTTTAAGTTTTATGAATAGTTTAGTTGTAAATATTAATAAAGAACTTCAGTTCTTGTTTGTTTTCATTTCAAAGACAATGTGACAATCTCTAATGCAATATGTCAAACTTGAAGCAGGAACATGGTAAATTATTTTCGATTAATTACCTAATTGATGTCACAACATCATAAATGAAAATATGTATCTTAACAAAAATACAGAATGATACGTTTCAATAAAAATCTTGAGAATTTGCCTAAACCAGTTTTGAAAGCTTTGTATTGCACTTGCCATATTTTCATAATATGTTAAAATGTCCGTTAACATTTGTTGTGGGCACTATAGAGACTACAGTTTTCATCTGATTTTGATGAAACTTGGTATGACCATTTGAATTAATTAGATCTTGGTCAAGTTCGAATTTGATGATTTTTCGATGAATAGATTTTTATACGCCCACATGAATATGTGGTCGTATATTGTCGTTGCCTCGGTCCGTCCGTCCGTCAACATTTCTTGTGAGCACTATAGAGACTACAGTTTTGATCTGATTTTGATAAAACTTGGTGTGATGCTTTAAATTGATAAGATCTCTGTCAAGTTCGAATTTGACATATTTTCGATGAACGGTTTTTGAGATATTGCCCTTGACTTAGAACGCCTTGAAATTAGTTAAAAATTGTTTGTGAGCAGGATTGAAGCTACAGTTTTCATCCAATTCTGATGAAACTTGGTGTGATCATTGGAATTCATAAGATCTCGGACAACTTCTAACTTGACGCATTTGCGATGAACGGTTTTTGATTTATTGCCCTTGATTTTGTTCAAACGCGTCTAAATTTGTTAAAAATAGTTCGTGAGCAGGATTGAAGCTACAGTTTTCAACCGATTCTGATGAAACTTGGTGTGATCATTGGAATTGATAAAATCTCAGACAAGTTTTAACTTGATGCATTTTCGATGAGCAGTTTTTGAGTTATTGCCCTTGACTTTGTTAAAACGCGTCGAAATTTGTTAAAAATAGTTCGTGAGCAGGATTGAAGCTACAGTTTTCATCCGATTCTGATGAATCTTGGCATAATTATTGGAATTGATAAGATATCGGACAAGTTCTAACTTGACGCATTTGCGATGAATGGTTTTTGAGTCATTGCCCTTGACTTTGTTAAAACGCTTCGAAATTTGTTAAAAATAGTTTGTGAGCAGGATTGAAGCTACAGTTCTCAACCGATTTTGATGAAACTTGGTGTGATCATTGGAATTGATAAGATCTCGGACAAGTTCTAACTTGAAGCATTTTCGATGAACGGTTTTTAAGTTATTGCCCTTGACTTTGTTAAAACGCTTCGAAATTTGTTAAAAATAGTTTGTGAGCAGGATTGAAGCTACAGTTCTCAACCGATTCTGATGAAACTTGGTGTGATCATTGGAATTGATAGGATCTCAGACAAATTCTATCTTGATATTTTTGATGAACTTTTTATGAGTTATTGCCCTTGACTTTGTAGACACGTGTCAAAAGTTGTTTTTTGCCCTTGATTAGAGCTGTGTGATTTAATTGTTTGTTGTATTTGGGTTATTCATATTGATTTTAAAAAATTTTGTGGAATTAAATAACTGACATATATATATGTAATTGAATTCAAACTAATAAAATTTCTTCAATATGAGAAAATTCGTACTTTAGTCACTAAAGACTGTTTTATAATTTCTGACAGCTGCCAGTGGGCGTATGTTACCTTGCCTCGCAAGCTGTCTTAAATTATTGTCCTTGACTTAGTACAATTGCATCAAAATTTGTTTGTGGGCACTATAGAAACTACAATTTCCAATGGATTTTGATGGAACTTTGTGTGAGTATTGGAAAGTAAAATATCTGGGTGACGTTCGAATTTCACAAATTTTCGATGAACAGATATTGAGTTATTGCCTTTGACTTTGTAAAATCATGTCTAAATTTGTTTGTGGGTACTATAGAAGCTACAATTTTCAGTGGATTTTGATGAAACTTGTTGTGAGCATTAGAATTGAAAAGATCTTAATTAAGTTTGAATTTTGTTGATTTTTCTTGAACAGATTTTGAGATATTGCCCATGATTTAATAAAATTGCATCAAAATGTTTCATTTGATGAAAATGAATTTTGGACAGTTCGAATTTAAGGATTTTTTGATAAGACAAGTTTTTGCCTTAGATTAAGTCAAAACGCATCAAAAATGCATAAAACTTGGTGTGATGATATATATATTTTGATATATTGGAAAAGTTTGCATTTGACTAACAGTTTTTGAGTTATTGCCCTTTACTTAAAACATGTCAAATGGAGACCAATTTTTCATTCCATTTGAAACTCTGTGTGATCATTTGAATTGATAAGGTATTGAGTAAGGAGTTGATAACTTTTCTATGAATTGAACAGAATCTTGACAGATAAATCATTATGATTCACAATGCTCTTTATTGAGTCTAAAAATTTAACAAAGCTGCGTGATGGCAACCTTCTGCTGTAGTGAGGATGTAAACTTTTAGGCAAGAAACTATAGGGTCAGATGTTTTAAAGATATCAACACTGTCATTTCTCATGTGAACTTTTAAGTTGCTATACATTTGACAAACTCAATTGCAAAAGGGTATCCATTATTATGAACATGTCTTACCTTGCTTACAATACCCACCAAAATAGCTGATAAATGAATCTCAAATTATGTTCTGGGTCCGGGAATAATATAACTTTTTGTTTGAAGAATAACTTGTTGACTTGCTCCACGAACAGAGATATCTGAAAATGTCTGCAAGGTATTAATATTGTAAATATGGAAGACAGATATCTTCATGACAGCTTCTGGCTGGTAGGTTGAAATAATTCAAGTCATTATTTATTATACAATTTGTAGATTGAAATTAGCTGTGCCTTTCACAGGCAGTCATGATATCATGAATATACAGTACTGATATAATGAGAGATGACTGTATGCCATATTAATCCTTATTAAAATTAATTCACGTGTAAATTAATTGACATAATAATTTTACCAGTGATCAGGTGAAATAGGAAATTCAATGTACATATGACCCATTCTATTCATTGGAACAAAATAGCTGTTAGACTCCATTCCTGCATATGAACAAATTCTTTAACAACTATAAAACAAAATAACTTAATGTTCTTAATTTCATCAAATTATTAATTCACACACAATATAAATCTTTCTAAACTGTATCCACTAAATGGAGATATTAGTGGGAGGTAATGTTAAAGAGATCGATTCAGATGGGTTGTGCTTCAAGCTGTTGTTTTTGATTGGGCGTCTAGAAATAAAATAAAGAGCACTTCTGCAGATTTCGAGTCGCAATCTTGAAAATTGCAAGAAATTAAAATATGAAGGTACGTTTCCCTTTCATCATGTGCAACTATTGTGCTAAAAGTTAGTTGGTTATAAAAATCTATTGTAGGCATAGTGAAAGGTTAGGTCGTTATTTCACACCTTTTTTTCTACAGCCTATAACTATGTATAACTCAGTCTGGAGATAGACCTGTAGATTGTCTAATACTGGTCATAGTCTTCATTTTAACATAACGTGTCTGAAATATTCCAGAAATTATGTCTTAGTGGCTTTAACTCATATCATACAACAGTATTGGCCTTCTTACAACTTTCAACTACTTGAATTCTGTTTTAACAAGGGGAATCAAGAATATGATATAGTATGGGAAGGGGTGGCTGGTCAGTGGTATTTCAAAGAAATGGGTGAGGATGAGGAGGTTGTATTCGTTTTTAAGCCTGAGGAGTCTTCCTATACCTTCCTGGCTATTTTGCACTATCACAATAATTTTGTTGGTAAGAGTAGAACATTTAAAATTAATGATGTAATGATGCATAAGATGGAAGTGTTACACTAATACAGGGTTAGAATTATCATTCCATCAATCAAGATTTGTCAAATGATAAAATCTGGTGCAATGTGTTCCAAACATCAGCCTGGATACACTATAACTTAATTTAAACAATTTTATAATTTTATTTACAGGTGTTAATAGTACCGATGTTGGTTGCCGATGACAACACATGATGCTCTATATTTTTTGGGAAATATTGTTTACGATATTCATTACAGTATTCATATCACTTGCAGGTTAGTTATTTTTTTTTTATGATAAAGTCCAATTCTAAAATCGTAAATTTTACCAAAGATTTTTTTGTGAAATGGGATCAAAGCCCTGTTTCTTGAATAAATTTACCACATTTGTCTTTAGTCTAATTTTTAACGTGTCATCACTTGCAGTTATCACAGTGACCAGTTGATTGTTAGAAGGATTGTAACAGAAGTTAATCAAAACCAGCTAATAACAGCCATGTTGATTTGTCCATCATAAATGAATCTCAGTTGTATGGAAAACATTTGAAGTATGTTTTCTGTACCTATAATGAAATTTAGATTAAAGGAACCAAGCAACCTTTAATCTGTATTGACATTTGGCCTTCTGTCCATTTCTAAAGGTCAAGAGAGACTGGGGAAATTCCTATTGTTAGAATTCTTTTTGATGTATTTGAACCAAGAGATTATTTATACACTTGGATTCACCTCAATATAATCTCAATTGTTTGATTATCTTGATCGGTTTCTCCGACAGGTCAGTCTGAACTTCTATCTTGTTATATATACCAGTTAGGATATAGAGCTGCTTGCTAGGGATTTGCCCTGAAATATATAACTTCGGCCAATCACTTCAAAGTTCAACCAAATGCCATTTCTTTCTAGGCCTTGTTTTCTCAGCTCATTATCTTCATAGATAAAAGGTATCTGATTTATTTTGCCTATTTGTTGATCAAATATTGTTCTATTATGACTAGACCATTTCCGTGTTAAATCTTGTCCAAGCTCTCCTGTCATGCAGGTCAGTTTTAGTATCATGAAGGTTGTCACGTGAAATAAATATTAACCATTCTGGCCAGACGGGTTAAGTTAAATATTTTCAGAAAACACTGTAAATGGTACAAAAACAATTTAAATGTTATTTTTCTTTCTGGATTAGTTCCAGTAATAACAGAGAATGATAAAAACAATATTGGACCTTGTGTCAATTGGCCAATTTACTTTCATTATTGTCAGCTCATTTTCTCAAAGCTCAAAGTACACTCTATATTCTATATTGAATGTCTATTGGTAGCTGTTGATGTGGTTGTATTACCATGTTAGAAGTTTAAATTATCCTTCCATTGTTACTGTCGACTTATTTTCTGCATAGGACTGATTTACTTGTTTTTGTGCCATTATTATCAGACTAGGGCATCAGGGGAGGTAACAACCATTTCTATGTTCAGGATTACTTGTGTCTGTTAGTTTAGAGATCTCATCTTAACTGAGATATCAGTGTGGATTCTTTACAATGTGTCAGAATTGATCAGAAAATAGGTTGGATCTCTCCTACCATGCATGAGCAGCATGAGATGAGCACTAGTCATTTATAGGAATTAAAAAAAAAAATTGGACAAAAGCTTGGTAGTTCAGATCTGGTCAGGTCAATGATATGGCGGTGAAACTCGGACCTTGGCAGTGTGACATGAGTTACTCAGTCTTCTTCAAACAAACCTGTTGTAATCATAGTTGTCTGGTTGATTTATAGTTGTTGGTTTAATTAAGTTAGATTATCTGGTATTGATTGTATAAGCATGTACGCTGATGCTATGAATTTAATAATATGTGATTGTAGAAATTATGGGAGACAACTCATGTTTGCTAAAATTTCATGCCACAAGAATTTGATAATAGTACATTATAGATTATAGATCTATATGATATCATATTTAAAAAATATATTCAAGGTGTAAGACGTAGGAATATTATCTGATTTCATTTATGTAAAACTAATACAAGCTTTTAGGCTCCAACTTTTTGCCATGTTTATGGTAATATGGTATGAAATCTATAAATATGGAATATATTAAGGGAAATAATAGAGTTACTGTGGTAATAATAGAGATCATTGTAACATAGTGTCAAATTTCACAAAACTAATATTTACAGAATATATGCTTTTCATATGCTATGTCAAATTCACAGACCACTCTTTTTATAAAGTAAAACATTGATATGAAATTGAAGGGATGTAGTTGTTTAAAGTTTAATTTTTACTTTATTTGATTATAAAATGTTTCAACTATCTGTAGACTTGAAACCAACATCTAGTTTGACACAGTCTGTTGTAGCTCTATTAATTAAATGGGTATGGATACACGTAGAAAGAACGATGCCAAGGGGTTTGGCCAATTTAAAAAAAAGCTACTGATTCAAATTCTAAATAAGACCTTTAGACACTGCAGATATAACCAATATTATGACATCATTAGTATTATTGGAAAAGGACCTAAAAGTGAAGAAATTCTAAAGCCTCACATGTTTTTGGTTTATTGTGGGAGATCTTGAAATCTATCAAAAATTCTGTCAAGCAAATTTAGATAACTTTGTCCATTGCCTTTCAGAGAATAATTTAGCATTAAAAATTACAAGGCAGAGAGTTTCTGAACAATGATAATTCTATCTATGTTAGAACGCTTAATTAATAACTATCAGTTAAAATCATTAAAACAGTCAAAATCAACCTACACTGGCTACAACATATTTTTGAAAGACAGTGTTATTACAGTGTGATTTGTTAATACTTATTAGTAGAACTATATTGCTAAATGTTCCATTGTATAAAGTGCATTTTTATTCCAAAGCTTCTGCTAAATGGGCATACGTGACTATTTCAAGCCTCCTACCTTAGAAATAAGGTAATTCTGAGTCATTCATTGTAAAAAATACAATATGTATCATAATGTAGAAAGTTCTCTATGATATATGTTTCTAGAATATTCCTGGGAGTCTCGGGAGAGTTGGAACTTCAATCAGAATATTAGATATACTAGCAACACATATAACAGATATATAATAATAATAGGGTGTGTTTGATCCTACCTGACTAATTCTCAAATAAAATGACAAATTTTACACTTTGAAAGAAGTGGGCTGTCGACTATGTACCATGATATAACAGTTTTAATCTAAAGGGTATGTACCGAGTAGATGTTCCATCTTCAATCATCTTTTTCACATTGAAACTTGTGAGGCATTAAATTTTACAGTTTCTAAAAAGAGCTTCAAACAGTTTATCTTGTTTTTTTTTGCCAAATTCTAGAGCTACTTAAAATTATGATATTGGTACATTTCCTAATTTGTGTCTTTACCACAAACTCAATGCTTTTGCAGCATTTACAGGACAAAAAGAGTATATCTTCTGGAACAAAATATCTTTAAGTTATGGGACCCAAAATGAAATGATTGTTCAACGAACATACCCCCAGCTCAGATAACTTTAAGGCAAATGTTGATATAATAGATATAGTTAATATCAAAGAAATACAAAATATAATTCAAAAAGTTATTTGATAAAAGATGTTTGATCAAAGCTGGTTGATAATTTTTCTACTTGACAAAAAACTGAATCAATGATATTTTATTCTTTGAATTTGAAGATTCAAAATAGGAAGGTTGAAATGCTTTATTCTGCAACAATTGATGTTCCTTAACACACTTAATAATGGTAACAAATTAAGATATAATAAATATTATATTAATTAGGTTAAAATAACCCTGCTGTGTTGTAATAAATCTAAACACTGACTTCTGCACAAACAATAATGTGTCCAATGCAACTCCCGGTAAGAGATATGTGATGATCAAGGTATTTCTTTATGCAAAATGATTAAAAAAATTGCATGTGTAAAAATACTCATCAAAGGGTTTTAAGGGCATTAAGTAAATGCCTGACACTATTTTCAGTCTTTCTGATATCAGATAATTGTGATAGAGTTCTGGTGCCATTCAGTACAGTAGGATACTGGTAAAGTAGAAGTGTTGTACAGTCATAATGAATGAATGGTTTGTTGATTGATTGAGGGGGAGAATATCTACTCTATAATTCCTGGTTTACTATCAATGTTGTAATAATATAATATGGTTTAAACTCAGATTCAATGTTGGGGAATAAAAACTATTAAAATAATTAACTCTGATATAGCACAAAATGACCCTTATGATTTTCTACTATATTTGAAATTTTCATAGTAGCACTTATTGTACACTGTAAGGCATAGTCAGTATCCATTCGCCAAAATATGTGCTGAAAATTGCATATAACTCCAATCTAATAAAAGCCTTATACAAATAGAATTGTATCAGATGACATACAATGATATTGTGAGGGTGGTGGATTAATTGAGATTATAATAGCTCAGTAAACAGTATTATACAATTGATAAGAGTGATTATATTGATTATAAAACTCTAAAATAGATTTCTGAACAGGTTGATATTACACACTGACACCTACATGCAATGAGATTAAAATTATATTGATTGCTAATTTAATTTTATTGAATTAACTCTATTGGTATGGCATATAAAGGTGCGATTTTTAGTGGGGTAGGGTTTGATTCTGGGTTAAGTGTAAAATGGATTTCTCTTTCTAGTTTCTTGCTATGTTTAAGATTATAGAAAGAAGGATGCAAAGCAATGTTGATGAAATAAAAATCACAAGCTTTGTAGAATTTACAGTAGCATATGTTATTTTTCCACAGTAATAACCTGCTTTTATAGCTTTCAAATAAAAAACATTAAACATTTCTTAATGAAACTTGGTATGCATGCATATATTCATTAAATCTCGGTTAAGTTCGAAATTGGTTATAATCAGATTAACGGTTTTGGAGTTATTGCCCTTGACTTATTCAAAATGTGTCAAATTTGGCATGTAGGCACGATAGAGACTACAGTTTTTACCTGATCTTGATGGAACTTGGTATGTATGTATATATTGATGATATCTCGGCCTAGTTCGAAATTTGTATTATTTCGATTTCAAAGTTATTGCCCTTGTGTGAATGGCGATGAGACCATGTTCATTATTGAATTTGATGATAATTTGGTAAACTGTTTATGAAGTTTTGTCTTGACTTATAAATATTTTAAAGATTATTTGAAAATTCATAATCAAGCCACTAAAAATTTTATCATTTACGCCAGCTGGTAGTGGGCGTATGCTACCTTGCCTGCCAAGCTATCTTTTTGTAAAAAATTTTCATTATCAAATATTTCGTAAATTATACCTGAAAATATTTCTAAAGTATGCTATTAATATCTATGTATATACTTTATCAAACTAAATTTGTTTTAAAAGGGTTAATTAAAAACTGAGAGTACTAATTGTTGATATTATTTGAAACCTTTAGAATACGCAGAGACATAGATAGATAGTTTATTCTCTTATACGACTCCTGTTAAGAGGATATTGAGAAATACAAACATGATTAACAATTATCACATAGTTATAGTTTTCACAAATTTGAGCAAAAAAGTTTGTTGACCTACCAAAAAAGTGGAATGTCCCTTTAATGTTGTTGTAAAAATAAGTCTTATTGATTAGGAAGAACAACAAGAAATGATTTCAAATACCAAAAATAACTATTGGCTTAATTATCAATAATAAACATAAAAGATATACTGACCATAAAAACACAACTACAACCAAAATCAATTAATGATTTTTTGGGGACCATAAGTTACTTTTATAGCTTTCCAATAAATTGTATGTTTATGTTGTCTAAAGAAGTTGCAGAGGGGCAAGTAATACGATCGCAAAATAGGCAACAGACAGCAACTGCTGATTAAGTACATCAAGACAGTTGAAACTGTCTGTGCATCAACTGATTTTAGCGACTGTTCAATGTTGGCCTGTCGAAGCTTTCGTCTATAAGGTAGTCCCAAGACTTGAACGCTAGGTATTTTTAAGTGTAATCAATTTGCTTGAAAAAATTGCTTATGAAATACTTTAAACTAATTAAATCTTGAAATACATGTTCTTAAATTTAGAGGGCATTGTACTTCAACTGAAGTTATTGACAATACATCAGCAGATTAAATCAAAAGCACTGATAAATCAGGAAAGTAAAGAATAAAATATGTTGAATATTTGATTATATACCTGGTTCATACTAAGAAATACTGATTATAAAATACCAGACCATTCAATATCAACATTTTTTATCTCAGATCTTATTTAATCATATTGTTAGCTGGCTAAGAATTAATTGCCACAGTCAAATTTTAAATTAAAGTTATTTGGTGGTCGATATCTTACTGTGCAGTTCACTCAGTTGAGGTAGTTAATTTTTTGTACACAAAACCAATATATACCAAAATTAGGCCTACTTCAGAAGAAATTTTGAATTAAATGCACAAGAAATGGGATTCACATTCCAAAAACAGGTTCTCATTTATCTTCCTTTTGGGGAGCACTAATGGTTAATTAACTTTACTTGAGTACAGCCAGACATTCTTAGCTCTTCAAAAGATCGTGAGGAATAAATATCTGCAGGTTTTTGTTATTAAGACCATTAAAATTGATCGATCATTTGTCTATATGAAGATACTTCACCTTATGAAAGAGGACATGTGATTAGATAATTTAAACTAACACCTCATGTCATATTGTTGCAACTATACCATGTTCAAATTTATATCATTCTACACTTTCATTTAGTATCATGTATATATTAATAATAATGATGATATATTGATGAATGTTCAGTGATGTATAGGGTGTTAAGGTGTGGGAGATATGTTTTATTACTTACCACTAGGTTTATGTCTATTTAACATGCAATCTATTGTACTAATGGAATGACCTTCATTCTCTATATCTGATGACTAGCTTACTTTATTCTGATTGTATCAGCAATCTGACTCTACTTACAGTCATAAGCTTTCTAGAATTGTCATTTCATCCTTTTGAATGTTGAAAGTTGCAATTGCTTGATTCTGTCAAAGGAAGGGATGTAAAAAGCTAGTCATATCCTTATTTGCATAATTTAAGTCAACCATCTCTAAATGGGTATGAATAATGGATAGAAAGGATCCTTGAGTTCTTGTATCAATATCTGGCTGTTTCCCTTTTCTTTTTCTAGTTATGTTTTTTTATGTGTCATTTTAATAGAGTCTTTTATCTATTCAGAACTTCTGCTTCATTTTTATAAAATCCATCATTTACATTTACTGTGCTTCCACTAAGAATTGTAAGTAAAGTTAGCTCAAAGCGTTGTGTTAACAGTGAGTTTAACTGGTTCCCGAACGACTTTAGCCTTGATCTCAAAGTCTCACATTATTTACAACACATGATGTACAAGACTACTGTTTAAACCAGTCAGAAATGCAATAGACCGGAAAGAGCTGTATGCCCCCTATTGCCGAACGAGATAAAGTCTTTCTGCATTTCCACTGGTTAAGTAAAAGCCTGCTTTAAGAAAGATATCAGTTGGCCCCCGATAAGTTGCTGAAGGCAAAAATAGAGGTTCTGGGTTCCCGAACCGGAAAGGTTTGGCAATTTGCCCAATGGAAACAAACAAAAGCTAGCTTAAAGCCGGCTTTTTCTCTCAGTGGAAACACAGTTCATGATGACAGTCATAAATTTACAGACCTTGTACAATCTTTCACCTTGAAAAAGAAAATTACCAAAGTATACATGAGTTACAAAGTGTCTACATGGTATTTGTTTGGCATCAGAATTTCAAAATGGATCTTCAATGAGGCATGCAAGGTGTGTGTAATGTTTGAAATCAAATTAAAATAGTTATTGTAATTATCAGAGATATATGATGTATTTTTTGACATGAAATACCTGTTTTTAGATGTTTATTTATATGTAACAAGTTGTTATTTCATCATAGCTTGAAATCTATTTACCAGTCAAATACCACCATTCCTTACATAACTTACAGTTCTAGAATTCTTAGATTTCATAATACATCATCCTCCTACTGTCTTACTACACCATTGTCTGGAACACTTTAATCTTTCTCTTACATCAAAGGTTACTGAACTGATTTACAGGTTGGCAAGTGGAGTCAACCAGAGAAAAAACCTGACATGAAACATCCTGATTTGCATTTCAATCAGATTGTTTCTCATCTGAGAAAGTAACTAAAGGAAAGACAAGAAGCTATCTGAACATGCATACTTCAGGACAACCACTTGTTTTTATCTTCATTCTATTTTAGTTGTTGTTTCCAAAATTAAATTTATGGCACTGGATTTAGATTTTATTATACAGTTCTACTGATTTGATAAGACATTTCTGGCGTTCCTACCACATTTCTGAAATAGTTTACAATTTGTTGTGGAATGAGTTCTGGTTTCTCTTCTATTGTGTTAAAATCAGTCTGAAATGGTGAATTCATTTGAATCTCAATTTTTCAACTACCAAAAGAAAAAAGGCTTTAATGTGAATGTAATGAACTTTGATGTTCTTTTTATTTAAACTTTTATGTTGAAGTGAAGCCCAAATTGAAACAGGTTTTTTGTGTTTATATGTTTGTCTACCTGAGATCTGTACAAATATAGTTGTAGAATTTCATGCAATCATAATATTATATAAAATCTTAAAAAAATATTAAAAGATGTGTTTATTTCTTGGTTATATGTGAAAACAGGTGCTCTGTGATTTAATAACATTTAATCTCATGCTGCTATATCATACTTAAAGAAGCTTCACAACAAATGTTTCTTCAAAATATCTTGATTGTCATATCATTGTCATTTTGACCAAAGTAGAATTAATATTTCCATTTGTAATCCAAACTAAAGAAACGTAGCGTGTAATAAAACTAAGGAGTAGTATACCATAAAATTGAAAATTGTGGTCCGTTATTTAATGTGATCTCTACGCCTAAATGTCGCTGAAGTATCATCAAAATAAAGATAGTGGATCCAATTCAAATACATCCACATACCTACATATCAAGATATTTTTATCAATAAATTTAAACTAATAATCTGTCATAAGTATTTATATTAAATGCAGAACCTCTTGAGTTATGGTTTTGGAAGACAAATGTTATTTGAAACTAGCAGAAATTAAGGTTTTTACAATTCAATGATTCAGACTTTAATAATGATACATGAGTAAAATATCATAAATAATTCAGTAAAGGACTAAATTAATCAAAATGTATAATCAATTAAATTGTTAAGTAGAGAATTTGCTGATTATGAAGGTAACATATGGTAAAGTTGACTGTCTAGAGATTAGTCATGCAATCAGTGTAACTTTGTCTTCAATATCTTAAATTATCAATGCAAATCTGATTGTTGTGGGCAATGAATGCAATATTTTGTGATCCTGTTTAGAATCATGGTTTGTGGTAAGTGTCCTTTAGGGAACATGGAATGTCAATTTTCTCAATTGTGATTGACAATTATTCAGACCTTTGAATTGACACTCAGACTTAAATGAAAGCGAAACAAAGATGTTCTCCTAATTTCACTGTCAAAATTTACTATTTACTATGACAATAATGGTAATAGGTAATAATTTAGGTATTCTCCTTTAAAGGGACAGATTTGCTATTTTCGGGGTTTGATTTGTGTCTTGAATATATGTAAAGAGTCTTCAAAAATACTGGAACTGACAGCTAATTGCATAATTCCTTCAAAAATATCTCAAACTAGAAAATTAACTTTCTATTTCTGTATATGTCATATCTATTTTGTGTAGTCTGATGAATACATGAATTCAACTTTCAGCACAGATAATTCTGTACACATGAATTTGATGTGTAAGGTATTGGTCAAATGGATAGTGAACCTGTCTCTTTAAGCCATTTAAAAGAAAGCTAATATTCAGCATGTATCTGAGAATAAAGTCAACATTACAGATTGTTATGAAATATGAAAATCAATGGAACAATTGACTCAAATACTAAAAATATCCTCAAAATCTATAGCCATCTTTTATATTTCATCACTGGCATTTAATTCACTTAGAGACTATGGGCTATATTTGAATTTTTTGGTCTTCTGGATAATGGAATGGTAAAGAATTGTAGAGCAGTAATTATTTCAGTTGTAAATAGCACGGGAATTTAAATCAAATACACACTAAAATCTTGACTGACAAATATATCCATATTGTAGGCTGTAAATATGACTACCATCATTTGACATCTTAACACTTAATATACAGTACAGATAATAGTTACACCATGACCCACTGTTTAGTTCCTGTAGACACTGAATGATATTGTCATTATAGTAAATATAGAATACTATTTTTATAGTACCAGCACATTCTTCTAATTCTTTACTACAATCAATTGTACTACCAAACTGATTGACAGTGAAATTGGTATGTTTCAAGGTGAAACTCAGTAGTGAAAAGATCATAACTATAAACTGTTGTGTTGTACCATAATGGTATTGGTGTATAGTTATTATACATTTTGAGTAAAAGTCATTCTTGAAGTGAAAAATGTCTTCATGTCTTCAAGGTACTTCAAGTATGTAGAGAGTAAATGTTGGTTTATGATACATTTTAAGGATTTGATTATTTAACACAGTGCCTAGATTTAAAAGAATAAAGACCAAAAGTCCAATCTTCATACTTTTGAAAAGAGTTCAAAGCAAATGTTACCATCTTACAGAGAATTAGCTTTATCATTCCATTTACCAGCACCACAATGATACAATAGTAGTCAATGATGCAGCATTAATGTGAATGGTGTATTTTTCATGAATCATAAAGAAAGTTTGTCGGGACACCTTGTTTCTGCTAACATCAGTTGGTTGTCTGTTACCAGTCTATTATTCATACTGATTCATTCTGGACTCATTTTCTCAGGTAGCCTACATACTACAGTAAGATTGTATCATTGATTTGACTAGGGCAGTTATTTGCCTGCAATATTGTGATATTGGACCGGTAGATTTTAAGACTGGTGAAGATATATATATTTGACTAGTGTATATAATCAAAAAACTGAGTTTAGTTTTTAAGTAGTGATCTTAGTTTTGAATTGCTTTACCTGTTAATTCTCAAAAGCGATTTGGATGCATTATCTACTTGAATGTTTTAATGATTTAAAGATAGTGGAAATTTGTGTTGTGGAGAAAAAGTTGCTCGTTTTAGATGGAATGCTTTCATAAACTATTTTGAATTTGGATCCAATATTCTATCATATATAGTAAGGCTGTAATGGACATGAAACTGGATTATTTGAATTACCTGATAAATTTAGTCATCAGGCAGTTATAGTAATTGATTGGTAATATTTTTTATGTGGTTGAATTGATTTTTCAATGAATGGAGAATAAAAAAGTAGATTCTAGAGATATGACTAAGTGTGGACAGTGGGAGTATGTAGTATATATACTGAGGTGTAAAAACTTTTCTAGGAATGCTTTTTACAGTAACACACAATAGTATAACAAGTTGCATCATTGAATATAAAAACTGAGTTGTAGGATATTGCTAGATTTGGATTACTATCAAGATTAAAGCAATATTATATTACCTGAGAGAGATTTTCTTGAGATAAAGACAGAATTGAATTAGACTAAGTTGGTAAAAAAACCCAAATGTGCCAGTAATATAGAAATATTGACCAGTGTGATACTGCTATATGCTTTTAATAAAGAGTTATAACAGCAGATTGAATATGTGATATTGGCATACCTGAATTTGAATCAAAGTGTGTTTTGTGAACTAAAGAGATACATATTTAAGTTATTCTGTGGTATATGTAACATTTTGAAATTTATATCTTTGTTTTACGTTAGTTGATCAACGATATAACCAGCCAACATGTTATTGAAGGGATTTTTTAGTATCATGCAAATATTTGTGAATACTAGTGAAATTATAATTCACTATAAAAAACATTGTACAATGGGTAGGCTATATTTATTTATATTCAATTAGATATAAAGTAGGAGTGTATTATTGGGGGCTTAAGTCAACTTTGTGATTTGCAGAATCTTGTGAGCAGCTGGATTGTCAACTTCAGATAGAAACTGACAGTTTGTGTGAGATTCTGATCAAATGCTGGATTTACTTTACCAGAAGGCTTGATTCATGAAAAATGCAGTTACCACTAATTTCTCTAGTTGCCTTAGCAATTTAGATAACAATCACTTCAATCCCTTTCCTTTCCTGGTATTGATACATCAAGTGTGTACAACCAGTTCAAATCATGAGCTGCCTGGTATTCCCATCCATAAATTTAAACTGAATATAAGGCAAATTAATTTCTAAAGTTGTTGATACTATTGGATAACTTAATATACTGAATTGAGTCCTGATGTAGGTGTAATGATTGGATTATAAGTCTAGTTTAATATTAAGATTATCATCTACATAAAGGGTTTCAAGTTTTCTTAATTGATTTGCATACCATTAATATTTCTAGATATCCATTCCCATCCAGATTATAATAAATTTATATACTGTATGTACTTTCAACATGGCTTTGTCATTGTGAATTTAAATAGTTTTGATATTATGTATTCCATTTCTTGTTTTGCAGAAGGGTGTGGTCGAACCCCAAACAAACCTCAACACTCCACAGCCTCTCCCTTAGATTCACATATCACAACTGAAATACCAACACATCGTCATCCTTGTACTGATGCTGAGGTGAAAATAGCTAAATGTTTCAATGGAGGGGAGTGCTATGCATTAGAAATACATGAAAATAGGAGTGTTAACTGCTTGTAAGTATAAAACCTTTGATTGTTTTCTGTTAGTCAAAAAAGCAACATAATTTGGCCCAAATTTCAGCACCCTATACACTCCTATTATGCCATCGCTCTTGAAGGGTAATGGTATTTAAGTGGAATTGATAAGGTTTGGTGTCTAGGATGGTGTACTGTGCTAGATTTTTGATACAAAAGAAAATAGAGGATGCCACTTGTGTCTGCACAATATCTGGACCTGATTAACTAAAACGAAAGTGGCAAATCTAAACTTTCGTTGGTTATTTATAAATAGAAATGCAATCTAAGCACAAGGGTTTTATTGAGGGCCCACGTTTAGCATATCCATAATATTATTCACGTGTCTTTTATTTAATGCTTTCAAAATTGCTTTTAGAGATTAGGACAATGCTAACTAAGAAAGTTTTACTTAAGAAGTGTTCAGTTCAATTTTTAATTAGGCCTATTTATCTTTCCAGTTTCGAAAAATGCCGATATATCATAATTGAATCAGTTATATTTTCTTGCGGATGATGCCATTTTGACAAAAGTGACAGTGAAAGACAATTTATTTCCGCCAAGCGTGACTTACGTCATAATGTATTGATATTACGTCACAAATTTTCATACTTACACTACTTTTTTTACTAAATACTTATGCATGCTTTAGTGAAACGGACGTAAGTAAATGCTTACGTTATGCGTAAGTATAAAACTTACGTAAATACTGACTTGACTTAGTGAAACGTGGGCTGGTACCCTGCACCTCACAAGATACTGTACCTATTCCAACCTTAACAGTTGATAAGTAACCATGAGACAGCTTCAGTTCTGGAAGAAATATGGTGTGAAATTCTGGTAAGATTTGTTGGTATATTGTAAGCTTTAAATATCTTTATCTTATTTCAGATGTCCAAAGTTATATCGAGGGTCAAGATGTGAGGAAATATCTCCAGATATATTTGGTGAATGTAAATATATTTTTGCTTCTTAAGCATGTTTTGTTTCTTCTGTTTTTCCTGAACATAATATATAATCTTCTATCTTTTTATTACAGTCCTAACTTTTACTACCACTTGGCGGCCATTACAGCCAAAACTGGAATGTGATGGTTCATTACTCTTTGACAGATATGATACAAATTTATATTGCACGTTGTCACCAATTGATAATATCTCACTAAGAAGGTACAATAACTTGACCTGTTCTTGGCACCCTGGTATTAGGTTTCATGTTTCATGTCTAGAGCCCTTCTTCACTAGATCAAATTTGAAATTTTGGTTCTCTTAAGCAAAACTCTGGTCTTTGAAAAGAAGATAGTCGTTAAAATTTCAGAAATCAGAATCCTATCAATCAGGAATATCAACAAACAAATCTGATCACTATAGAAACACACTTTTATATGTGATCAAGTTTTGCAATTTTTAAAAAGCTGCAAAGTTTTAGCATTTCAAAACCATATAAAAAGTTTGGAGGCTAACGTATTTATTCAGATAAACAGATAAATAGATTGTTACTCATAATTTGACAGTACCAAGTAATATTTTTATTAATAAGTTCTCAGTGGGGTCCATAGGCGAAGTCTATTCATGCGCCAATTTACATTGAATAATTTCAAAACAAGATACAAAAGAAACCAAGGAGTTTATAGAATGGTTCTAAGAAAATTGAATGAAAGTCAATAAGAAAAGTTATTGTAAGAGAGGTCATAAGGATGTGTATGTATGTAATATGATACTGGTCAAACATTAGGGCAGAACTTTATTTTGAAACTTTAATTGGGCAGATTTATTGCAATGTAAAGACCTGATGACATATTGTTTACAGTAGACATACCAACTAATTATAGTCACTGAACCATGGGCAGTACAGAATACTCTTTTTTTGGTAGTAAAAGTTAGGACTGATTAGATAATATCTATATTTATTTACATCTGGTAGTGTTTTGATACCTGTATTATACTATAATTCTATTTAAGACATCATTTTGCTATTTAGCACATTTTTGTATTTTGCAATTTAGTATATCATAGAATTTTGCTTTTTAGTACTTATTTATGTATTGCTATTAGTACATCTATATATTTTCTATTTAAAGGGACAAGTTTGTCATCCGTTGGTCCAATCATAACTTAGTCTCAGAAAGGGAAGTTTCTAGATTAATCTGCGTTCGAAAGTTAAAATGTCAACTCATCTTTTCTTGAGACTCTGCCTTATATATAGAGAGATAATATGAGATATTTTTGAAGGAATTATTTGATTTGAACTTGAAGACTATTTGCAAATATTCAAGACACAAATCAACCCACCAAAAATGGCTAACTGTCCCTTTAAACATTTCATGGCGTTTTGCTATAAATCACCTTTAAAATCTATTTAGATCTTTCATCACATAGTTAGCTATAGATATGTTTATATACATCCAGTTCTGGCTCTAAGCCATATTTTGAAAAAATTTGTTTTATTTAATGAAAATAATATAGATGAATAGTTTTCAGTTTGAAAAAATTTACTTCAAAATGTTGAAAATTGTGTTATCTTTATACTGACCCTACGCCTCCACATGTGTGAATCTGCCAATTTTCATCTTCTAGCTTTTCCTTAATTTTTAAATAACACATGATAAAATATATATTTGGCTGATGGATATCATATTAAATGAAGATTTAATAAATGTTAAACTTTAGTATTATTTTCTCAGCAAGAAGCTTGCGAACCTCTTAGATGTTTTTGTTTATTTTAGTATAGCATAGTAAACAAATTTTTGGTTTCATCAGGTCTTGAATTATATCATTACTAATGAAATTTCTAATTCCCTCATGGGAGGCAATTTTTCTGAATTTTTGTGTCAACTATTGACGTAGAATAGTACTAGGTAATGTGTAATAGATGTATTAGAGTAAGTAGTAGTTGTAGCACTGTTGTCATTGTTATTCACACCTTGCTTTTTACTGTTAGTATTGAATCTCTAATGCTTTTATTTTTGGCTTATTACCAACAATCGCATGGTGCTACTAATCCAAAATACTAATCTTTTTAATATTGCTGCTTGTGACAGTAATTTCTACAGTACATATTGATGAGGTCTTTCTGGAGCTTGTTGGAACTGACTTCCTTTTGGCAGTTGTATTGTCATGAGTTACATACAATAATTATTAGATTTAAGAATACTATAATATTAAGGAGGATCTCATACAACACCTCAAAGATAACCACAATTTGTTTCAATGATAATATTCTGGTTTTTGTAAGAGGTTGACTCTTAGCCTATTCTTGAAATGACTGACTCTATCTGAGGATGCAGAAGTGAATAAGACCTTATTTTTAAAGGCATTTCTCTGAACTTGATGTGAAATTTAATAGTTCTATAATGGTTCTGTGTTCAAGTGAAAAGTAGGTAAGCACATGAGCTATCTCAGGGAAGGAAGCTATGTTAATCTTGAGTCTGTCAATCCTAGGATGATGATGCCTAAATGTTCACTAATATGTTTTCAAGTGTTAATTTGTTATATCTGTATACTTTCAGTGCAAACAGGAGGTAAAGTGGTAATAGGTGGAGTGGCAGCAGGTGTCTGTGTTATTATTTTAATTATTGTTATAGTCATAGTTTATTATGTTATCAAAATCAGGTAAGTGGTCTTGCAGTCCCTTTAAGTCTGGCCTTTCTCTAAAAAATCTTAAGATATTTAGAAAGTGTCATTCAGAAAGTTTCACTTTCGTAAGAATTTAGGGTAAATAATAGCTTGGAAATAGTCAGTGAAATAGTATGACGTGACCACAAATATTAAGGTGATACTGCAAAAAGACAGATGAAATAAACACCTTCTGTTTCACACTTGATATATGTATATAAATTATTGTACTGTTTGATATAATAGGAAGAAAAGAAGAGAAGAGAGGTCACACAGAAATGAAAATGGGGTCCAAGGTGAAACTTTATTACAACAAAATGTAAGTATTGGGTGAAAGTTTATCAGAAATACATTTTCAACTGAGAAAAAAAACTGTTATCTTTGACTTGTAAAAAATAAAGTTTGGAGGCTTTTAAGCGAGTATTATTTCCTCCAATGTAGAATTTGAACAATAATCAATATTTCTTTGTGTTAATTTGAAAATATTTTCTTTTTTAGATAATTAACCACAATCATACTAAAAATGGAATCCACAACAAAGAGACAAATGTCTGATGCCCAAATTTGGTCATTAAGACCAGAAGTAGAAATATTTCATTCAATCGTAAATCATGTCACAAAGACTTTTTTTAAATCAAGAGGTGCTGTTCAAAAAGACATTTAATTGGTTGATATTAACCAGTGATATTTGTGATGAAACACCGTGTGATGTTGTTACTATAGTGATGTGGTTTAGAAACTGAAAGTGAGGTTGTGATATCATATGCATTTCATCAAAGAAAACCGAATATGCAAAAAAAGGAACATATGTGCTTTTTTGGAAGATTTGCTCTGTGTCTTTTTCATAAAAATGAATATACTTGAACCCTCAGTTTGTCTGCAACATGTGTAACTGCCACCGATTGTTAATAGTTAATCATGGTTAATAATAACCAATTGCCCACCATCAGTAACCAGTTAACCATGGTTAGTTAGTTGACCTTGATCAAAAGTTAATTGGCAATTATCAGAAACTAAATGGTCAGTTAGTTGGTAGAAGCTTTAAGCAAATTTGCTACAGTATTGGTCACTGGCCAGACTATTTTCAAAATCAAAGTAACCAAATTTCCCTGTTCCTGATTGAAAATTTATCAAAACAGAAGCAAGCTATATTTCTGTTTGTTCAACATTAGCTTTCACTTTTTCTAGTATTAAGGATGTATTTCAAAATCACAACATAAGTATAATAATATTTTTCCTTATTATGCCTTGAGTAAACTAGTCTTTTTTAAGTGACCCTTTCTCAAAAATTCAAAATTCTCAAAATTGAGATTTAAGTGAGACTATATTTTGCATAGTGGTGAAACTTTGATTTTGATAAAAAATAGATAAATAAACATAGGCTAAAAGGTTAGTTTGGTTTCAACAATTGATTTGTTCATCTTTTTGTTTCTTGTGAATCTGAAATGGACTGTCAAATTTCTGTTTGTATCAAAATGTCTGTTATTTCTGTATCAAATTCCTTATAACATGCAACATAAAAATGTTGTTAGATGTCATATTATTGTTTGTGCCATCCATTAATGTATATTTATGGTATATGAAAGGTTTCTGGATAATTGAGTCTTGGTGAGCAATAGAAATATTATCTAGTGCCATACAGACTTGCCTTATCTTATCATTTTTAAAGTGTGTTATATCATAGTTTTTTTCAAAGCTCTTTACTTGGATAAACCCAAAATATAACAGTGTTCTAAATAGAGTATGTTGCTATCTTAAAAAAAAAATACAACTCTGCATATTATGATTTCATTCAGAGTGTCAATTCAAAATTCAAATTGTGTAAATTAAGGCTATGTTTGTTCAAAATTATACAATAAAGGAAACCTTTGAGAGAGTATTATTGACCAGAACATTTTGTTCATGTTTTGTTCGAAGAATTGAGATTGTCCAGATTGTGATATTTCTTGATGACAACTTATTTCTATATCTATCTATATTGGATGAGAAATTATTGATACCCAAGTAAGGAGTTTTGAGTTATTTTAATTTATGTAAATAACTTTTCTAAAGTGTAGATATCATTTGAAATCTTTAATAGAGTGCTTAATTCATGCCGTGCCATTAATGTTCCTCAATTTTATTTTATCTGATAATTGAATTGATGTTAAGGATGAACAAAGAAAGATGGCCATATTACTATAAAACTGTAGGCATATATTGCATTGAAAATTGTTTAGATTTGTGAAATTTAACAGTATGGTAAATCTGAATTTTAATAGTTAAAGGGGTTTTCAAGTATATTGACCATTATGGTACCCATAGTATCAAATTCAACTGTTTAAAAAATACAAATAATCAACAATGAAGCTGGTTCCAAGCTTACACCAAATCAAACCCATTTTATTATTTTGTTTATTATGTTTATGGAAACCTAGTAATTATTAGAATTTTACTTTGAAACTGATTTTAAGCATTTTAAGCTTTCCTGATAAGATCTTGGAGAAATTGGAGATAACTTAAAAATTAAGAAGAAAATTTGATTGTTCAAACTATATAAACTGTGTAATGTGTGGAGCAATGTTAGTTAGCTGCTGAATTATTTATAATGTATAAGAAAAATAACATATCATGTTTCTTATAGTCACTTTCGATACTTATGCATATCTAAGACATCAACATGAACAGTCTATTATTATCTGTGGTAAAGTAATCACAGGTGCAAAATCTAAAATTTGCAGAATTTGAAGAATTACACTTACATAAGAAATGAGTGGTAAAGTGGAACTTCATGACTTCAATTAATTTTGGGCATTATTAAAGTTAAATTGAAAAGCAGACATGTTCTTGGTACATCAAGGTGTGCATAAATCTCTGAGACTAGCTAAAGGATATTTAATTATTTATTATTTATATTAATTATAAAACCATTTAACCGTATGATAATTAGAGTACTATTTATTTTATTTTTTTGATCATATCATATTCCCTGATCAGTTCAGTTGTTCAGTTTCAGTTGTGAATTTTATAGTAGTATACAATTTTTAGGTTATTTATTTTATGGGCAAATTTATTTTTGATACAAATGGCTGGCTTATGGGTAACTAATGAAAATTAGTCTACCTGTCTATTTATAGGACTTACATTTATAGTCTAGTTAGTTGGCTCGCAGATCAACTCAAATGAATCACAATCAACAGAAAGACTTGACATTATTACTCACACAGATTTTGAACAAAACAATTAAAATTAAAAATTGATTGAACACTAATTAACACACTGGGTGCAGATCGCAGTATGGACACAGGGCCAGGTCCCCACCACTTTTGTCGGTGGTGAGGACATAATATGATTGACCCCCACTACTACTTGTGGACAATATGATTATCAAAATGCATGGCGATATCAAAGGAGAAAAAGACTACTTCTCTAAACAGCTGGTCCGTCATCATTAGCGCACATGGTGCAAAAAAGTAGGATGTAAAATTAATTTCATTTCTAAATGTGGATCTGCGCCCGTGCTTTCAACCGAAGTATGTAAGTCTGTGTTTGAAAAGGAAAAAATTTGAAAAGCTTGGCCTATTTTCATGCAATACCTGTAAGCTTTAAGAAAAACCTGTTTATAGTGTCCAACTATATTATTATGGGCTTTTTAACTGTCAGTTTATTGTGTTGAGCATTTTTAGAATTAAACTGCCTGTATTGTTTTTAACTGTATATATTATAAACTTGTGTAAATAATAATTTTTATT
This sequence comes from Lottia gigantea, assembly GCF_000327385.1. NCBI lineage: Eukaryota > Metazoa > Mollusca > Gastropoda > Lottiidae > Lottia > Lottia gigantea. The sequence goes on along the minus strand of NW_008710049.1, from coordinate 368,749 downwards.
TTCCAAAATTAATAAACATATTGAACTGTATTTTGATTTACCTCTTTTTTTAGTGTCGTCGTGCTGTCCGTCCGTCAATTCGGGTTTGTCATATTCATTCTCCAGGCAGCAGTATTTGATGGATTCTGTCGTTTCGAATACGATATTTATCGATATTTTTTCAACCAACTTCAGTTTAGACTTAGCCCACACTACAATTACAGTTTTGTGCATAGCAAAGTGATTTACCTATATTATTTTTGTTTATAATTCTGACTATCATCCGTAGGGAAAATTGAATATGGTATCAGTTTTTTACACTTGTGGGAAATTTCATATGGAATATACCGGAACATTTTTGCAAGACCAATTTGGGTTTTAACAAATGTGAAAACAAAATGTTTCGAAGTCTGTAGAGTTTATTTGCGGACCGATGTACCGTTTTCTGGTTGAAAAGTTGAAAATATAAATCTTTTGACATTACATGACCTTGAAATTTTAATATATTAATTTTTTGCTTTTAGCCTTACATCCATCAGGTCGGGATTATAAATGCCCTTGTGGTTCTCTTTTCAACAATATATGACAAAAATTGAAAAAAAAAATATATCAGAAATGTTCGAAATTGCATAGGAGACTGCATTAGTTTTTACTGCTGATGTATTTATCTAACATCAATGTGATTGTCATAATCAGAATGTACTCTTTATCCTCTTTTAAACTTATGTTAATTTCACTTCTGATTAAGTAATGAAATGAGATTTTACAATGGAGTGTACAATGAGAGATATTTTGCCTGAATAATAAACTAATAATATGATTACTGACAAACGGATCCAGTGCATTTAATGCTATATTTCGTATGCACCTCATAAAATTATCTTAAATATATCTATAAACTGGCCAATTTAATGGTAAAATTAAAGTTACTCTGGACCTAATTCGCTTTGGACCATTAATTAAACGGTTTAGATGAGCTTGCTGACTTAAATCGTGTATACTTATTCATTGACAAATTGCACGTGATCCTTTTACATGGTTTCAGGTGGAGCAATTTAAATCAGGTAACTTGAGCATGGTATATCTATTGTGCATAAAAATGAAACACGAAATAGATTACACATGTATTCCAAATTTGCACTTTTTAATTTATCTTTTCTTTCAAGGAATTTTAGCTTTTAGACACCAGACTAATACAAATCTACAGTACATGTACTTACAACAATAATGTAAATGTCAGATACGAAAATATATGTCTTAGTGACAAAACTATTGACTCTTGTGTAATATAGATTTGGTATAGAGTTTGATTCAAATGGAAAATAAGGTTTCAATACATTACAGATAAATGTAGTTAATTAATTAGTAGGTGCATAAAAAAAAGTAAAATTACCTCTAAATACATTTAAAGGGACAGATGGGCGGGAGATATTTTTCTTTCCTTTTATTCAGTTTTCGTTTAATTTTTAATAGAAAAAATGATTTAATTACTCAAAAAGTCTTGCCATTTTAGTTTCAGGGGTTACATAGTGTTGCATGCATCAATAATGAATGGATCATCTCCATGGTGTACACTAATATTGCCATCAGATCACTAAAAGATAGGAAATAAACTAATAATTCATTTTGCTACTATTTCAGCCAGTAGATAGGCATAAATTACAATTGTACTACTATGCCTTCCCCCCTCCAGTCAATTTACCCGGATTCATTTTAAATAACTGATTGAATTTCCATTCCAGATAATCAACAGCAGATATAGTTTCATACACGTCACTTCCGTCCAGACACTGTATAATGATTTCATTATCATGGTGTATAAAGAAGGCCACTGATTGGCGTGCTCTCTGTTTCAAAACTTCGTCCTCCGGAACCAGTACACGATGTTTCTGAAAAAAGGTATTATATACTTATTAAGTAATGGTTCGTGTGTCATTTCCATGTGAGAACCATGCGTTAGGACCAGGCAGGGTATGCTTTTCTTCTAGACACCTGACACCACGTTTCATTATGAAATACTCACGTATGATTGATATATTTCCTCATCTGAAAAAAATCGCCAAAATGCTGTTTTGGATTCGAGTTTTGCGGTTCGGGTTTAATTTATCCGTAGGGACAATTTCGAAATCCATCCTATTCAGTCACATGAAGCAAAATTATGGTAAAGTGGTAAAATTGATATGATGAGAAATATGAAAAAGTTTTCAGTTTACTGAAAAACTCCAATTCTACTTTCTTAATTTCTTAGCGGTTCTTAAGTGGCTTTAATTTTTGTAAGCTTAAAATGTGTAGTTTTCGAAAGTAATTTGACGTGTTTTACGATCTTATTCGGAGGAAAATTAGGTTAGGTAATCACAGCTGACATAAGTCCATTTGATTAATCTAAGTTGATTATCCTTGACACAGATTGAGAGCTGACAGGACACATCAAAATTTTAGTTTCTAGTCCAGGTGAAATTAAATGAAATCAAATTAAATGAAATGAATGGAGTTTTACGCCCTACTTTTCTGCATCTGGTCAATGTGAACACCATTTTAATAACGATGTCCAGTGTTCGTGAAGAACAAAACACAAAATAATGATTTATTTAACCTTTAAACCTTTAAATTGCATTGCTTAATAATTTATCAACTTAAGGGAAATAATTAGAATACCAGAATTACTATAATGAGTATAAATCAAAGCGACTGACGTTAAATCGTACCTTTTTTCTCAGAAATGGGATTTTGTTTTAGCTAAGCCAATCAGTAATCCATGTGTGTCCGGCATTATCCAGAACGTCAAAGAGACGAGTCGTCTTTTCTTGAGACACCGCCAAACATAGAAAAGACATCTATAGTATATGAAGAGAAATTCCTAATGGAGATATTTTTGAAGGAATTATGCGATTTTCTAGTACTTCTGAAGACTATTTGAATAATGTGAAGACTCAAATCAACCCCTCCAATATGTCCCTTTAAGGTTATACAGATATAATTCAGTGTTGCTGTGTATGTGAGTAAATATGAAATATTAATTAATCATATTTTTCAAAAATCTTGCAATGTCGACCATAGAACTATATATATATATATATATACTTTCAATTTTAATGAGATGACACAATTCTTTAAGCCGTTCGTTGACACAAAATTATCAGGGCGGCTGAATTAGAATTAAAGCTATTATACTCCACTTACGCTAGAATTTGCCTAACATGGCTTTTTGTGGAAAATATGGCTGACATGTGGAATCTTTTTTTCAATTAATTAAATTGAGCGAAATTAAAAAAAAAGATAGCTTTAATGATAAGGACTTACAGTAGCTAGAAGTTTATCAGAAGTAAATCTCTGTAAGACATTGCCAACAATCATACAAATACAATCTGGATCAGGTTTCAATCTGATATATTTACCATCTCTATTACACACCAACAATATAACACTCAATAGGTTAATAATACAGTTGCAATCTGGATCAGGCTTCAATCTGATATATTTACCACCTCTATTACACACTTACAATATATAGACACTCAATAGGTTAATAATACAGTTGCAATCTGGATCAGGCGTCAATCTGATATATTTACCACCTCTATTACACACATAAAATATAACACTCAATAGGTTAATAATACAGTTGCAATCTGGATCAGGCTTCAATCTGATATATTTACCACCTCTATTACACACTTACAATATATAGACACTCAATAGGTTAATAATACAGTTGCAATCTGGACCAGGCGTCAATCTGATATATTTACCATCTCTATTACACACGTACAATATAACACTCAATAGGTTAATAATGCAGTTACAATCTGGACCAGGCGTCCATCTGATATATTTACCATCTCTATTACACACCAACAATATAGAACTCAATAGGTTAATAATACAGTTGCAATCTGGACCAGGCTTCAATCTGATATATTTACTACCTCTATTACACACCTACATTTACAATCTGGACCAGGCGTCAATCTGATATATTTACCACCTCTATTACACACTTACAATATAACACTCAATAGGTTAATAATACAGTTGCAATCTGGATCAGGCGTCAATCTGATATATTTACCACCTCTATTACACACCTACAATATAACACTCAATAGGTTAATAATACAGTTACAATCTGGACCTGGCGTCAATCTGATATATTTACCACCTCTATTACACACCTACAATATAACACTCAATAGGTTAATAATACAGTTGCAATCTGGACCAGGCTTCAATCTGATATATTTACCACCTCTATTACACACTTACAATATAACACTCAATAGGTTAATAATACAGTTGCAATCTGGACCAGGCGTCAATCTGATATATTTACCATCTATATTACACAATTACAATATAACACTCAATAGGTTAATAATACAGTTGCAATCTGGATCAGGCTTCAATCTGATATATTTACCACCTTTATTACACTCCTACAATATAACACTCAATAGGTTAATAATACAGTTGCAATCTGGACCAGGCTTCAATCTGATATATTTACCACCTTTATTACACTCCTACAATATAACACTCAATAGGTTAATAATACAGTTGCAATCTGGATCAGGCTTCAATCTGATATATTTACCATCTCTATTACACCCGTACAATATAACACTCAATAGGTTAATAATACAGTTGTAATCTGGACCAGGCTTCAATCCGATATATTTACCATCTCTATTACACACCTACAATATAACACTCAATAGGTTAATAATACAGTTGCAATCTGGAACAGGCGTCAATCTGATATATTTACCACCTCTATTACACACCTACAATATATAGACACTCAATAGGTTAATAATACAGTTGCAATCTGGATCAGGCTTCAATCTGATATATTTACCACCTCTATTACACACCTACAATATATAGACACTCAATAGGTTAATAATACAGTTGCAATCTGGACCAGGCTTCAATCTGATATATTTACCACCTTTATTACACTCCTACAATATAACACTCAATAGGTTAATAATACAGTTGCAATCTGGATCAGGCTTCAATCTGATATATTTACCATCTCTATTACACCCGTACAATATAACACTCAATAGGTTAATAATACAGTTGTAATCTGGACCAGGCTTCAATCCGATATATTTACCATCTCTATTACACACCTACAATATAACACTCAATAGGTTAATAATACAGTTGCAATCTGGAACAGGCGTCAATCTGATATATTTACCACCTCTATTACACACCTACAATATATAGACACTCAATAGGTTAATAATACAGTTGCAATCTGGATCAGGCTTCAATCTGATATATTTACCATCTCTATTACACACCTACAATATAACACTCAATAGGTTAATAATACAGTTGCAATCTGGATCAGGCGTCAATCTGATATATTTACCATCTCTATTACACACTTACAATATAACACTCAATAGGTTAATAATACAGTTGCAATCTGGATCAGGCGTCAATCCGATATATTTACCACCTCTATTACACACCTACAATATATAGACACTCAATAGGTTAATAATACAGTTGCAATCCGGATCAGGCGTCAATCTGATATATTTACTACCTCTATTACACACTTACAATATAACACTCAATAGGTTAATAATACAGTTGCAATCTGGATCAGGTTTCAATCTGATATATTTACCATCTCTATTACACAATTACAATATAACACTCAATAGGTTAATAATACAGTTGCAATCTGGACCAGGCTTCAATCTGATATATTTACCACCTCTATTACACACTTACAATATAACATGCAATAGGTTAATAATACAGTTGCAATCTGGATCAGGCTTCAATCTGATATATTTACCACCTTATTACACATCAACAATATAAAACTCAAAAGGTTAATAATACAGTTGCAATCCGGATCAGGCTTCAATCTGCTTTACCATTTCTATCAGCCTTAATATGGCATTTTTGAAAATTTCTCAACTCATCCAAAAGATACGATGACAAATACTTAGAGCATGGTAAATCTAAAACAGATATTTATCTATTGACATAATGTTTGTATGAACATGACAAGGGGTTATATTTAATTTCAGAAAATATTCTACAAATATATTCCTGTACTATTGCTCTCCCTAACTTTCTATTATCTAGGTAAAAGTATTTACCTCCAAACCACCATCCAGATCTTGAACAAGAAAGGTTACAAAACGATAATCCACATGTTCCCCACATCGTAGCTATCCTTCTTTAATATCTGAAAAAACATATTAACTTTGAAGTACCTGCTAAATCTGATAATTTGACATGACAGAGATTGCCGTTCATAATGCCGGAAACATTTTTGACAATTTGCCAACTCTTGGTCCTCAAGCAGACTTGAAAAGTCATTAAAATAAAACTCTCGCCTATTTCTGGTAAAGGGGGATAATACAGAGCTCTCAATGTTGATGAGTTTTCCGCACCTCCAATGCCTTTATGGTAATTTCTAAAGAAATCACGATCCTGAAAAATATTTAAAAATTTGAACACATACATACAATATCAATCAAAAAGGTAGCTTGCGATGCAAGGTAATATACGCCCACTGGTAGCTGTCAGAAATAATAAAAGTCTTTAGTGACTAAAGTACGAATTTTCTCATATTGAAGAAATTATTTATGCTGAATAATTCTATTGTGCTCACGAACTATTTTTAACAAATTTCGATGCATTTTTACAAAGTCAAGGGCAATAACTCAAAAACTGTTCATCGAAATTGCGTCAAGTTAGAACTTGTCCTGGATCTTATCAATTCCAAAGATCACACCAAGTTTCATCAGAATGGGTTGAGAATTGTAGCTTCAATCCTGCTCACGAACTATTTTTAACAAATTTCGACGCGTTTTAACAAAGTCAATGGCAATAACTTAAAAACTGTTCATCGAAAATGCGTCAAATTAGAATTTGTCCGAGATCTTATCAATTCCAATGATCAAACCAAGTTTCATCAGAATCGGTTGAAAACTGTAGCGTTAATCCTGCTCACAAACTATTTTTAACAAATTTCAACACGTTTTAACAAAGTCAAGGGCAATAACTCAAAAACCGTTCATCGAAAATGCGTCAAGTTAGAACTTGTCCGAGATCTTATCAATTCCAATGATCACACCAAGTTTCATCAGAATCGGTTGAAAACTGTAGCTTCAATCCTGCTCACGAATTATTTTTAACAAATTTCGACGCGTTTTAACAAAGTCAAGGGCAATAACTCAAAAACCGTTCATCGAAAATGCGTCAAGTTAGAA
>NW_008710049.1:354403-356224 GCF_000327385.1 Lottia gigantea | reverse complement strand
TCTGATATATTTACCATCTCTATTACACACCTACAATATAACACTCAATAGGTTAATAATACAGTTGCAATCTGGATCAGGCTTCAATCTGATATATTTACCATCTCTATTACACAATTACAATATAACACTCAATAGGTTAATAATACAGTTGCAATCTGGACCAGGCTTCAATCTGATATATTTACCACCTCTATTACACACTTACAATATAACATGCAATAGGTTAATAATACAGTTGCAATCTGGATCAGGCTTCAATCTGATATATTTACCACCTTTATTACACTCCTACAATATAACACTCAATAGGTTAATAATACAGTTGCAATCTGGATCAGGCTTCAATCTGATATATTTACCACCTTTATTACACTCCTACAATATAACACTCAATAGGTTAATAATACAGTTGCAATCTGGACCAGGATTCAATCTGATATATTTACCACCTCTATTACACACCTACAATATAACACTCAATAGGTTAATAATACAGTTGCAATCTGGACCAGGCGTCAATCTGATATATTTACCACCTTTATTACACACCTACAATATAACATTCAATAGGTTAATAATACAGTTGCAATCTGGATCAGGCGTCAATCCGATATATTTACCATCTCTATTACACACGTACAATATATAGACACTCAATAGGTTAATAATACAGTTGCAATCCGGATCAGGCGTCAATCTGATATATTTACCACCTCTATTACACACTTACAATATAACACTCAATAGGTTAATAATACAGTTATAATCTGGACCAGGCTTCAATCCGATATATTTACCATCTCTATTACACACGTACAATATATAGACACTCAATAGGTTAATAATACAGTTGCAATCCGGATCAGGCGTCAATCTGATATATTTACCACCTCTATTACACACTTACAATATAACACTCAATAGGTTAATAATACAGTTGCAATCTGGATCAGGTTTCAATCTGATATATTTACTACCTCTATTACACACCTACATTATAACACTCAATAGGTTAATAATACAGTTGCAATCTGGATCAGGCGTCAATCTGATATATTTACCACCTCTATTACACACTTACAATATAACACTCAATAGGTTAATAATACAGTTGCAATCCGGATCAGGCGTCAATCTGATATATTTACCACCTCTATTACACACTTACAATATAACACTCAATAGGTTAATAATACAGTTATAATCTGGACCAGGCGTCAATCCGATATATTTACCATCTCTATTACACACGTACAATATATAGACACTCAATAGGTTAATAATACAGTTGCAATCCGGATCAGGCGTCAATCTGATATATTTACCACCTCTATTACACACTTACAATATAACACTCAATAGGTTAATAATACAGTTGCAATCTGGATCAGGTTTCAATCTGATATATTTACTACCTCTATTACACACTTACAATATAACACTCAATAGGTTAATAATACAGTTGCAATCTGGATCAGGCGTCAATCTGATATATTTACCATCTCTATTACACACCTACAATATAACACTCAATAGGTTAATAATACAGTTGCAATCTGGACCAGGCGTCAATCCGATATATTTACCATCTCTATTACACACGTACAATATATAGACACTCAATAGGTTAATAATACAGTTGCCATCCGGATCAGGCGTCAATCTGATATATTTACCATCTCTATTACACACTTACAATATAACACTCAATAGGTTAATAATACAGTTGCAATCTGGATCAGGTTTCAATCTGATATATTTACCATCTCTATTACACATCAACAATATAAAACTCAAAAGGTTAATAATACAGTTGCA
>NW_008710049.1:262363-343278 GCF_000327385.1 Lottia gigantea | reverse complement strand
TAACTGCCGGTCAATTTTATCGAATCACAGTGTAGTACCAAATTGGATTATAGGACATCTTTGTGTAATCCTGGATAAAAATCTATATCATACATCATACTTGTGAGAATTTTTTTTTATATTTATAAAGCTAATTCTTGATCTTTTGTGAACCACAAATGTACTGCATTAAGACCCATTGAACTAGAAAACTTAGATCCAACTAGAAAAGTAAGACTCATAGGACTAGAAAACTAAATCCAACTAGAAAACTAAGGGCCAACTACAAAACTAAGACCCATTGAACTAGAAAACTAAGATCCAACTAGAAAAGTAAGACTCATAGGACTAGAAATACTAAGATCCAACTAGAAAAGTAAGACTCATAGGACTAGAAAACTAAGATCCAACTAGAAAACTAAGATCCAACTAGAAAACTAAGACCCATTGAACTAGAAAACTAAGATCCAACTACAAAACTAAGACACATAGGACTAGAAAACAAAGACCCAACTAGAAATCTAAGACCCATTGAACTAGAAAACTAAGATCCAACTAGAAAACTAAGACCCATAGGACTAGAAAACTAAGATCCAACTAGAAATCTAAGACCCATTGAACTAGAAAACTAAGATCCAACTAGAAAACTAAGACCCATAGGACAAGAAAACTAAGATCCAACTAGAAAACTAAGACCCATTGAACTAGAAAACTAAGATCCAACTAGAAAACTAAGACACATAGGACTAGAAAACAAAGACCCAACTAGAAATCTAAGACCCATTGAACTAGAAAACTAAGATCCAACTAGAAAACTAAGACACATAGGACTAGAAAACTAAGATCCAACTAGAAATCTAAGACTCATTGAACTAGAAAACTAATATCAAACTAGAAAACTAAGACACATAGGACTAGAAAACAAAGACCCAACTAGAAAACTAAGACCCATTGAACTAGAAAACAAAGACCCAACTAGAAAACTAAGACACATAAGACTAGAAAACAAAGACCAAACCAGAAAACTAAGACCCATTGAACTAGAAAACTAAGATCCAACTAGAAAACTAAGACCCATAGGACTAGAAAACTAAGATCCAACTAGAAAACTAAGACCCATTGAACTAGAAAACTAAGATCCAACTAGAAAACTAAGACCCATTGAACTAGAAAACAAAGACCCAACTAGAAAACTAAGACCCATTGAACTAGAAAACTAAGATCCAACTAGAAAACTAAGACCCATTGAACTAGAAAACAAAGACCCAACTAGAAAACTAAGACCCATTGAACTAGAAAACAAAGACCCAACTAGAAAACTAAGACCCATAGGACTAGAAAACTAAGATCCAACTAGAAAACTAAGACCCAACTAGAAAACTAAGACCCATTGAACTAGAAAACAAAGACCCAACTAGAAAACTAAGACCCATAGGACTAGAAAACTAAGACCCAACTAGAAAACTAAGACCCATAGGACTATGAAACTAAGACCCAACTATAAACAGAAGAAACATTTTTTTTAATTTGGATTACAAGTTAGTATAAGTGTTCATAGCTTTTCGTCAAAATTTGAGCCTTTAAATCCATGTATGTTCAAAATTATTCGCGTTTGAAAGTTGAATTACGAAACTAAGACCCAACTACAACCTGAAGAAACATTTTTTAAAAACTTGTTTTACTAGGTCGAGGCATAGAATTAGGGGACTAGCCCCTTTAAAGGCAGACTGTGAAATCCTAGTTATCAGGTCAAATGTATTACAGAATATTTGGTAAATTAATCATTTGCCATATTGATTTCTTCAATTTAGTTCGTTCATTCGTATGATATGGCACCTTTACAGGGATGGTTAAAAAGTGTATCGGCAACACTGATAGCATCATTTTGCACCATTCCAGTTCCAAGTCTTCTATTCTCAGCTCTATTTTCAGCAATTTCTATCTAAAATTGTGCTATTTTATAAAGTTTTAGGAAGTGTCGTTCATATTTGAGAGTAGCTAGTTTTTAAATGCTATTTTAGAAAATTTTCAAAATTAAAAAGATAAGCCAACAAAAAAATGAAATAACATAGGCCTACACATATAGAATATGAGAACTTCAAACAAACTTTTTTTTTTTTTAATTATTGTTTATTATTATTATAAACATCAATACAACTTTTTTTTATTTATATTCATACAAACAAAATACAATATACAGTATAACAAGAAATATATTTAAAAACAGATACAGTTTTTACTTGGCATTGGAACTTCTAGAAAAGGATGGATTCGTGGATTTGTATGTGGGTGATTAATATTTTACTTTTTTTGTATGTATCTATGAAGTTGTATATAGATATATTCATTTTGATATTTCATTTTCATTTTTGGTAATTTCAATGTTGGTTTTTCTATTTAGTTTCATTTGGTATTTCACCTCTTACTTCGCTTTGGTAAATAAAGTATTTTGTGGATTTCATTGCTGTCTATGATTTCAAGTAGCTTGCTCCAGAGTAAGAGAGCTTGTTCGAGTATGTACGCATTGAATATATAAATGATCTATTGTTGCTATGGTCAACATTGTTTCAGCTATTTTGAATATGAAAAGTGGTATTGGTATAAATAATTTTATATATATATCTGTTCTGAAAATGTCTAGTTTTTTTTATCCAAACAATAATTATATAAAATTCAAAATATTGAATAAATATCGTTTTCATGTAATGTGATATTCAAGTCATCTTCCCATTTAATAATTGAGTTTGGCTTTATGAATTTAGCATTGATACGTTTTTCGTAGAGGTTTTTGGTTTTATTGTATCATAGGTGGTGTGGTAGAATTTGGTCAAATTGTTTGCGATATCTTCCTTGAGTTGTATAATTTGTAGAGACAGAGATAGAGACAAGAGGTTTATTTTCGTTGTAAGTTTTAATGCGGCACCTGTTTTCTGAAAAGCATTTTTGTAACCTTTTACTATAAGATTTTCAGATTCAGTAAGATTATGTTGTGAGTTCGATATGAAATCCGATATATTGTGAAAATTTTATTTTATTAGGTTTGATATTATGTTATTTGTGGATTTGATATTTATATGTTTAATTCGATAGGCAATTTTACTTTCTACTTCAATTTGTTTATCTATAATTTTGTTGTATATCTCATACTAAATTAAATACATTTGTTTATAAATGGAGATATAAATATTATTGTGTCTTTTTGGAAGTTACTCGATGCCAAAACAAAAGGATTATAAGGTTCTAAACTTGTTTGTAAGTTCGCCATCCAATTTTGATTCCTATTTCTGAGAAGCATTTTTTAAATCCAAAACAGAGATTTGCAAGCCGGATGTTCTCGTAAGTTTAGCATATTTAAGCAACCTTTGAACTTGTTTTGATAGATCTATTTGCTTTTAAATTTGTCTGGGCCATAAAAGTTTTTGAGATTGGATTGAATTAACCTAACATCGAACAACGACTGGGAAAATGAAAAGGGCATAATGAAAAGAAAAAAAAACAATAATTTTTTTTTATGTTTTTATGTATTATTGATACAAAATTGTTTCTTGTACTTACATGGTGATGAGTTGTCTTAAATACATAGAGAATATTAAATGCAATCTAATGTCGGTTTAGAGTAAGCATACCCTGAAACCAAATTAATGCATCACATCATTCTTAAATCATCAGCATGTCCGTCATGCAGGCTTAACATAAGTGTTGGTGAGGGAAATGGTCAGAAAGGGGATATCAGATGAAAGCTATAATGTTGTGTAGGGTAAGCATACTCAGAAACGTCTTTATTCAGTCTTAATCATAACAGTCATGTTAACGGGTCTGAAGAGGGGCGACGGTACTTCATACTCCTAGAATACTCTGAGCCCTATGTTTAATTCTACCCCTAGAACCCAGTACCTAGCTGAGCCCTATTTTTAATTCTACTCCTAGAACCCAGTACCTAGCTGAGCCCTATCTTTAATTCTACTCCTAGCACCTTGCCCCTATCATTAACATTTAAATTGCTAAAATTCCTACTCCTAGCACCTAACTGATTCCTGTCTAACTCTGTAAAGGGACACTACGTCTTAGAATAAACATAAAATTTAAAAATTTAAAACTTAGCCAATGAGTGCATATATTCATCAGTAGATATACCTGGTGTCATAAATAACATAACAGGGTCTTTATATAATCCGATAAATCCAAAAACGTATAAAAAATGCAATTAACTATTGAAAAACACTTAATATTATGATTAAGCGTTTTTCAATAATTACTTAGTTTCACGAATTTTCCAATTTTCTAGATTTTACAGGGATTCTATTGTAACTTTATGACACCAGGTAAGTTCACTGATGAATATTTACTCATATTGAACATTCTTGAGAATTAAATTTTATGTTCATTCTAAGACGTAGTATCACTTTAAAATTTAAATTACTAAAATCCTACTGTTAAGTGTAAAGTAAGTTATAAAAAATATTAGGAAAGATGGAACAAGTTAATGGAAGTCTAAATTATGAAAACATAAAAATCATATTACTCAGTGAAAATCAAAATTATGAAAAATGTTACTCGGTGAAATTTAAAATTATGAAAATGGAAAAATCGTATTACTCGGTGAAATTCAAAATTACGAAAATGGAAAAAGAAACTACTCAAGAAAAATAACAATCGTGATCCGTGATCACGAAAACTAAAATACTTAAAAAAAAATAGCAAATATTACCCCTTTACCTAACAATTAGATATAAGTCCTATCTGTTAAGAATTGGTTACATTCTTCGTTTATTGGGGCCCAATAAACGACCGAGGGAACCATACAAACGACCAAAGGAAGCAGATGAGCGTCAAAGGGAAAGAGATGGAATTTTAAAATAAAAGATTCTAATAGTTTCGGGAATTTCGGGGTTAACATTTGGGGTTTGAGTTATTATTAGTATTTGGCCACCACCGCAACAGTGCATGGAAAAATGAGAAAGGAAAGAGTTAAAGATTGGGGGGCTCATCCCACTTCTGAAGGTAGTTACAATAGCAGCTTATGTATTAACAACGGTTCTCAACCTAACCCTAATATACTGGAACATATTTGTTATGATTTCCATAAATTTTAATGTTCCTGTAGGAAGCAGTGTTATTCTTATATTTTTCAGATTTTTCAGATTATGGATTTTCATTTCATAAACTCAAGTTATATTGTATTTAAACTAATTGCACAAACAATACTCTCTCACTATACGACAAACCTACACGTCTGTAATTGCTAACTATTCTCAAAAATACTCGACTCCAATTAAAACTTTCTAAAATAGCCTCTATAATAGCTAGCTATTCTCATAAATAACCGACACTAAATACAACTTTCTAAAATAGCGCAATTTAAGCTAGAAATAGCTGAAAATAGACTTGAAAATGAAAAAAAAATTGTCCAAACTTCCGATTCGGATATTTCAAGCTAATATTTTTCTATTTAGAAAAAGAATGAAATTAAGTCCTACCATATTCTTTTGTCTAAAATAGAGGCTATTTTAAGAATATTCTTGAGCTATTCTATTCTATTATAAGTGATTCTGCATCTACGTCTACAATTTCCATACCACTGCAATTTCTAATTTAATAATCCAAATAAGATTCCCGTAAATCATTTTAAGTCGTAGCATCGGTAACATCGGCTCGGATAATTGAATAAATCAATACCCCAATTTATCATGTAGACATTGACTATAATTATAGCCTTATGGTCCGTTTTCTTCAACTAATATGCGGAAAAGAAAAGCCAGACTTATCATTTTACTGGTGTCTAGGATAATTTTAAAGTAAGTGGATTATTTCCCATATAGTGAGCTCTCGCAGGCGGAGGTGCAAATAGTTGTATATTCACGTGATATTATGTAATTGTAAACAAACCTTGTGACTTTATAGTTGAATTCACAAGGAAACTTTAATATTTAGAATTAAAAGTCAACTTGCTTCCTGTCACACGAGACTTAACCGATTTAATTAATTAGAAACGGCCGTAAAGTTCCTGGGTATGAAGTTATTTTGTATTTAATATAATGAAAAAATTCTTATGGATTACAATTACTAACTTTATTTAAGCGACGCTTCGACCAGTGTTCTCAGGTCTTTATCAAGCAATGAATAATATTACAAAGATTAACAAAAGAGAAAACAACATTTGTAAATGAAGTTTGTAAATACAGCTATTTGATTGTATTGTATGCTACTGATTACATGATATGGCAATTCTTAATGAATGAAAGTACAGAAATTTAAGGCATATAAAAAAAGTTCAGAAATACATTGCATCAAAATGTTTTCATAGGTTTTTACTGCCTTTTTCAACGGTTCAGACGCAGAAACCACAACATTCGCCAATAGTTGTCTTCTGTGGCTTAATTATTATTAAAGTATGATTAAATTGTGTATAGGGCTGGCTATCTATTACTAGTGATCATTGAAGACAGGCTATCGATCAATAATCTATTAATAATCGAAATATCTCTGTGCCCTGTAAATACCAAATAAAAAATATGCCAATCATGTCATATCATGTTATGTCCTTCAAATTTAATAATATAAATATATTGATTTGAATGATTATTATACTTTATTGTGGGTAGGCTAAATTATGTGCTGAAGGTAAACTTTGAGGAAGAGTTTAATACTGACTGATACGACGACTCATTGAAATTTTAAAATCATTGAGATGATAATCGATTATTTCAATTATTTTCCTAGCCCTAATTTGATACCAAGTTATTCATTCAAATGTAATTTTATGCAATCATAATTGAATTTCAGGTATTAATTAGAACATCTTTAATATTTTCATCTGCTGTCAGTAAAATATATCTTCTAAATCTATGTACAGTGACTAAGCACATTGTCTGTAGGTCAAGTTGTTATCTTATGGTCATATGTATGTAGGTTGTTGAGCAGACCAAACAGTTGATAATCATATGTGATTACAGGTACATCATTTTATCCAATTGGCCATATAGCATTATATTTATTATCTGCATTGTATACTTAAACAAAATCATCATGGTGTTCTCAGATGGGTTAGCTGTTAGCACATAACAATGGGTTGGAAAATTACATTGGTGATGTGCTGGTAATGCAACACTTATTTAAAATAAGTAGACCTAGTATAGTGTGATTGTCCTGGTCAAAATGACCTCCTTTTACACTGCTTCAGGTATCTTTTCTTGATACTTATGATCTTAACTATATGCAGAAAACTCAATATTTATTTCATGTGGATCAGGGTTAGAACATGAGTTGATGTAGGTCAAGGTTTCACCTCGTCAGTGAGTCATGTTGGAGATGCAAAGAAGGAAGTGAGGTGTTATGCTGTTGCATGACAAATATACTTGGTGAGTTGGAAATCAAAAGATTATGTGAGTTTTTTTTTTAGAAAATGATTCCTCTCTGACTTTTATTTTGTGAAGTAATATATCTAACCTTTTGTTCATAAGTGTCAAATAAGTGGGGGAAATAGGAGGTGAAATGAATATAGTATTCATATCAAATTTTGATTTACAAAGTAAACAGTAAACCAACTTCATATACAGTATTACTGCAGAAAGGATGTTCAATTTGATTTTTCTCATTCTTCCCGCTTTGTTACCAGCAGCCATTTCACCATGGTTTAATCTAGAGCATACTTCAAGGGATATAATTCTTACAGATAAGATATTAACACATTTTTATAAAGTTATAACTTAGTGATCAAAATATTTATTATTGATTTTAGCTGAGACTAGTTTAAAGGAATATTTCTCTTCTTATACAATTTTCAAATATTAGAGATTTCAAAAGACAGAAGGCTGCCAAAACAAAAATTACTGGTTGCCATAGCCAAAAGGAAAAAATCTAAGTCTAAGTATGTGTTTTTTTTTAGTTCAAACATTTTAACCCCTATACAAAATCAGAAAAATATTTAATATGAGTTATTGACTTTATTCTTGAAAACGTATTCAAGTTTAGCTCGTAAACAATCAAGAAGGCACAATTCTTGATGCAGTTCGACAAATCTTGGTGTGATTGTTTGTAATCACCCAAGAACGAATCCTATTGAAAATCAAAAGAATCAAAAAATATTTAGTGTGAGATATGGAATAACAACATAAACAAATAGATGAGAACATCCATACCTCCGTGTCTTTAAATTTTATACGCCCAGATGAAAAATTTTGCACCCAAGTCCGTCTACAATTACACTCTACAATTTTTGATGGATTTTGACAAATCTTGGTGTGTTTATTATCACCCAAGAATGAACTCTATTGAAAGTCAGAAACACTGAAAAAATATGTGGTATGAGCACTAGTTCTTGAAAATGTGTTTGCAATTTTCAGCTCGTTCATACTCTAGAAGATACAATTCGTGGTGGATTTTGATGAAACTTGGTGTGAGATTTTGTAATCACTCCAGGATGAACCCTTTTGAAAATCAGATAAATTGAAATATATTTAATGAGTTATTTCCCTTGTTGTTGGAAACACATTCAATTTTTTAGCTTGTAAACACAATAGAAGGCACACTTCTCGATGGATTATGATGAAACTTGGTGAAGTTGTTTATTATCAAACATTGAAACTGCAGAAATTCAGGTTCAACAGTAAGAAAAGAAAGAAAGAAAGAAACAGCTATATTTTACAAGGATAACAACTTAGGTTCACAGTTAAAGATTCTTTCTACCATCTGATCCTTGTTTCAAAGCTCTTGGCATTGATCTTTCCCGGATTATCAGTACCCATTTACAACTGGGTCGACTGGAATTATGAGTTAAGATGACTTCTTCAAGATCATCAGATTTCACACACTTGATTGAGATCGGAACCCACAGCCACCATTAATTGACATAAGGAAGCAAATGTAAAGAACCCATGCTCTAACCAACTGTGCTAGTGAACTTAATTGATGTGTTTATCTCATCATGATAAAAACTGTATTTGTAAATGTCAGTCCTATCTGAAGGACTTCAATACTGAGATGTTTTTCAGGAATGTTATCTTTAAATGTAAACAATTAATTTGATTGGATGATCTTGTTTATTTTTCTAGGGTAGATATAAAAGAGGATCACCATGTCTGGACAGAACAGTTCTGTGGAGAGACAACCTCTGTTGTCACCAGCCACTATCACAATGAACGACCAACAGAAATCTTCCAATGTTTATGATAATCCAGGATATACTGGATCTAATGATATTGTCAAACATAAAGGATTTGAGAAATCTAAAGGAGTAACAAGTAGTAAAATATTAGTAGTCGCTAGTATTTTAGTCACTGAATTATGTGAACGATTGACTTTCTATAGTGTATCAGCTAATATGGTGTTATATTGTACTAGTGTGTTAAAATATTCAGATCCTGATGCTACTTCTATTAGTTTAGTTTTCTCAGGTTTGTATAAAATTACTTGGTGCAAATGATCTTTCTGAGAAATCTGTAATCATTAGATTTGACTAGATGCTTCCCAATCTATAAGCTTCATGCTAAAATAACTGACGATTTTGTTAAGTAAAAATCTTATCTAATGCATGGAAAAATCAAGAGTAAAAGTTGTATACTGGTAGACCCCTTTCAAAAAGAAGTGCCTGCTTCACTTGCAACACTCATCACTACTATTATTTCAACATTATGAAAATCTTTATTTTGTTAGAGATCTGTGTAAATTCAATAACACTTCTGGTAGTATCACTAATGGGAATTGGCATGCTCATCATGTCAGAACAGCTGATGTAATGCAATAGTATGAATGTAATTGCAAACTTTACATCTCTTATTAAGGTCCCACTTAACTATAAATGATTTTGATAATTATTTGAAAGTCATCTTACCAGGATGTACTAGTTTGTTATCTAGTGAAATACAGTGCTTTATTTTATAGATAAAATATATCATATTCTTCATATTGACAACTTTACAATTTATATCTGATATCTTCTAGATAAACTAGCTTATTTATTTATTTAGTCACTTTTTTATTGAAATGTACAGGGGCGTGTATATAGAGCTTTAGGTGGGGGCCACATTATTGTCGAGGGGGGCAATAGCACAAGGTATTTTGGAACTCAATGGTTTGACATTTGAAACTGGGGGGCGGGGGGGTTGCCAAACGCTGTGGTAGCCAGATAAAACACCACCGACTTTAACTTTGCTCTGTGTACTTTACCTTTCAAATAAGACTACTAAATCAACCTTGTTACATGATTGGTTAGTTGGTAAAATTCTTAAAGGTTTGATATTAGAAATATGTTTCGAAAGTCATAGGACATGGTAGTTATCAACACTGTATCTTATATCCTACTTTGATATTATTTGTATTTTCAGGCACAGTATATTTGCTACCAATTATAGGAGGTTATATAGCAGATTCTATGGCTGGAAGGTTTAATACCATATTTGGTGCTGGATTGATCTATCTTCTGGGTAAGTTTTAATATTGATAATTACCAGTATTATATCTTTGGTATATATCACTGGCATTGATCAGAATAAACAAATTATATCACCCATTGGCAAATAATGGACTTATATTTTTCTTATGTACCTTTTAGAAATTCCATTGGCTATATATGTAGGCCTACATCGTAGCTTGCTCAACCAGAAGTGCTGTATAACCCAAAAAGCATTTGGTCCAAACTCCAAATACTTAGCCAAGTCTTACTACAATTTACAACATAAAACAATATTTAGTACAGATTCAAAGATCAGCTCAGACATTTTGTTTCTGGTTCATGTGGTGAGTTCCAAGACAATTCCCATCATAGTATAAAATAAAAAAGGGTATAAAATATTTTAAATTTTATTTCAGGTTTATTTTTGATCCCAGCGTCTGCTGTAGATTATTCCAGTATATTTGGTACAGATGAAGATGGAGCTAGATATGATTTAACTGTGGTAAGCCAGGAAATCAATATTTTATTTCTTTACAAACAAATTTTAAGTCAGTCCTACTAAGATTTCTTCATTTTTCAGCATTTATTTCATCAATGTTCTACTTATGCTATTCTTATAGTACATTTCTGTATTCAGGAAGGTAGAAGAGCATATTTTCTTGCTGGATTAGTTCTAGTTGGAATTGGTACAGGTGGTATTAAAGCTAACGTTAGTCCTTTTGGTGCTCAACAAGTAGAAGATCTTGGAGAATCTGCTGTTCAATCATTTTTTAATTGGTAAGAAAGTACAAGTAGTCCAATAAATAGGGTAACTGTGAAACATATAGAACTCCAATTCCATTTGATTTGAAAGAAGTAAGATCATCAAACATTAAGATGACATTTATATTCTTAGGACCTACTTCTTGTTTCCATCCTACAAGAAAAACAATTTCAATTATGTAAGATAAAAAGAATGGACCTTATATTTTAGGTTTTATTGGTTTATCAATGCTGGGGCGATGATTGCTTATACTGCTGTAGCTTATGTTCAACAAGAAGTTAGTTTTGCTTGGGGATTTTTTATTCCTCTAGCTAGTATGGTGTTAGCCTTGATTATATTTCTTTCATTTCGTGGTCAATATACTCATTCACCACCTACAGGTATAGTATACAGCATATACATGTATTTATAACTAAAAACAGATAACTAAGTATAATGTGTAAGCATCATATGACGAAGAGAAAAAATATACAAAGTTTGGACTATAGAACTTCCAAATAGAAAGATTTTAGTCCTGTTACTTTGACTTTTATTACTTTATTAGAAGCTTCAGTTCTGTGGATCTTGCCTATAATTTAAACCATCTGAATGAAATGAAATAATGAAGACTGGTAAAATTTCTTTACAGGAAGTGTTTTAACTACAGTATTTAAAGTTTGTCGTCAAAGTTGTAAAAGAAAAGCACCATCAGAAGGTGGAGAGAAGAGATTTTTTGATGGAGCTAGAGATAAATATGGTGGTAGTTTTAGTGACTATATAGTAGATGGTATTATTTGTGTTTTGCGCGTTGTTCCTATATTTTCTATGTTAATTATCTATTGGGCTATATATTCACAGGTAAGTACTCTGATTTCATATTATATTTAAGATTTCTAATAATGCCCACCCAAGATAGGTCAACTTTATCCAAATACAGTCACTTTAGTTTAATTTTTAAATGAAATATGAGGATTTACCAAATTAGATATTTAAAACGCATTCTATTGATCAAAGCCTGCTTGATCTATTACTTTGAGGCATGTGAAAGAAATAACTTGTAAAGCAAATTATAAGAAACACCTGAAAGCCAGCAAGAGTAATAAGTGATTTATTCTAGGAAATATCTTATATTTGTGTAAATTTTAGATGCAGTCAACATTTTTTCTTCAAGCTGAAAGAATGGATGTTCGTGTTGGTGGAAAACCCATACCAGCTGCCATGTTGAATGTGTTTAATACGATTATTATTATTATTTTAATACCACTGGTAGATAGGGGTATTTACCCACTTTTCCAGAAATGTGGCAAACAAATAACCCATTTACAGAGAATGGGTGTGTATTGATATTTATATCTTATGTGATTTCAGCCATTTTAATCATTTACAAAATCGAGCAATGCAATGATCGTAGTTAAAAATACCTGATATTAAAGAGAATAACCTATATATTTAAGTATTATCAATGGACTTTCTAAGGCACATTATTAAAATTAACTACTCAAAAATAAAAGATAACTTGCCAGGCAAGTTAACATATGCCCACTGGCAGCTGTCAAAAATGATAAAACAGTCTTTAGTAAATAAAGTATGAATTTTGTCATATTAAAGAAATTTTTTTAGTTTGAATTCAATGATATATTTATTTACTGCCAGTTATTTAGGCTGAGTGATTCCACCAAATTTTTTAAAATCAATTTCAATAACCCAAATACATCAAATTATCTCATCAATATACAAGATCACACCATGTTGTATTAAAATCAATTGAAAACTGTAGTCTGTATTGTGTTCACAAAAAAAATTTTGACACGTTTTTCCTAAGTCAAGGGCAATAACTCAAAAACCGTTCATCGAAAGATCATCAAATTCGAATTTTACCAAGATCAAATCAATATAAATAACACCGAATTTCATTAAAATCAGCTGAGAAACTGTGTCTCTATAGTGTTCACTAACAAATGTTGACGCGTTTTTCATAAGTCAAGAGGAATAACTCAAAAACCATTCACCGATAGATCGTCAAATTTGAACTCGACTAAGATCTCATCAATATTTATGATCACACCAAATTTCATTAAAACCTCCAAATAATGCAAAGATGGTGTTCAAAATCTTGAATCACTCAATCACCTTCAGTTGATCTGAAAAGAAAAAATGTGTCTAGTATCAGGAAATATTGAAAGTTTTATAGCTGTGGATTACTCCAAGTCAGCCTACAAACTTTTCAGCCCCACCTTGTATCTGTCTAGATTTACAAGACATGTACAGAAAATATCTCTGTTATTGTTGCAGGAATTGGTATGATATTAGCTGCTTTGTCTGTAACTGTGGCAGGAATCGTAGAAATATATAGAAAGAAAGATTTAGAAACTAATGGAGGATTTATTCAAGAATTAGCTGATAAGAATTTTAATGCGTCTACTTTAAGTGTATTCATACAAGTACCACAATTTGCTTTAGTTGGTGCTAGTGAAGTGTTTGCTAGTGTTTCAGGTCAGTTCAAGGGACACTACCAACTTTGGAATAGATTATATCTAGTGACAAAACATATAGTTTTATATTCAACACAATATCTGAATAAGCTTGGAGAGTATCTTTGAAAGTATACCATAAAATACAGATGATACTGTGGTGCTGTTTTTTAGTTGATCAAAAATGCAAGGTTCCTGATAGTGTAAATTTGACTGTTCATTGACTATCTTATGCTTACCTTTGCTTTCAATTTTTGTATTCACAAAATATTAAAAAGTATATTTAATTTTATTACAGGTCTAGAATTTGCATTTACTCAAGCCCCTCAATCCATGCAGGGTTTTTTAACAGGATTATTTTATGTAGCATCAGGATTAGGAAGTTATGTGGCTAATGCTATTATTAAAATTATAGAAGTTTCTACCAAATCAGGTAAGACAATAGTTGGCATTTAGAGCTCAGACTGGCTATCTTTGCTGCAGTAGGGATTGAATCCACAGCACCTACTAATCCAGCAGTCTGTATTAAATTTAGTGACAAAGAACAAAGAGTTATCTGACGCTGTCAGGACAAAATTACTCAGCATATATAGATTATTGTTTACAGACTTTCTGTCCAGGACTGATTGGTTGTATTCACTAGTGTGCAATCCAAGCAAATCACTGCAGTTACTTCCATAATATAATAAAGATAGCTATTGCAGTCAAGGTATATGACTAAGTTCCTTATAGCTTGAAATTGTGAAGGTGCTGTTTAGATGTTTCCATCCACTTTATTTTTCTTTCTAGATCCATGGTTTCCTAAAGATATCAACAATGGTAAAACAGAATATTTATATTTTGTATTAGCTGGTATAATGGGTGTTAATTTTATTGTGTTTGTGATAATAGCAGTTCATTATAAATATCGTGTTCAACAACCTCTAGTATCAATACCTGATGATGCTATAGAAGATATTAATATTACTATTGATGTAAAAGATTTTAAAAATGGAGGACCAACAGACTATAATTCTATCGATGCACAGAATACCAAATTGTGATTGAATATAACTGTGATATAAACAAATATTCCTTGTCAACATTCTGAAGAGTTTAAATACATAATGAATACAGAAACACACAAGTTACAGTCACAAAACACTTATTGGAACCTCATGTTGGCCTTATCTAATTAAACCATAGGCATAATTGTTTCATTGTTAAAATTTGGACCATGTTTACCAGCATAAGTTAAGCATTAATATATTATTATACCGTTCAGTTTGTAAGCATTGGCTTTGATGTAAATTTAGCTGAATGTAATAACAATCTACTCGTGTCTAAAATAAGCAGACTGAAAATATAACATCTTTTTACTTCACATTCCTTCAGATATCATTTGGATATCAAACTTTGTTATCATTCTTTATGCTTTAATAAAGATATTTGTTATTTTTTTTAATAGCTTGTTTGCAAGTTTGTTGACATTTTGTGGGTTTACTAACATAACTTTTTTTATTCATTTTTATATTCTTTGATTTTATATATTACAAAATTGAAATTGAAATTTATATTTTATACAATTTATTGTTGTTATATTTGATAGTTAAGTATTTGATAGAATTGATAATACTGAATAATAAGGTGTATATTGCCCAGTGATATTTATTTTAATTATACATTGATTCAACGAATATCAAAACCAAGAATATAATTCATTTAAAATTTTATTCATCTTTATATGTATTCATGTCAGTCAAGTTGTACATTTTGCTAAGATGATTTTTTTGTTCATTCTGTATTTGATAGTGCTGTATTGATCTGTATGACACTGTTTGATTAAATGAGTCTGTTTTGAAGAGTTTTCACAACCATGAGAATTAGTTAAAATCTGACAATGTGTGTTCAAATAACGGATTGAAATCAACTGCTGAAATTACAGTAACAGCTTTTTAGATGCAATATGAAATGTATTAATAAATGATGATTTGTTGAATTTCACATTAATAATTGTTTTGTCATTATTCTTATTTAAAAAATGTGCTATTTTGTTGTTTTTGTTTTGCTTTTGACTTTTTTTGTAAAGTTAAATTATTTTTTTTAAGGTAGCTTTATATTTCATATTAAAAAGTAAGAAAGGCTTTTTTATGTTAATTTCGATTTTTCAGAACTGTACAGTTGTTGTCTCAGTGTGGTTCTTCTTATGCCTTGAAAATAAATACATAGCCTTATTTTTGTATAATTTGATGAAAATTTGTTTTTATTCAATGTTCCAAGGTTATGTTAACTATTATTCTTAGGTGTTCATGCATTCGTTTTGATTTCACAAGCTGATATTGAATTTCTCTTTCTAACATGTTTCATGTCATTATTTATTTACTAAACAAACATTGTATTAAACATGGGATTCACACCACTCAGAATTCTCCTTATTTCTAAATCCAAATTGGTCATTAAAGAATTCTAATGAGACTAAATCTACATTGGTTATTTAAAAGTTGTAATGAGACTAATACCTCATTACTCATTTAAGTTCTAATGAGACTATGAAAATAGATAATATTGAACTCCTGTTAGTAGATCTCAGCAGTAAGGTAACTAGACTTGAATGTGATAAATCGAGAAAAACCATGAAAGTACTGATAAAAACGTTACTTAAATGCAAGAAACTATTGATAGGCTTGATGAGTTAGTGTGTGTGTAAAAGACAGTCTTAAGTCGAATAACGACAATTTGCAAGAAACTGTGCTCGATCTTCAATGTCGTCCAATGAAAAACATTTTGATATTTTATGGTTTAGTGAAACGCGAAAACGAAGATTGTGAAAAGCTTTTAAGAGAATTTATATACTATGAGTTAGAAATTGACTATGAAATCGAATTTGGAAATGTGCACAGAATTGGTAGATGGAAGGACGGTAGACATAGACCAAAAATAGCTAGATTTATCTACTATGGAGATCACGGTGAGAAATAGTGCTTTTAAACTTAAGAACAGGCCGTGAGGCATTGGTCAACAATTCCCTGCAATCATCGAAGAGAAAAGAAATAAATTATATCCTATCATGAATAAATTTAAGCATGAGGGAAACAAAACGAAATTGGTTAGAGATAAATTATTCATAAATGGTAGGGAATATGTCTCTAACGCAACCGAAACTCCACCGGAGGAAATCCCTATTCATGAGACTAACGTTGCCCCATTCCAATCAAGAACAATGGATTACAGTTTTAACCAACCCAGGCCCTATTATCAAAACGGTAGGAAGAGAGCCCCATAACTCGTCTTCATCCAACGAAGCAACACCAGTTCATAGGAATTCGAGGGGAGTAAAATCTCTGTCATATCCTGGAATGTCGGAAAAGGTCTGTGCGAGAAACTGAAAGACAATGACTTTGTGAATTTCATTAGTAAATATAATCTAATACTATTATATATTATGAATGTTGGAGAAAAGAACATGATGATATTTGTCTAAACAACTATGAAACGGTCTCCTTTCCGAGACTGAGTGGAAGGGGAGGGGGTATTGTGATATTTATTCATGATAGTCTTTCCGAGGCATGCCTTATCGAAAAAACGTTTTATGATACCATAATAGTAGTAAAAGTCTTGATGCCCCTAATCCTATTTTTGTATGCGCATGTTGTTCCCCCTAAAAGTTAGTGTCTTTTACACAAGACTTTCGTGGATCTTTTTATAATTCTAGAAAACCTTGAATACTATAATGAAATTTGTAACTCACCTAAGGCTATCATTTATAAACATGTCGTGCATTTTTTAACTATTCAATTTTATTTGACAAAGAATATTTATCCTAAATTTTGTAAAGAAATTACTAGAATACGCCTATCTAGTCATTCATTGGAAGTAGAAAAAGGTAGATATGAAAAGCGTAAACGAGAGGAAGGTATTTGTAAATTATACTGTAACATCCAAGACATTGAAGATGAATTTCATTTTATCCTTAAATGCCCAAAATTTAATTCACTACCAATATTGTACATAAGAAAATATTATTATAGAAAACCTAGCGTCTTTAAACTTATTGAGTTTCTAAGTGTGCACAACCACTCTGAATTGATAAATCTTGGTAAATTTCTTTTCTATGCAGGAAAACTACGAGATTAACTCTGAATTTTTTTTTATTATTTGATGTCTTTAAGTTAATCTTACTCTCCTAAAACCGTGTTCGTATATTATGTATGTATTGTTTTGTAAAGTATGTATACACATGTATGTTTGTTTTGTATTTTGTACCTGATGAGTCATTGACTCAAAGGAATAAAGAATTGAATTGAGACTAAATCCACATTAGTTATTTAAAAGTTCTAATGAGACTAAATCTGCATTGATCTTTTAAGAATTCTAATGAAACTAAATTCACATTACTCATTTAAGTTCTAATGAGACTAATTCTGAATTGGTCATTTAGGAGTTCTAATGAAACTAAAACCCAATTGGTCAATTTAAGATTTCTAATGAGACTAAATCCACATTGGTCATTAAAGAGTTATAATGAGACTAAGTCTGCATGGGTCTTTTAAGAGTTCTTATAAGACTAAATCCAAATAGGTCATTTAAGAGTTTTAATGAAACTAAATCCAAATGGGTCATTAAAGAATTCTAATGAGGCTAAATCTACATTGGTTATTTAAGAGTTGTAATGAGACTAATACCACATTACTCATTTAAGTTCTAATGAGACTTAATCTACACTGGTCAAATTAAAGAGTGTAAATGATTTATAGAGTTCTAATGAGACTAAAACCACATTGGGCATTTCAAGGGTTCTAATTGTACAATGTAGTTAATTTGGTGGGTTTTTTTTTAGTATGAAGGAAATGGAGTAATATATATTTTACTTGACTTGGGTGCCGACATTAATACATGAGCAAAATACCACATACAAGGAACAACAGCAAAACTCATAATTTTGAAAGAATATGTGTTACATTCTTTCGAAATCAACTTCTTATATTTTTTTGAACTTTTATATAATCTGATTGAAATGAACAATTTCCACCAAAAATCTGTATTGATAAAGATGAATGAAAAAAAAGGCGAGGGAAACAACGGGGAAAAATCGCGAGAAAGCGAGAAAGAAGGAAAAGAAAAGGGCGAGAAATGCTATCGATGATTATATTCCTTTTGTTGTTTGCGGACGATCTATCTTTAGTAGCAGATTCTGAGGGGGGGTAACTCATTATATCCCCTTAATTGTGCGCTCATTATCACTCTAATGAGTGGGATGGAAATAAGAGATTAAATTTTAAAAATCATATTTTGTATTTTATGATATTGTATGTTTATTTATATTATATTTATTGTATATCATTATATATTTTATATTGTACATCTGTTTATAATACTGTAGGCTGAATAAATGATTTGATTTGATTTGAAGGAACTTTTTGGAATGATAAGGAGTAGCAAATAAAGTTTTTAATTCAATCGTATTCATTGCCAGGAAGTTACGTAGCAGATTTTATAATTGGGAGGTTTAATACCATATTTGGTGCTGGATTGATTTATCTTCTAGGTAGGAACCAAACTTTTGGCGCCCACTTAACCCTTGTAGATCAAAGAGAGAAAATACTCTAGCGCCTTTTGTTTTCAACCTTTTTTTTATAAATTTATATGATCTAAAAAATGCAGTAAAGAAAATTTCCGATTTTAACCGATTTTTGGTATTCTTGGTTTGCATGTATATGATTAAAAAAATTAGTTAGAACCTAGGCAGAATGCGACGATTTCGAAATTAAAAACAGATTAAACCCTTATTAATAATAATAACTCTCTAGTTTACATTGGTCAAAATAAGATTTAATGGTAATAATAATTAATATTTCCCGCGATTCGCTAGTAAAGCGGGAAATTATTGTATGTTTGATTTGTTAATGTAGACACGTGATAATTTTTTCAGGTTTCACAGAATGATCTCCTAACCAATATCACAACACTTATGGATGCAAGATTATCGGTTTTCCAACAAAATATACAGGCCTCCCAGAAAGATATTTCAACATTACAGATGAACCGAATTCAAGACACAATATGTGATAAATACTCATTTCAACGGAAGGGTAATGAGAATCAGTATCGACACGAAGCCAAAGTTTTAACAAAGCTGAGAGAAACTCAAGCACAACTTGATGAACCAGGGCTAGACATAGGCGGTTTGGAGGTAGCAAAATCAAAATTAAAAGAAGGTATTGATCTAGTTCTAGAGAGGCAGAAATTGATTAAATTGGCTGACTCTTCTGAATTGGGATGAAAAGTCGTGTCGGAGTACGTCGCAAATCCAATCGCCGAAAACTCAGACGACGAGAAGATTTTTAGAGCTCAAGCACGTGCTGAAAGAAAATGCAAGGCTGAAAAATTGAAGAAGAGGGCAACACAAATACCCCTTATCAACGAAAAGATAGAGAGAAATCATCGACCACAGCCGTTAAACCTGGTAGATGTTTTAGTTGCGGGAAATATGGTCACTGGGCGGACAATTGTTCTGAGAATAAAGAGAAGAAGTTAAGTACAATTTACCCTTTTGAATGTTTGAAAACTAAAGCTAATATTGAGCCAAGCACGCTCTTTATTCAAAACGAGGCTATCATTAACGGCATTATACCGTTACTTAATGTCGATAGTTTTAACGGTTCACTCAGTCATAACACTGCAGAGGTTTTGACACCGATTGGTAGGTTGAGAACATATAGGCGAATGGCAGTCTATAACTGACAATATTTACATTCTCGACGTCATCTGCAACGGATACAAAATTCCGTTTAAAACAGAACCAAATGATATTTGTATTAAGAATAATAAATTGGCACTTGATAACAGTGAATTCGTTCAATCAGAAATTAAAGCGTTGTTAGAAAAGAGGCTTGTAACAGAGGTTCAAACAAAGCCAAAAATTGTTAACCCTTTAACGGTTGCATCTAATAAACGGAAGTTGGGATTAGTGTTAGATTGTAGACACATCAATCCACATCTTTTCAAATATCGTTTTAAATATGAGGATTCAAAATTGGCAATTTATTTATTAAAGGAGATTATCTCTTTTCCTTTGATATCTGCTTATCATCATTTAGAAATTTTTGAATTACATAAACAGTATTTAGGTTTCTAGTGGATTTTCGAAGGAACGACAAAGTATTTTATTTACAATGTCTTACCATTCGGTATTTCAACAGCTGGTTATATTTTCACTAAAGTTTTGGGAGAGGTCGTTAAACATTTTAGATCGAAATGAAATAAACTCATCATGTTTCTTGATGACGGATTAGGTGGAGAATCAAATTTAGAAAAATGCCATGACTTGAGTCTCGAAGTCAGGAGTAAGCTTGATCAGTAAGGCTTTTTAATCGCACATGAAAAGTGCATTTGGTTTCCTTGTCAAAAGATTCAGTTGTTGGGTTATATTTGGGACACAGAATTGGGCCGAATTTTCGTATCAGCTCACCGTCCAAATTTGAGCCTTCAAATCCATGTGTGTCCAGAATTATCTGCGTCTGAATATTAAAATAACGATTCGTCAATTTAAGATAGTCTGTGATATATAGAGAAGACATTTATAGAAATAGTGAGTAAAATTTCTAGTTCGATGTATTATTTGTGAATTTCTAGTATTTCTGAATACCATTTACATATATTCAAGACTAAAATCAACCCCCCAAAATCTACCGGAAGATGCCAGATTTGTTTAATGTCTTACGCGATTTGGAGGTTTTATTTGTCAGTGTCGCAAGGTATGTATCTTTGTTTCTTCAGTTGTTTCCTAGATCCATGGTTTCCTAAAGATATCAACAATGGTAAAACAGAATAATTATATTTTGTATTAGCTGGTATAATGGGTGTTAATTTTATTGTGTTTGTGATAATAGCAGTTCATTATAAATATCGTGTTCAACAACCTCTAGTATCAATACCTGATGATGCTATAGAAGATATTAATATTACTATTGATGTAAAAGATTTTAAAAATGGAGGACCAACAGACTATAATTCTATCGATGCACGGAATACCAAATTGTAATGTTATAAACAATGTTTTCAAAAAATTGATATTTTTGTGTCCAATTTTAGTGTAATTATTTGAATTTCTGAAAAGTACGAAACCTGAATAATATCTGCATGGTTTAGGAAATTCCTGGATAGCTGACTTTATTACTGTTTCTCATATATAAAAAATCTTGTGTCCTATATCTGCCATTTAAATATCAATTTGTTCATAATAATATTAGCCTACATTCAACTGAAATGTTTGTTATTACTTATTTTTTTTTAAGGGAAAACGTTAAATGTGTTATGAAATAAAATAATAAATAATAACAATCTAATGGGAATTTGGCTGCATAACATTCATCATCTGATTTAATTTAATACTTAATTTTCTCTATACAGAGAGAATTAGATTTGAGTTGAAAAACTGTCCCAACTCTACCAAAAGTTATAATGGAAACTTATATCTTAACACAATGATATGCTTTAGTTCATATTGACCAGTCTGGTTTAAAGGAATCTCATCGTTAATCAGTAAAACATTTTGATTTGGTTTTTATCAATACCACTGTTTATTTGTCTATAAATACAACCTGTATGTATCACCTATGTAATTTTCATTTTTGAATTGAAAGACCTATTCTCATTATAGTTAATAGGTTTCTAGTTGAATGTTCATGACTTAAAGCTCTATTGCTCTTTCTTGAGTTAATCTGAGGTTGATCTCTAGCAATTATCTAGTGTCCATTTATTTCTATTAAAGGGTTAGAATACTAATAAAGACTATAAATACCGAGTTTGAACTTTATATCAATGCCAACAATCATCTTCTGGAATTAAATTCAACAGAATTAAGGCAGTTTAGTTAAGGTATAGGATTTAGAGTGTAATGAAATGGTGTTATGTCATACTTTAGTACTAGTAATACTCCCAAGTCATTTAAAGTGTACTTTGCATCAAAGAAAATCCATATAAGGTCTGTACAAGTAGACATCCTTTTTTATAAAAAAAATTAACTAAAAAATCTAGTTAGTTAGACCTTGTCTCTACTGTGTAAATGTGTTACTACAGAAACATTGCAACACTACAACACTAGCTTGGAAATGGGACTTAATTAGATTAAGATGAGCAAAGCAGGAAGGTACTGAATAAAATTTTGAAATCACCAAATAGTGCAGTCTCATCTCAAGTCAACTGACAATGGTTATCTTTTGGATAACTTGGAAATGTGGGTTTTATTTCCAATATCAGGAATATCAAACTGGCCTGAAATCTCATTGGCTTACAAACAGGGACAATGAAACTATGCTTTGTCAAGTGGGAGTTAATATTATAAAATCATTAACAAGTGAAATGTGATAAGCTGTCAGTAAATAGTAGTATTAGAAATGGTATGAAAACTAAACTTTCTCATCATTACAGTATATTATAGCTTAATGTATCATATAATCAAACTATTTCCACCTTATAAATTTAACTTTCATTTCTGTCACTAACTTTTTAGGTGATATCCATAATTTGAAGTGGGTGTCTGCAAATGAAATTTTTATTAAATATGAATTTTGGGTTTTGATTTTTTGTAATTTGAATTTAAATATCAAAGTTTAAATTTCATCAAATATCATACTCATATTGATCCTGATTGATAATTTAACTTTACAATGTATTGTTCAAAAGTAATCAAACTAGCTATAGTCAAGACATTTAGTGACAAATTGTGTTTGGACTACTATGGTCATCATATCCAGTAGAAATTGGTTTACATATTTTAGACTTATCTATATACCACATAAAACATTGTCTTGTATCCTATGACATCAGTCATAGTGTGTGCATTAAACAAATAGGGCTTTAGAAATACTTACAAACAGGATTATGAGCTAAATGTATTCAGGGACAGTTAAATAACAAAACAAGAACTTCAACAACTTCAAGATTATATTTAATATAAGAGCAGTATATACATATATATTTATTATTTACATGGATATAATTCATTCAGAGTATAAAGATGTAAAAATAGGCATGATTCTTTCTTTTTCCTTTTAATCAAGACTTCATTATTTATTCTGGCATTTCTAGCACTTCTTATATATCTATTATATAATATTTACAATAACATTATATACATAATCAGAACACTGAATGAAAACCTTAATCTTAACTAATTTCTAATCTTTTTACCTTGCAGTTACTGCTACTTGATCAATACTTTAATAAAAGACAAAAAAGTAATAAAATGTAAAAAAAAATAGTAATAAACTGTTTTGATTTTTATGTCTAGACATTTTATGAATTCCAAAATTAAAAATTTTAATTAAATATGTGACAATTATTATTAAAAAAAATCTGTAACTAAAGTTTACCTGAAAGTTTAAGAACAACAGACATAAGATTGAAAATTGGAATGAAATAAATTGATTCAAAGCTAGAGAATCCTCATTTGAATCTCCTTAAAAGTAAGATTTTACCAATAAATTGTAGACAAAGATGTTTCTTTCACTAGGTTTTTGTTTCTCTCAATATTTAGTAGAAATATTAAAGAACAATCAAATACAACTACTGTATAATATCTATTTTAGTATATAAATATAGGCCATCAAACATCATAAAAGCAGCTAACATGTAACCATCATTAATATAGTCTGTAACAAAAATTGATACTCCAGGCATGTATATTTTGGGAAAAGTCAAATCATCCCATACCCGTAATTACATTAGACTGTTCATGTACTTGTTCTCTTAAGATATGTTCTAATCAAGCAACAAGGAATTGTTTCAGTTATTACTTAAATATATAACTAACTGTCAGAGGAAATATTAATTTTGGGTTTTGATTTGTGGTAATTTGAATTTAAATATCAAAGTTTAAATTTCATCAAATTTCAGTTGTGTACAAATATCACTGACCAACCATATAATACATTTAAACCCACATACAGACCCATAATGTACTATTCCTATAATACGAATATCACTGACCAACCATATAATACATTTAAACCCACATACAGACCCATAATGTACTATTCCTATAATACGAGTATTAATAATGATATAATACTATAATATTTATCATCCAAGACATATAAGGTACTGGCAATGTAATACATCCATAATGGTACATATTTCACTCCCTAATTTTATACCAACCCTGTAATTTCCATTCACATATTTTATGATTTATTGCAAATTATGTGTGCTCAATGCTGCTAATGATTTATTTTATTATTAGATTTTTTTTAATTTCAAAATATTAACATAACCTTACAATATACCTGTAAATAAAACTATCTATAATTTGATCCCAAAGTCATTACCCAGGGATGCAAAAATGCAAATTAAACAAACTATTAATATAAGATATAACATGAAATTTGTATAAAGTTTTCTATTTTAGAGATTTGTGGAGATCCGAAATGTGTAATACATGTAATTTAGATCAAGAAGTTGTTCAATACATAAAATAACCATATTGGAATATTAACTCTGAGATAATGGAAGTTATCTGATCTTGTTGTTAAGTCGCAGAAAATCTCTGAAGTAAAAATGTCTGACAATTGTCACAGACTCGAACTGGTTTGGAAGAAGATGGAAGAGACATCTTATTATCTGAGCATTCATTACAATAAATATCACCACAGTTTCGACAATGATGCTGAAAGAAGAAAAGTTAAAGGGTATATGGATGTCTTTCTTCTGTTCACACAATGAAAACCTATCATAATCAGGAATTATCAGGTGTAGAATTTGCCCTCATATCTTATATATTGATGATTCATGAACTTCTATAATAATACTTGCTATATAAATAAATATGAGATAAAGGACAAATTAGGATAAAACTTTTAACATTTTCAAAAATTCTGAGCCTATAAAAACCAAACTAAAGTATGGCAACACTCAATTCACTCTACCTTTCTCCTTGATATAGAAAATTCTTTTTCACATTTTTTACAGTGTTTTGAATCAGTGTCATCTACCCATTGAGCTTCTTTTACAATTAGTTGATTTTCTTTTAAATTCTCTACTTTCATTTTAGAGCTGAAATAAAGAATATATGTCTACTGTAGAGGGTTACGGAGCCCCTAAGGCGCAATTGTAAACATATTTATTTATTATTTCGTTTAAACGAAATAATTATTTCGATTAAACGAATTAATTATTTCGTTTAAACGAATTAATCATTTCGTTAAAACGAAATGTTATTTCGTTTAAACGAATTAAATTATTATTTCGTTTTCATTTCGTTAAAACGAAATGTTATTTCGTTTAAACGAATTAAATTATTATTTCGTTTAAACGAAATAATTATTTCGATTAAACGAATTAATTATTTCATTTAAACGAATTAATCATTTAAATAATGATGTTATTTCGTTTAAACGAATTAATTATTTCGTTTAAATGAAATAATAAATAAATATGTTTACAATTGCGCCTTAGGGGCTCCGTAGAGGGTGGTATGGTTGTTTGAGAGGTTACTATAATCACTTTCTCACAGCTCTGTAACCTAGAAATATATTCAGATTTTTTAAAAAAACCATTTTTTACAGTTCTAAAATTGCAAGATGAATTTTACAAATTTGCCAAATTATTTCTGACAACAGGTTTCTCACAAATAAATAAATTACAGTACTTACTCCCCTAACTGTGAACCCAGTTCAGCTAAAGCACTCTCTTGTTCTTGGCATAATTCTTGTATGGAATGATAGCGTGTCTTCAATTCATTATACTCCTACATTATCATGGTAAGAAATAAAATATTGGTAATGATCTATACATTTTGATAATAATTTGTATCATATTAGTCTACAAATGGATTTATTAATCAATTGTTGTTCGTCCACAATGCTGATTTTCCTTATTATGATATAGCTCCATGGACAAGGCTAAGCATTCAATGTCATAGATAACACATGTAGGTTTAAATAAATACAGCAATTCTTTTGAATATACTTTTAGATATACTTTTATTGTCTTCATAGACATGTTTATTCCTGAGGTGAAGAAAAATTCCCAAATCGTGATGAAAGTTGGCAAATATTTTTTACCTTTTTAATTTCTTTCAACTGTTGTAACTCTAAGTGATATTTTGAACATTTTTCTTTCTCTGTTTCTAGAGTTTTCTGTAATGTTCCTCTCCATTCTTTTTCAATTTTCAAATCTGTTTCTAAGGCACTCCTGTAATACAAAAGTTTAATATTTACAGATAAAATGAGTGTGGCTGTTTCACATCCAAATTTAGACTGTAATATGATTATTTGATTATGGTCTAAATTCCATTAAACAGTTTAATTTGAACAATATCATCAGGGTTAAAAAAGCTATTTCCAAATTCAACCAAATTCAATTGCCTCTCCTTAAAATATGACATAAACTTGCACTAAATCATTCTATTAGACAATCAGGCAACTGGTTCCAATTACCAAAAAAGTCAACCACTTAATCTTCAATTTCTCAAATCATAATTTAGAATCTGCTTTTAGATTGTTCAAATACTCTTTTCTCCAACTTAAATTTTGAAAAATATATTAGATTTATAAACGATAGTTTATTATTCAAGAGTTTTTCTTCTAACTTATGTCATGTGACATGCTTATTATTATAGGTTTTTAAAGTGCGTTCAGATGACTAAAGTTAAGGCAACTTAACTATCAATCATTCTTGGAGCCTGTTTTTTTTATTCGTCTGAATGCAATCGGTTAATCTTAAGTTACCTTAAATTGCTCGCTTGAAAAGTCAAGCCAGCTTAGTTTGGCCATCTGAATGTTACTTGCTAACATTCAAAATGGCTAACTTTAGTCGTCTGAAAGCACTTTTTGACTGTAGGAATTGTTTGATGTTTGATTTCAATTAAAGTTTTGGTGATTTGGACTATTTCATTAGTCAGAAAAAAAATAATTTGCAATATGTAACCTCATAACTAATGGGTTCTACGAACTTAAACTAGTTTCTGAAGAGGTTTAAGTAGCAAATTAGGAATCTTTCCAAATAAAAAGCAATTGATAAACTTCCCACTACACCTTCAATCAACCTAAGTAGAAATTTTATTGCTTGATCTACTAGTACCTAATCCTTATATCATTTGACAACAATTAGTTCTTATAGTCCTATAGGAAATACATACTTACATTATAAAAGCTTATCAAACTCATTCAGTGTTTTCAATTATAAAGGAAATATTTCTTCTCATATTACACAGCAATCATGATCTATTTTTTTGCTCCAGCATTAATCTTATTGGACAATCAAGAGCAACATTTGATTTGCAGTACAATGTTAGATGTAATAGTACACTAGGCATGGTGGGAGTTATTCAACGAATATTTTCTTTGTTAAAATTAACAGATTCCCAAAAACCAAGATCTATCTACTCTCCTAAAATGTCCCAAGAGATATACTGTGCAACCTACATCTTAGACCTTCAAATATAATGAGTAGTAGAGCAACTTTCAAGGGGAATAATTATATAAAAATAATCCCTATATATGTGTATTTAATGATTGTTTTATACTAAATGAGGCAAAGATTTAATAATGTCTTGGGATTCAAAATTCATTTAAATCATTGTTATTCTGTACTGCTAAATACAACCTACAGAACCTGTTTTTCTCAAGTCACCTTTTTATGATTTGGACATGAAGTATCGTGTTCAAGTTACTCCACTAGCAATCAATAATGATATGATAAGGTAGTTCTTTAAATCATATTCTGTGTATTTTAACTCAATAGCAATTAAAGTCATAATTTAACAATAAAACAATTTTCATTGAAATCAGATTGACATCTTGATGGAGTTCTAAAAAAACTCCTTTTGTGATTTGGAATTTTAGAAACTACTGAATGATGTACCACATTTTCTGAGCAAATTGCCCAGATATTGTAGGACTATACATATACATTTTAAGTTTGATGAAAGTCAACTGAAAAATAATTTTCAGTATTGAATGATTGTGATTTAGTTTCAATTGGGAAAATTTTGAAATTTGGACTGTTTTTGACAAAATGGCAAATGAATTTTGCTTAATGTTCTTCAACATGAAAATTCTGTAGGGAATTATCAAATTGATAGCAACGAATACAAAATTATTTTTTTCTTCTCAAATATCTGCAGCTAGACATCAATTTAATTTCAAAAAAATAAAAGAATAATAATGTCTAACTATTGATTTAAATTCTGAAAAAAAGACATATTTCAAGCATGTCATGAAAATTATATTAATCAAAAACCAAAATAATAGAAATCTCAAATGACTTCATAACCTTTTAAATAAATGTTCTTTACAGCTTTAGTTCATATATAATATGAGTTTAATAACTTTAAAAAAAAGGAAATTAAGAAATTTGTCTGAATAATGAAGAAATATGTTAATGCATACAACAAGAAACATATTATGTTTGGAATGAAAATATTCCCTGATGAGACCTATTAGTGAGTAATGACCAAGATAATTCACAAATAAACTTTCAATAATCTCATTTAGATCATTTCTATTGACGTGAGTATAACATGTAAGTATAGAAAATATAATTTAATAAAACAAAAGATTTCAAGAAGAAAATCGCTGTTATTTTGTAATAATTATGAAACTTTAAAATGGCTAACTACATAATCAACAAATCCAAATGGATCATGAAGCCAAACATCTATCTTCGTAAAATATTTGTTTCTTCTTGATATTATAGATAACTACTACTGAAAAAAGTCCTACAAATCCACTTAATATCGAATTACCTTTCTTATCAGACAATAATGGTTGCTGAAATATTTGTGTTATGAATTCCTGATAAAAAAGTGATGTTGAAACAGTTAACCCTTTGTTAGTAAACTTTCTAAGATCATTTTGTCTGATTTACCATTAATTTTATTAGATGTTTGGTTAAAATTTCATTCCTCATTTAAATAAATTTGAGTTGTGAGAGACTACTTAATTGCAGTCAACTCAGTAACAAGACAATGATTGTTGAAAATAGCATAAAGATCACTAGTAACTCATTTCAGCACTAAATATAGGTAACATATGCCCACTGACTCTTTTAGTCGCTGATAAGTTTCCTAAGAGATAATCAATAATTTTGTCAAAATTCAAGCTAAAATCATTTTTTGAAGAAAAGGATAGTTGCACTGCTTTATTTGCAAATGTTTTTTTTTTTTTTTTTTCAATTCTGCTGCCATTGCCCAGCCTAAACTACCCATGCCACATTCTCACTTTTTCGATTTCCTTGTCAAACTCGTGAAACTAAATAATATGTATATAATTTGACGCACATATTTTCAACCGGAAATGACGTAGGATGAAAAGGTATTTTTTATTTTTTCTAATTAACGGCTTTAATTTCTATCTGATTTTGATCAGACTTTTTAAGTTAACTGCTTTGAATTAAGTTCTACAGGTTAGCAATTCAAGAAATTCAGAATTTTGAATTTTGTCGCTGACTCTTTGATTTTAAAAAAATTTTATTTTTTAACTTTTACAATTTAATTTCGATCAATCTGAAAATTTACAGGTAGATAGTCATTTTGATTGCAAAGTAAATTCAATTTTCATATTTTCCATATCACTTCCGGTTTTGACGTTATTCGCTTTCAAACTGAAAATTTCAATTTCCGGAATTTTGAAGATATACCCAACGGAAAATTTATCCAGTGAATTCAAAATGTTTTAAGGCCCATAATTAGTGACATTGACTTTTGTTGACCTTATGGCCCGCACAAAACTTGTTACCCCTGACGAGATCTATTCGATGGTGTCTTCGGTTTTGCTGTGCAATATAAACTTCCATGTTTATAGCCATTTGAAAATAGCGATTTTTAATATTAAAGAGCTGTGTCACGTGACCTAATTTACATATGACAAAATTTCTCATATATCTTTATTACAGGCTATCTCTTCTATCCATATGGTATATAATACTAGATATTTTGATAAAAATTGCGCTTTTTAAAATTTTGAACTGACTTCTATAGTAACTGTGCGTAATTTGACATTTGCCATAAAATCTCAAGCCTTTAACATGAAAGTATGAATATCTCATGATCTAATAACTTTAGACGCTTGAAATTTTTAACATAGCTGAGCATTGTAAACATTATAACAGATGTGACAAAAATTTAGGGATGGGCGTGGTACATCCGGGCTAAATTCACATTTACCTTATATATATGTTATTTATTTACTCGCAAAGTATATAATTGTCACCTATAATATTTTGCAGGTTAATAGGTAACTAGTTTGGCCAATATGTGGTAAAGGTAAATCTGTCTGGGCTTTTACTTTAAAAAAAGGAACAGGTTTTATAATTTACTAGATTTGCATTTTTGACCTTTATCATGGATGACCTTGAACTCTTCAAGGTCAAAGGTCATCGATCTATAATGTCAATTTATACTTTGATCTTTAATGTCTGACACCTACTTCTGGTTTTATAGGCTTCCAAAAACAGTTATTTTCAAAACTTTTAAGGCTCGTAACCTTGACCTTTGATGACTAGTGGTCTGACAAAAAGCCATAGCCCTTGATGAAATATATCACATGGTGCCTTTGATTTTGTTGTACGATGTCTACATCCGTTTTTATAGCCATTTGAATATTGCGAATAAGACACAAGCCGTGTGCCAGGAATATTCTTAAATGGTTGGAACATGGATTCCTATATTTCAATAATTCTAAATATTGAAAAGACTGATCCAATCCACACAAAAAAAAATCAAGTCTAAAAATGTACTTTTTAATTTTTAGAAAAAATAATTTAAAAATGTATTAGAATTGTATCGTTGACCAGTGAAAGGTTTTAAAAACATAGTGGGTATATAACGTAATACAACTAAGTAAAAACAGAAGGGAATGTTATGAAGAAGTTGTAGGATAGATACCTACATAATTCTATAAACTCCCAGAATGCAACTCACTGCTTCAGTGCCGTAACTTGTCAGCTCTAGGTTTTCCTTCAATTAATGATTCAACATTTTTGATAGTGTTTCTCCTTGATTAATTATAAACAATTACTAAGTTTAATTGTAATCTGACAATAATTGTGCCTTAAGTAATGTTGATAATTGATCATGTTTCAGAAAACAAGGGCAAGAATTTAGATTTAACATATTCGGTTTTATTTTTTTTTGAATAAATGATGATAATGAACAATACTAAAGATAGCTTGCCAGACAAGGTAACATACGCCCAGCTGTCAGAAATAAGAACAGTCTTTAGTAACTTCAATATGAATTTTATTCTTCTTCATAATATATTAATAAATACATTATTTGTTATATTTTTAAAATTTTTGTTTACATCAATAGCAATAACCCAAAAGCATTGAAAAATCATTGTATTAGAACTGGCAAATTTTCATCAATTTAAATTATCATAATCGGAATAAGAAAATAGGGCAATAATTCAAAATCCGTTCATTGAAAAATCATCAAATTTGAACTTGACCAAGATATAATGAATAAAAATTATCACACCAAATTTCATTCAAATCGAATGAAAACTGTAGTCTCTATAGTGCTCACGATCAAATTTTTTTTTACTGCCAAATATTTTTATTCAAAATCAAAAGCTGCCAGTGGGCGTATATTACCTTGCCTGGCAAGCTATCTTTAGAAATGTAAATGAGCCTTTTCAATTTAGAATTTCTATTAAGCACAGATTGACACTTTTCATGAAAAGATTTTTTAATTTTGATATTTCAGTTAATATGTTCTTTGCTACATTTTTGTTCAAAATTTTTTCTGATCACAATGAATACAAATGTTGTTTTTAACCTGCTTAGGAAATATAAGGCTCCTGAATTCTATATCACAATATAGCTATTGTGCTGAACAATTGTCCACATTCAAACTGTGTATGACCCCCAGCAGAGAGATTCCAACTGTACAACTTAAAAAAAGGATTGACAACAATAGTCAAATTTCAGATTTCTAGAAACATATAATCCTTAAAATATCTTTTTCACAATAAAATATTACATTTTTAATAATATAAATTGTATACTTTTTAAATCTCAATTCCATATACCTACCATTCACAACAATACCAAGTTTCATCAAAATCTTATAAAAAAAACTTTGATCTCTAATATTAGACCAGAGCAATAACTGAAAGAAGGCCAGAATAGTCAGCATGAAACTGCACTAGATAATCAAATCTAAATTTGTATGATGTAAGCCATTTAATCTTACAAATATAATCTGTTGTTTCATTCAGTTTATCCTGAAGGAAAATTAAACATTTCACTGAAGATTTCAAATGAAAGGGGGCCAAAAAAACATAAAATGACCCATGATGATTTTACAAGCTAAAGATACCCACTTTTGACCAAGCACAAATTTGTTATGGGACAAGTAATGATTCACAGAATAAATCTGCAGAGGTAACAGGGGAAGATATGTCATCACCTTAGTTGATTAATAACTAGAACAATTATCATAATTAATAATCATCATGAGACATTCGTTAACTATCTCACCCATCTGTGTTTCATTAAAAATATCAAATTTGTATATTTTGACACATATGGATTCAAGA
Source organism: Lottia gigantea (assembly GCF_000327385.1). Lineage (NCBI taxonomy): Eukaryota > Metazoa > Mollusca > Gastropoda > Lottiidae > Lottia > Lottia gigantea. Next base: position 310,176 of record NW_008710049.1, on the reverse strand, counting down.
TCCATGTCACTGGTTGTGATTAGAAAGTTTGAAATCAGAAATATAAATCATAATCTTATTGTCAGAGATACACAATTTGAGTAAGTAATAATTCTTGATCCTTGAAAATCATATTCTTTTCTTTAGTTTTGATTGGCTAACTCAAATGAGAACTGATGTTCTTATTACAAGAGCTATTCCATATACCACATTTCTTTCTCTGATCAAATTAATGATGTTATATGTTACATATATTTAAATTTTCAAGAATCAGATCAAGGTGCCATAAAAGATATAATTTGACAATATCTTACCTTTTAGCATCTTTATCAGCCAGCATTTGACCCAGTTTTCTGGCTGTTTCTTCTGCTGCTTGTTTATCTGACTGGAATAGCTTAATTCTAAAAATATACACAAACATTCTAATATAAGCTTAGTTAACTTTCCAACTGGGTCCAATACATCAATTATATCTAGAATCAAGGTGAATGTATAACATCTGTGTACCATTTTAAATTTCTCTCAATATAGCTAGGACATGGATCAATTTGAAGGCAATTTCCTGTTACAAATTCAATATGGTCATGGATCCTAGATGATAAAAAAAACCTTCAACCTTAACATATAAATAAAGTTCAAACATTTTGTTAAAAAATGAATTGTCAATGTCTTGGTTAACTTTAAAGGAAACTACTGTCAGGAAAGTAAGGTATGAAACAGAAGATACCTATTTTCCATTTCTTTCATGGTTGCAATAAGCTGGTTTGTTTTTTCTTCTAGTTTTGTCACCATTTCTGTTTTATGTTTTAAACTTCCCTCACATGTCTACAAAATATGTAAGGTTTACTATTAAAGGGGTAGCTGTTCAACTCTTGCATATTTCAGAGTTAATTTTGGTTTGGTTCATCTTAAAAAGTCTTAATCTTGCATGGAGTTATCAATGAATTAGAACTGAGGTAGAATAGAATGTTATTGATAGAGAAACTCTGATACATTTATCTGCAATACTGGAAAAAAGAAGAATTAAAATGCAGGTTTCGATTCTGTTTTTATCTTGGAATTTAATATCATTGAGTTCCAGCATTACCAATTTGATTAAATCTATTTATAATATCTTAATTGAATAAAGTGAGTGGAAATCTCCACCTTTACAGAATAAGAAATAATTTCTCAAGTTGCAATAAACATGTTTATTATCTTACAAGACTTTGACACCACTTATAACAGCACTCTTATACGAAATATTAAATTAATATGATAAACTGAGAACGTTTCATAATATATGTGAAAAATAACCAATAGACTTAAATCAAATCAAAATTTGACAAAATCTTGTTAGCATCTAGATCATAATCTAATTACAGTTTCAGCAGAATTATTGAAAATGGTCACTTGAATTACACATCAATTTAATCTGGAATCATATTCCCTGTGAATGTCATGTGAAAAGGTGTTTAATTTTAATAACCCACGATGATGATGTGTGATATCTGGAGGCCTTGTGACGAGGAGAGAGTGAGAGGCTTGGTCAGTTGAATGGTGCCACCCACAAGTTCTAATGGAATATAAATATATGAAGGATGACAGTGTCTTTCTTTATAAAATTATCTAGTTGACTGTCAACAGGAGAAGTTGTATATATAATTGTTAGAGAGAAGCATATATAAGACTAGACAGTTACAAGTCACAGGTTAGTTTAATATTATTTCATTATCTTATTTCATATAATACCAAAATTCACCTTTAAGAATGTTATTGAAAATACTAATGAACCATTTAAGAAATATTTTAAAAATTTTATGGGTAAAAATGATTATTGATTATTTTCAACCAACTTTCCAACCCAACAAATAATGTTGTAATAAAGCCAAATTTTTCTGAGTGGAATTATTAATGGCATGAAATTATTGGTTACTACTATTATGATAAATTAATTGGCCTATGTGAAATCAATTATTTTGTTGATTTTTCCTTGAAAAAAGTTTTGTGAGACATAATTTTACATATATTTTCTGAAAGAAACTTTTGAGGAGTTCCTTAACTGTTCTATTCTATGTTCCAATTGTCAGTGTTAATCTACTTGTTCCTACATGCCATAGTTTTCACATTTAATAAAATCAACTGGCACGGCTCATGATCAATTAGTTAATTCAATGCATAGCAGCCACAGTCAACTTAAAAACAAAGGGTCATTTTAAACGACGTGTTTGCAATTTTCCCTTGCTGGACGCTTTCTGTGATATAATGTTCTAATTTAATGAAATCAAGACCAAATATTATAAGTCTGATATTTACTTAATTCATTCAAAATATTAAGATTCTAAGCCAAAAACTGTAAAAAAGTAAAACAAAGGTCAAAGATGCTTCTATAAAATACTCACACCATATTTTTATGTGTCTTTTGATCCCCTTTTGTCAACCTTTTGTCTGTTTTGCCAGCCTTGTTAGGAACATGAGACATTGAATTTGGTTAATGGTTGAGAATCATGTTTTGGGTTATTTATTTTATGCTAAATATCATGAGTTGTTTACTTTAATTGAAATGTTTTAAAGAATCCTGCACTCAATTTTTATCTTATTCTCTGTCAGTGCTGTCTCAACAGTAAAGCACAAACATAATTAAAGTTATAACACAAATATAGAAGCTACTCAAATTTAAAATGTATACGATTATGATTTGCACAGATTTGCCTGTTTGGTGCTTAAGTTGAAGATTAACATTTGGATTAGAAGTTTCGTGTAAATCTGATCATTTGATAGTTTAATTGTTTTCAGCTAATTGGTGTAGACGTTGTAGGTGAAAATAGGAGTCAACGTTAAAATAAAATTCTAATTATTTCATTGAAGTCACTGTATTATCTTAATCTACACTGAAATGTCAGATGTAAATGTGGACAGTATTGTAAGCAACTCGCTTAAATGTAAATGTAATAGAAATATCAACGTTGTTGTATATTCACAAAGTTCTATAACATGTGACATGAAAACAACTTTATCAACTTTATTGTTATAAGTATACCTATCTATTCAATCATTATCATTTATCTAACTAATGTATCAAAGATATTCATAAAAGTGAAGTTTAAAATCAACTTATGCAATCCTGCTACAGATTTTGAAGTGTCAATTAAAAAAAGCTGTATTTACCATTGAGTGGTCAAATAACTGATAGAAGTTGAACATTGACAATTTCAAAGCAACAAAAAAATCAATGGTAACAATATAAATTTTATTCTATATTCTAAATTTCATATCTGTAAAATTTGTCAAGTTGAAATATATAAAACAGATATAGTAGGGATGTAGGTAATAATAATAATATTCACCTCAAAACCTACAATAATTACATAAATAGATTAAGATTGATACCATTGATATCAATTACATTGTTAATTCATAGTTTTAGTAGATAAACAGTCACTTATCTCATTTATAAGCTATTGAAATCTGAGATGAAACTAATAACTCACTTTTTAATATCTAATTTTACAGAATCTAATGTTTTCTGTTCAAATCAATTAAGAAATGGCGTGTTGTCCATAATTCATAAGTGTTTTATTTCAGTTTGTCATTTCAGAAGGTTGGAAATATTGGCATCATCATTGCACTTATCTTTAAAGCGATATGTCGATAAGCTCATGTGAAATTTTGAATGCCTGTACCAAAAAGTTGAAATTCAAATGTGTTCGATAATCAAAAATCATAAATGAACATAAGAGCAAAATAATGGGAAAGTCACTTTACTTCAAAAAAAATCTGTTAGTCATATCACTTGGATTGCTGGAAGTAACATCATTGATATTATCTTAGAAAAACTATTCATTCATGTTTCGTGACAAATTTCTTAAACCAGATGGAATTTTTTCATTTCTGAAAGTCAATTTCTTTTATGTCAATTCCCTTTAGTCAGACACAAATTGCAACTGAGAAAGAAAATCTAAAAGTTTAACACTTTTCTATGAACAAATGTCTTGATCATCAATCCTGTTGCCACATTTTTTATTACATGTTCTGAAGATATATGTTCTAAAAACAATACATTAATCTTCATATGAAAGTATAATTTGTTCTCAAGACATTAGCTCAGATGTACAAACGAAATTGAGATAATTAAAGGGGCATTCTGTTTTTTCATAGGTTAAAATTTTTTTTGCTTATATTTGTGAAACGTATACACTAAAATTTAGAGAAATGTGTCCCTTAACACATCTGAAAGGTTTTTTTTTTTAAAATAAAATCCAGCTAAAACTATTTAAAAAGTTTACGTAAACTTTTCAAGTTTGTTATGTTTTTTGGAAGCTGTGATATAAATACTGTAGGAATTAAAGTAAAATAAACAACTATAAATTATAGAGAAATATGTCTCCTACGTATTCTAAAGGTTTCAACTAAAAATATCGAGCTATTATAAAGTCAAACACCATACCTATGTCAAACTGCTTAATTAAAAATTATTAGTTTAATTGACCCTTTTAAAACAAATCAGTTTGATCAAGTAGATACGTACTTTAGAAATATATTCAAGTATAATTCTTTTTGATAATAAAATTCTGCATACTGCCCCTTAAGTCATTTGACTGATGAATCCACTTAATTTGAGTCAAAATTTCAAACTTTACCTCTGTTAACACTAATCACTATAAATCTAATAAAGATATTTTATGTATCATTGGATGCAAGGAATGTACAAGATCAATGTATATTAAGAGTTTTCATTTTTCTACTATCAGTTCACTGGAATCACAACCACATTGTTTGACCAAGTAAATAACGATAAGGATCCACTGATATTGATAAACTAATACTGAATGATTCAACTTGAATTGATACGTATGTCAATACCCAAAACTAAAATATTTAAATTTATTTTAGTGTTTGTATTTGAAACTAAATAATTTTTAAAAAAATTTCAAATATCCATTCTGCCAATTATTTCTAAATTATCTTTAATTTTGAAATCATTTTTTATAAGGAGGAAAAGATCAGTTTCTATCAAAATTGAATGATTGTGACTAATTTGGCTATTACCAGAAATGTAAACCATTGTTTGTCAATGAAAATTTACAAAAAAACTATCTCTGGAAAATATAACACCACCCACACACAGTTGTCAATTTTGTAAATTTCTTAAATAAACTTCCATCAATTTTCTATGGCAATATATACTGGGTCTAGACACTGGGATTATTCAGTGTCAAATGTGGGTGCAAGTGTTTTATTTCAACCTCCTCAATAACAGACATATTGAACTCTATATTCCAATATGTGATAAATTAAGCCTTTTTGAATGAACTTAAATAAAACTTTACTATAACAGTCAATTTGTGAATGGGCAAGCGTTTAATTCGTCTTTTACACTGAGAAATGCCTATTCAAATATGAAATAGCAGTGGAAGCTATTCTAGATTCCTACCACAGCATCTAACATCACTGAAATCCCTGAGTGACACACTTACTCATTTATAGATCTGGGTTTTCACATTTCACAATAATGACTTTTGCCATTAGAAAGGATGTTACTTTCAAGGTACCATTCAAATAATTGAGAAAAGCACAGAAATAGGCTAATGGGCACCCAACTGACAATGTTCTTGAATATGAATCTGAAAAGAGATGGGGTCCTACGGCCCTACAGCTTAAACCAATTTAAATTCCATGAGCAGCATTAACTCCTAAATTGCTTCTTTTTTTCATTTCAGAACATAAGAACAAAAATGATGCCAGTACCATTAAAGTATTTTGGACTTGCCTTAACGCTTGCCTTAGTAACAGAATTAGCAGTTGGACAACATTATCATTTTAGTAATGGTTGGAAATCAGGAAGAAAACGAAGCGGAGGTGTTAGTAATTTATGTGAAATGAGACCAGAATTAATCAACTATATCAACACATTATTATCAGTAAGTTCAAATCCTTTGAGCCGCATTTAGTCACTTCATAAATTGTTTTTGTCTTTCTTCTTTCTAGAAATAAATTGATGTGAACTGACTTTTCCCTTGAATAGCATTTTTGACACATTTTAATAGCAGTAGCTCAGAAACTCCTACAAAATCAGAAACCAAGAACCTTTCTCAGATAATTTATAAGCAAAGCAGCATGTAAACTATTTTATATTATATTCATATGAATTTCAAAAGGTATGAAATTACATGTTGATATATTCCTGAAGGATGACAATTTGATAAAAAATTTTGCTAGGTTTAGCAAGTATAAAAATAATTGCAGCCTACTCTTGGATGAACACCAAAAGCAATTAATAATCCAGTCATCATGAGATCTTTGCCTTGATTGAATTTTTCTTGTGATTTAATTAATCTTGTAGATGCATGTAGATTTTCAAATTTTCAGTAAATTTTCTATTTTATATCCAATAAAATGTCTGGAAAGTTTTAAATACAATGAGAATCCCTAGATATTTAATATTTAATGTTGCCTTTTAAATTGACACACACAAGATGGCTGAATGAGGTGTAAAAACAATGAATTAAATAATCTCTGCAAATAATCCATTCATCTTAGTCTTAATTTCATGATGGTTCACATTGTGATATTGATTATGTAAAAATTCAACATTAACTGTGGAACACAGTCAAGAAAGATCCTTGTGATTTCTATTTCATTGCAGGTTGAAGGGACAGATGCACCATTTTGGTCTTGAAAATATGTAAATAGTCTTCAGAAGTACTAAAAATGTACAAAAATTGCATAATTCCTTTAAAAATACTTGAACTAAAAAACTGAGATTTTTACAAACTTTTCTATATATCACAGAGTATCTTAGTTGACGAGTCGTCATTTTAACATTCGATCGCGGATAATTCTGGACACTTGGATTTGAAGGCTCACATTTCAACAGTGAACTGTGAACACTATAACTGATTGGCTTAGCCAAAAAAAAATCCTGTTTCTGAGACTAAATTATAATTGGTAAAAAAAGAAAATGGTGATCTGTCTCTTTAATTATGGAGTTTGTTATAATCTTTTGTTTATCTTTTTAACTGTGACTTCCAGCCTTGGTTTACTCTGGCTTCCAGCCTTGGTTTACAGTTATTTCTATGTCAGTTCAACTCACCAAACAGCAGTCAGATAATGAACTTAATTTTTGGCAAGTCATAGAGTTTGGTTGTGTTGGTAAGATATCAAGCACCTTCCTGCTAATCAATATGTAACATCTTATTTCAGGAAGAATTAAATCGAATAAAAAACACCTGTAATTTAAATACAGAAGACAAAGATTCTGATGTGGATTTTTCTGAGGTATGTTTGCAATAGCTTCATCATTAAAAGCTTAGTTATAATTGTATTGCAGCAACCACAGGTCTCTGACTAAATATTGAAATGGTGAAAATTGATGCTATCAGTGTCCCTGATACAGAAACAAAGTTAAGAATATCTCTTTACATGATTGTTTAAGAGGTAAAAAGAGAATCAGAAAAATAGCAAATTTCTCTTCCTATATTTACACATGGTCAGCAGGAATATTATCTGTTATGTAAATTCTACTAAAAATTGTTTATTCAAATTCATGCAGAATTAAATCATTATCACTGGGTTTCTAAGATAACATAAAAGTTCACATAGCATCTAAGGGCTGTTTAATGTAACAAGATTTCAAACCAGAAAATATTGATATTTCAGGGAGCATTTAGTCGATTACAAAATGGTTTAAAACTTGCAGCAGATAGAAAATGGAAAAAATGATGCCAAGACATAAAAAACCTAATGAATAAGACAAAACCGACCAATTAATGTTAATATTTTCTTACTCTTGTGATGATATCTTGTGATAAAAAACCCCAAAAAGGACCATTTATATTACTTTAAATAAAATGTTCTGTTCAAATTGTTAAAAGCATCAAATTTGGATACATGTTTTTGGTATATGAATTTTTCCCCTTCAAACAATCATTTTTTTTCCTTTTTGTTTGTTTCTGATGCATTGTTCATTTATTCACCAAAAAAACTGAAAGATTGCTCAATGTATAGTATTATATATTCAATTGATGAAATAATTAATCCATATCTTTCGTAACAATATAAAAGTCTATAATCAAAAACTACATAGGAAGTTTTCAAACACATTAAAGACAAATTTTCGTTTGAAACTTTTCAACACAAGAACAAGTTTTCAATGAACAAAAGGACACTGATGTATTTAACTTTGAATTGTGATTAATAAAAATAAATTCAAACATAGTTTCATTTCTTCAATCTTTTTCACAATATTGATCCTTGGCTTCTGTAAATATTAACCGGAAAGAGTCAGACCCAAAAGATGTAGTCCTATTCCAAACTCTCTGTTCACAAATCTTGAGGTTTCATTTCTAGAAGCTCATTCTGGTGGGATATCAAGATAGTTGCCATAAGCATTTCCAGGGCCATATTAAGAAAATCCCAACTTAAAATTGATTTAGAATTTTGTTTATTTACAATCAGATAACTAAATAGTGATGTTATCTAATTAGTGAACATGGCCTCAGCCTCAATGCTCTTAAATGAATGATGAAAGTAAATAGTATGAGTAATCATGGCTTTATTTTCATAAAATAGAACTTTGGAATTGGTAAGAAAAGTAAGCTGAGTCAGTTCAAATGTTTATTTTAATCAAATTATTCCACCTCAAAGAAACATACACTACAACTTTTTTTTACCTCTGATATTCAAAGTATATTAGATTTCAGTTTATAACACAGACATGTAGAAATCTGATATTTCAATCAATGAATACCACTGAAGGCACCCAAAAAATTATTTAAATTAAAACCATGTAGACAATCCAAAAAAAAAACAAAAAAAAAATTAAATTAACAGATAATCCAACAACTTAAATACCATACAGATTGTATACATGTAGCTTATTCATTCAGGATGAGGTAAAATTATTCAATTCCAAATTCTAGGTAGAGTTTATCTGTTCCTCAAATTTTTCAAATTGACAATTTTTAACGATAATATATGCAGATTTTAAATAATCTGCTATCTTAATCAGGTGCTGGCACACGAATACTCTTGTCATGAGTTTTCCCACTGGCTGAGAGTATACACTGAGACAAAAAATCTTTGGCTTTGTCTTGCAGACGATAAAACAATCGGCAACAAATATAAAACTGGTTTAATATTATAAATCCTGTCAACAACGCGATGAAATTTTACTCAAGATTCAAGTCGGCGACCCAAATTGGCGACCAAGACTGTTCATGTGCTTGCACCATAAGACAACACAGATACATATATTGATAATTGGATCATGAGGGTAGGGAGCCAGGATGGGGGTGGGGTATGACATGTCAAACAAATCAGCACTAATTAATTTCAGTCTTAGGTAATCACTTTACTACATTTAACTTTGTTTAAAGTCATATTTATTTGTCTAAAATTTATGTAGGTTTCAATCTTGAAGCCAAAAGGTCAAGACATCCAGTTCCCCTAGTTTCAATTTCATGATTGACTTTATGGACTATTTACAAGCCAAGCCTCCATATTCTGGTGGCTGATTTTTGTCCAATCTTAGGATGTGATATTTTTCCAACCAATCTCAAAATAACAAACTCCAGACCTCAAGGTCAGCAAGCAAGCTTATGTGACAAATACAAATAACAAATACACATAAAGTACAGACATTGAGAAAAACTCATAATGTCAGTCACATTAAATAAGTTGTTGGCTTAGTTTCACAACACCTTCTAAAAATAAAAATGGTTTTAATCGAATTCTGACTTATATAACAATATTTTATTATTGATAGTTTCAGTCACCTCTTGGTAATAAAAAATTTAAATTGATCTTGTCTCGATTAACAATAAGTCATTTATCTATTATCCTCATATATTATGTGAACTGTAAACTTATAAATATTTCACAAAATTCAGATTGTTCTAACACATCTTGCAAATAAAATTTCTATTATATTTTTTTATGATAAAATGATTACTCTTTAGTCCAGACAGGTAATCAAAACTGAACTATTTTTTTGATAACAAAACAGAAAACAGTTTTTTAAAGGGGGTAAAATGAATATGCTAATAATCGGGTTAGCTCTAGGGTGAGCAAACTCAGATGGATAAAAACTATTCGTATCAGTTCATAACATATTTATATATCATAAACACAAGACAATATGCACACTTCTTTTAATAAAATATTAAACACATAACGTTTCAAAACAAATTAAACATGTTGTCATCAGATGAAATCATTGATGATTGATCTTGATGACACATGTAATTTGTGTTGAAAACTGATGTGTTTTATCGACAAAATTTCATGCACGGTCTTGAAACCCGAGACCGATTAAAAGGTTACCCAAACACTAAATTCGGTAACATGACTTCCCCACATACTAAACTGGAAAACATTTAACTAAAAACTTCTTCCCTTTCAATTTATCACAGGCATCTAGCAAGATCCACAATAAAAAAAAAATAGGATGATATCAAGTTTTAGATCGGAGTAAGTACCACCCGGTATCAAACACTGGTATTTTTATCACCAAACTTGCTTTCTTTCCTACAATTTCTAATGTTTAGTTATGATTATGAATAACTTAGGATCAGTTTTAAAGGGCATTTTGAACAAGGGCAATACATTGAGTCAAAATAAAATGGAGGCCTCATTGATTGGGCTAAAAGAACTTTTTGTGGACCAATTTTCCAGGACAGCAGCACTAGCCTGCTCTTTTTTATTTCCAACTGTCGAGGGATCTTTAACGTGCACAGTCTGTAGCACCTCAGTTTATTGTCCCATCCGAACGACTAGACGTTTTTTCTAGGTCAGCCCCTCTTACCTACATCACTGAAAAATCCGAAGGTATCATATCGACCTATGCCTGGATTAAACCCTGGACCTTCAGGTTAGCGAGCAAGCATCTAACTCACTGAGCCTCAGCGGCTCCAGTGGGTAACAAAGTCAACAAAGTCAACAATTAAATACTAGAACCACGTCAGTACTGAGCCAGTGAGCATCGGACCTGTCAATCGTTGAAACCTTGCATCAAAAAGTGAGAGTTTACAGAAAAGAACAGGAACAGCTTGTTAATATAAAAAGTCCAGAAACCAGTTTCGCTTTTCAAAGGACTCTTAACCAGAAGTTAAATTCACACAACAAAAATGAAGATGTCATTGGACAGACCTCTACAAGAGCAAGAAATTTTGTACAGGTTGTCTTGCCACGAAAGGTCAATGTCAGAAGATATGAGCCTTGAATGTTTTAAAAATTGCTGTTTTAAAACCAGAAGTAGATTTGAGACATCAAAGTATGAATAGTTCCTGGGTCAATGCCTTTGACTGTACAAAGGTCAAGGTTCATTAAAATGCCATCATCAGCATTCTACGAACTGCTCATTACATGTTACTGAAAAAATACATTGTACACTAATTGTTGGTGAGGCAGGTAATTTGTTTTGATCTTGAAGGTCGAATTTGATCATAAATGAAAAGTTTTGTTTACAAGTTGCTACTTTTCCCATTGACAATTGTGCATCTATAGAGAATTTTTCAACCTAAGAAATCAAGATTTTAACTTGTGATCATCAGTTAATTCATCCGTACCAATTTCCTTCCTTCAGAGTATGAACATATGAACAATTATCAAATACATTACATTATTAAAATATAACTAGAAATGATAAATACTATGGCAAATCCATCTCATTCATTCTGAATTCCTCTAAGGAATATGAAAAGATCATTATCAAGAAACATATTCAGTGTCAGTTGTAAATGCACAAAACTGTTTTCATGACATTTTTATGTAAAATAGACTTGTCTAGTCCCAAACAGCTTTAAATCGAGACATTTCCTAATTATTAATATTCACAGTCGAGAGTAATATATCAAAACTTTCCTGAACATCATGCAAATAACTCTCTATTCTTAGATTTCAGATCTATCAAAAAAAATTGATTCACTAGCCTCCAAGTTTACACAATCTATCTGGTGTGCAGAAAATCATTAAAACTGAAATTTGCTGTGTGAGAAAATCAAATCAGTGTTAAACTTTCACAAATGAAACAACTGTTGATCTCAGATTTAGAGCACCATAGTTTAAATGATTGTTAACTAACAAACAATAATAGTATATATATTGTATTTCAGATGATGACTAGAAATCTAAAGCAGTCCTTAATAGGAATTGATATATTATCAAATCAAATCACTTTACAGTTTAACTTGTTTTATTAAAAATCAAATCGTTATATATCTTTTACATATCCAAAAAACTTGTGTTAAAATGATTTTGATCAATTATTCCTTAAAATTTATTTTTCCTCTAACCTAATAAACCAATGAGAATACTTTATCTCCTAAAATTTAAACTCTAGCTTCATTAAGTATATGAAAATATAACAAGTGGTTGCCTAGCAAGATACAGCCACTTCCCTGATACATTTTCAGGACATCAAGGGCGGTCACTAATCTGCGTTAAGTCGTACAAAAAAATCAAATTTGTGCAAGATATTGTTCATTTAGACAAATAACACAAAATTTAATAACATTCTGACTGTCACCTCTATTGTGTTCACAAGCCAAAAAATTTTGATGCATTTTTACTAAGTCATGGGCAATAACTCAAATTCTGTTTCATTTAAATTGAATGAAAATTGTAGTCTCTATTGTGGTCACAAGCCAATTCTGGACGGACAGACAAGGGCGACTACATTATAATGTGGGTAAACATTCAAAAAAATAATCTGCTATAAAAAAGATAGTGGACCACAGCCATATACGCCCACCATGGCATGCGGATGGTAAATATTCAAGATTTTGGGGCAAGGGCAATAACTCTGCTTCTAACGGTCGAAAATAGCTCAAATTCGAACTTGATTTTCGTTTTATGAATATGTATACACATACCAAATTTCATTTGATTCCATCAAAAAATCTAGTTTTTAGAGCGTTTACAAGCAAATATTGATGGACGGTTGGACGGACAGGGGTGCCGACAATATACGTCCACATAGAGAGATGTGGGCGTATAAAAAGTAAGTAGTCTTAAAGTCCAACATGAAATGTCACATTATAATGTGGCCATATACATATAAATAAATTCCCGAAATAATAGGATAAAATCAGTGGCATTTCTATAGAAAAGAGGCTGTGTCTACCCTTCTCTCCCCACTTTCACATTTTATCAATTTACATATTGAAAGCATAGCCTGTGCTCCCATGGAAAATTTTTTGGCCCCTTCTCGGACCGCTCAACTCATTTTTCCTAGAAACGCCACTGGATATGAAACAGGTTATAGTTGTAAAGATATAAATGGTCACTCACCTGTAATTTTTGGTATAGTTCCAAATTAATGCCCTTGATATCTTCTAATTGTTTGCGTAAACCAATAACTGTATCTTGTTTTTCATGGATGTCTTTTTCCAGCAGACGGGAAGCCATTTCCATCTCCATCTTCATACTGATCTGTAACTGTAACTCTTTTTCAACATCCTAGTAATATATTAGTTTTAAAACATCTAAAAAAATGTTTCATACCAAAAGCTTTAAAATAACCCTTGATTGTGAAAAAGGATCTAGCACAGTCAGTTCGAGTGTCAGAATCTTGACGTCATTTGCTTGTTTCTGTTGAGAAAATAAATGGTAATTGTAGGTTTTTATTTTAGCTTGTCATGTGAAAGTGTGATGACTGAAAAAGTCATCTTTCCTAATCATTCCATTCGACCTGGCTGTAGATGAGTAAGGATAATCTGGCAACAATCAATTCAGCAGGGCATGGCTGAGGATCAGATGGTAAATTGGATCCTATAGAATGTAAATTGTTGTTTCTTCCTTTCCTGTCTTTCTTATCAGGGCAGCACAGGCATGGTAGGAATTCTTTGGTGGCACCATCACAACTTCTGGATAGGCAAAACTGTTTAAACAACTCTTATACAAATGAAACCATGTCAAGTTACATGTTTCTACCTTATTTCACTGTGAGAAATTTAGTTTTTTACTGAATTAATTGTTGCAAAATATAAATTGTCTTTCATTTTTAAAAGCCATCTTCAGCTTTGAAGAGAATTGCATGTTATTTTGTTATGTATATTCCTATTATGTTAACTAGGAATTCCAGGCCTTACATCTGTCCTCCAAACATATAAATCTAGAAATATAATATAAACCTATGAAAATATTAACCAATAATGTCCCTTGGACTTGTTAAGATTCTTTACTGCTTTTGACAAGTCATTAAGCTCAACCCTAACCCTCGGATATTCTATGGCTGGCCTTGCTCTTTCTTGAACTTTCTGAGCTCAGTAAAACTTGGCCAAGGTCATTATCCTATAATTTATATACATTTATAAAAGAAGATAAGAGGTAGATTTTCTTTCAATAAAAGGCATATTGTTGGACAAAATTATCCATGTATTGTTATAGAAAACAATAACAGTAATCACAGGATATGAAGTAGACCTCTCACACAATAAATGAAACATAGTCAGGACTATACAGGACAACAACTACAGAACTACATACAAATTTATATTCATTGTCTCCCACAGCTTTTCATGCTTATTTGCTTTAATCTAATTTGTATGAACAGGTAATAAGCAACAAATATGAAACTATATCATATATCTGGTCTTTCATATTCTCCATTGCATATAACACTAAGTAGAAAGCATACCCTGAATTTACAAGATTTCAACAAAGTGGATTTGATGATATATTATCATTTTGACATTTGGATATCTTCTAATTAGTTTATAATTTACTCTTGTGACAAAGAGAAAGAACTTTATTTGGCTGATTTTCTTCTTACATCTCAACAGATTTTGTGAAAAACAAGTTTTTGAGTCTTAGGTAACACTGTACTTTATTTTAAGTTATAAGGACTTTAATTGACAAATGCTTCATTACTTAAATCTGAAGTTTTAAGGTTTTGAGAATTGTCAGCCTCTCCGAAGGTGCAGGGGTTTTAAATGTATTTGTTTGAACAGGATCTGCAAAACACAGATATTGTGATATTCGGAAAGATTGATGTTTTTGTAGTTTAGTCGTACCATCATAATCCTCCTCTTAATATAATCAGATATTGGGCCTATGTTTTCTACAGATTTATAATAATTTGTTCAGGTTATGCAAGTAATAATATGTGTTCAATATCAATTCCTGTTGGCCTAATGCTCTATCCATGGTTTAATTGCTTTTCACATGGCTCATTTGCTTAGTCGATTGTTCAATCACATCATCAATGGGAGATGTCAGTAGAACAAAAATATTTTTATTTTCTTATTACAACTCAATTGTTCTTTTACTTATATAATTCTTTAACATGCATTGTTTATGATTTATTTGGTATCCTTGTTTTGATAATTGTTTAAATGTGGAATAAGAATACAGAGATATTTGTGGTGGCTAGAATACAGATGTTTCTGGTCCTTGGTATTTCATTTAATCTCCAGTTTAAATTATGAAATCTTTTGTTTAATAAGCTTATGTTTCTAGTTCTAATACAAACACTCCTGAGATTATGACACTTTCCGGACAAAATACATCATTGCTGTTAAAAAACTTGCATGGGTTCATAATATTGTTTATTATTAATGATTTACTGACATGGATGAAGATGATTGATCACTGATAGCATATTATACAACTATCATCTGGTTACATTCAATTATATATCTTTTATCAGACGAATGAGTTTTAAGGACTTTAAGTAACCTACACATACAATGTAAAGTACATCAATGGCCAAGGCCATGAGTACCAGTGAAATACCGCTTTTTACACCATGAAATTCATTGCTATCAGGATAAGCTATAGGTGACATTAACCCAATGTTTCGTTCTTTACTAGTATGGTAACTTAAAATTGATGTGAACACGAAAGATGAGCGGTTTATAATGACTTTCAACCTTTTGATTCCAGAAATACCTATTGAGGCAATTTTTGTAATTGTAATTTTTGAATGACTATTCTTCATTCAAAGGACTGTATAAATCTCTGACAAACACGATGTTTAAAATAATCAATTTCCAGTTTACTACCTACCTTTACATTAACAAAAACAAACTAGTTAGTGAACATTTGTACAAAATCAAAAAAAAAAGTTTATCATGCAAAAGAATATGTACATATGACTTGACCATCTATGCCAGATCAATTAGTCAACATTTACATTAGGGTATTGATATCTTCGACTGAACTTATCTTTTCTTCTTATAAACCATCTTACATGATGATATTTTAGTTAGCTTTATAATGTCAATAGTTAGATTTATTTTGTACTTTATGTGAGATATTATTCCTGAATTCTTATTATACTTATTTTGATTTTTCTGTCATTTATGAGAAAATAAATGGCCTTATTCAATTCTATATTTTATTGTCATTATTTTAATCATCATGTAACAAGCACAACACAGGGGATAAAAATGCCTTTTATTGAAAGAAAAACACAACTCAGAGCAAAGCAGTTGTAGTATTTATTTCTATACATAATAAAAAGAATACAAGTCAGTTTGCAAAATATTTGGTCTGCAATCAACAACAAGTTAAAACAAAAAACAATATTTGAGTACATACAGGAACCACTCTGAATGTAAACAGTTGAGTTATCTTGTTTGTATAATATTATTTCTATATCATCTACAATTGATGTATTGAGCACTGTTTTAACAGTGAAAATATTTTAGTATCATAGTTAAATAGACTGTATTTTACCCCAGTACAAGTCACACCTAGTTCTTATTTGTACCTGAGTGCACAGATATCTGACTCCAATAATCAATATATAGATAGAAAAGTCAATGGTATTTAGAACACTTTATAACAAGAATCTCTTATCAATGCAATATTAAGTAATTTTGATATTACAAAAATATTAGGTAGATATCAAAGCAAAGAATATTAAGTTTCCATTTGGTTTATTAATGTCAATTTTTAATAGAAACAGCAGGCACATTATGTTTATAATTTCAATCTAACCTTACTTCATGTTCAGAAAATATATATTTACTTATATGATATAAAGCTAGTTGAATTTCTAACTAGTTGAAATGATTTCCAAAAAAAAAAAATTAACCAAGCACAATATTGCACAAAACATTAAAATATATTTTAATAAAATATCACATTTTGATAAAATAAAAAATGAAATATAGCTGGTTTCTATTCAAGCTTTTGTTGAATCAAGCTATGTAATAAAGGAACTAAAAAATTATATAATCCATTAGAATTTCCATCTATGTTCTAGAAGGATCATGAGGAAACTACAAGATATCAGTGGTAGAATAAATGGTAATGGATTCAATATCTTATAGGTCTGACATATATAGTATTATAGGAATATACACTGTTGTTGGTATGCTTCAATTGATTCTCAGACTTACATTACTATCATAGACTAACACATATAATAATATAATTTAAAATAATGTACAGAATACAGCAGTCATTAAAGCTATTTGATATATTTAGCGTTATAAAATAGCTTTACTGTTGATAATATTTGTATATATGGCAAAAAATAAAATCACAGAAAGCATTGACTGGAAATAAAACTTAACTCCCTTCAAACAGCGCAAAATAGTTTGAATGAGAACATATTATTTAACAGAGATTGATTATCCTTATTACTTAAATAATGTTTCAAATTCAGAAAATTTTGTCCTGTTTTTACAATTCATTAACAAATAAAAGGTCCCATAAGCTATTTACCATCTCATCTCAGCCATTATCTTTATTAGGCTTTTTATGTTTCTTTGGACTACTTACTAATCTTAATTGGGTTTCCTCTTCTAGTTTCTGTTTAACATCTGAGTACATACTATCTAGACCAGCACGATTAGTTTCATAGGTTAGTCGTTCTGTAGCTATATCTTGTTTGGTGGCCTAAAAATATAAAGAAATATTGAAACACTTCCATTCTTGTTAATGGATTTCAGGTAATCTTTTCAATTTTCATTAATATGTTATTTTATAAGTGTCAAGGAAAATGCTGAATCAAAATATGTTTAATTTTAACATGAAAATAAAAAATTCCGCTGTCTTTTTATTACACAAACCTCTATCTGTTTATCATAATTATTCAATAAGCCTTTATTTTGTTCCTCTAAAGCATCATTCTGTTCTTGTAACATCAATATTTGGTTTTTGGCAATGGCTAAATCTTCTTTCATTAAAGCATTTGTAGTCTGAAACGTTTCAAGTTTTTGCTGTAAGTTAGCCACAGTTGCACTTAAAAATAATAAATATTGCATAAAACAATATAAATTTCATCAAACTAGCTTTCATTTCCAATTGTGACAACAGCCAATACCATCAAAGCATAAAATATTTAAAAACTGTTTTTTATGTGCAATGCCAGTCTTATCATGAATTAGATCCTAAACAAATTTTTCATCCAACTAGCAGAAGCTAAATTTTGACTGTGGCTCTAAGTATGTTAGATCATATTCAGTAAAATATATGCAACTATATAGTTATATTGTTTCGCTCCCTCTACCCATTTCTCAATCACTTCACTATTACTAGAAATAATAAACTTACTTGAGATGTCTGTTTAATTCTTCTAAATAATTTTTTTGATCCAAGATGGTGGCCATTCTGGCATTACCATCAACTCTGGAAAACCAGAAATACAATAAATTTAATGAAAAAAACTTTTTTTAAAGGAAATTTTTAAGAATTTTCAAAATTTAAAATGAGATTCATCATTAAAATCACATCCAATATAATTATTTATTTTGCATTTGCTAATATTTGTCATCAATAGTACAAATTGCAAATAGTGTATCAAATCATTTTAATAACTTACGTTTCCTCATCATCAGCTGAATTATTAAAATTCCCTTTTAAATATAAACTGAAATCTATTACACCCATCTGTAAATAAATTAGATTCAGGTTTTAGCTTTATAGCTCAATTTCATTTAGAAATATTTGTCATGTTTGATCCTCATAACATGTTCATATCAATTCCAATGCATATGATTTCAATCAGAAAAAGTACCTTCAAAGTGTAAATTAAAATCATAAAATTTTGTTTTTATGATTGCAATCAAAAGCAAAAATGTTTTAGTGTCCAGAGTTATAGAATTTGAATGAAAGGGGTAACAGACTTGATGCTGTTTTTCACTTTTGTATTGTCTGCTGATTTTAATTTATAGCTTAAGATTTAGAATTTAGACTGTATTATGAAGAAGTGAACATTTCTTGATATTTCATAGATTATTGGAATATTTAAGACCTTTTTTAAGTCTGAAATTTAACTACTGCCTACATCAGATTCATCTGGAATATGACCTTGAAACAGAATATAGTATCAGTCAACTTACTGGTTGATCTAAATCTTCACCCTTTATACACATATTACAATCAATAACATTTAATCCTACTAATAACCCAGCTAATACCATTCCTTCTTCTTCCATTAAAAACGCTCCATTTTCATAAAACTCACTACAAAATATCATACATAGAATTCATAATACTTGTATACTTAAAAAACTCTAGTTGTCAACCTAATCTATTCTATATCCAAAATATCCAAAAGATTTTATGACTTAAGGATGGGTTTCCTTGTTTTTGGGTCAAATTAAGCAAACTATTTGATTAATTAGTGTTTCTAATGAATTATCATGTATTCTTAATTATTCCATTTTATTCATAATTAAGAGTTTTAATCAATCATAAATGTCCAAGTATGTTCCGTCTGTATAAAAAAAAATACTTTTTGACATTTCTTGAACGGTCACCCATTGGAATTCTGCTGGTAATTCTCTTCTAATTTAGCTCATTATAAATTAATTATGGAAAAGTAAGATAAACTGGTATTTTTCCAAGTCATTAGAACACCTCTACTTTCTATTCATATAAGTATTAGCATTTTCATTTTCATAAATGAAAATAAGGGAACCCATCTTTAAACTTATTAAGTTTTAATAATTTAATCATTTTTTTTTTCCCATCAAATTAAGGGAAGAAGACATTCTCAGAAAATTAAAGAAGTCTATTCAAGCAATTTTACAAAAACTGGATCATATATTTCCATACGCGAAGAATTTTTCTTTTCAAACTTAAACAAATATGAAAACCTTGTACCTGAGTATTTGATCTTTTTGTTCAATAATTAATTTAAAATAATCAGCTAATTTCTTCTGCATTAAGGCTAATCTGATCCAACATCTAGCTCTTCCCAATGGTGATCTGACATAAATATAATTATATTCATTTTAAATATAAGACTGATGGCAAGTACTGCAATATCAATTCCTCTGTCAGCACGCCTAATGTCAATCTTTGATTGTGATTGTCAGTTAATATTGTCATCTCAGAATATTTACTGATAAGTACTAAAATACTAAAATACCGTATTTTGAGTTCGATAAAAAAAAGAAATAAATTTCAAGATAAACAGTGAATTCCTTGAACTTATAGAAGTACACTTCCTCACCCATATTTTCAAATAAGATGTTTAATACATAAAACAAGTACCTCAAAATTAGAAATAATGCAATTCAAAAAGAAATAGCTTACTTTATATCAGACATCTCTCTCACACTAGTCGTTATCTCCCCTGCTTCTGGGGCGATCTTTTCTATTTTCTCTAAAACTGCCCAGAATTCATGTTTATCACGTAAAATACCTTTCTTAGCTACAAAGGGATTAAGGTAAAAATGATATTCATGTAGAGAAAAATATTTCTATTCTAATTTTTTTAAGAAAAAGACAAAAATCTGCTTCAATTTTCAATAGTTACATACTTATATAATATTAAGCTCATGAAATGCATGCAGTTTTGCCAAAACCATTATTACTAGGATGATAAAAAAAGAAAAAAGGCTAATTATGATGAGTTTGGCTGTTGACCCAAAACCTTAATGTATGACTTACGTTTAATGCCATGTCTAAGTACATGTTCCAAGACAATAAAGAACTGTTGTAATGGTACATGTTCATTGTCTAACATACGACCATGAGCTAGAGATGAGTCTATTAATTCTTTGATGATCAGTTTACATACATTCAATAGGTTACTTCTCTCTATAGTCTGTGGATCTCTTTCTGTAATAAATATAAACTTTTATTAGCATTCCAGTCAAAATGACATAAAATGACATTTATCTATGTATCTTAAAATAACCATGAAATTAACATATTAACAAATATTTGAAACAGACAGACATTTTAATTGGGGCCAACTTACAATGAAACATTGGAAGATAAAAATTATTTAAATCAAGATTTTATCAAGAGATCAATTTCTACATTTTATGGTTCAGACCAAGATAAATTCTAACAAGAATTGATCCAAATAATATAGCTTTTCAAATATCTTGCAATCATTGGTGACAAATTTACCAAAGAAAATCTTATCAACTATTATATGATTTTTGAGGTTAAATGTTCTCAAGTTTATACAATTAGCACACTGGGTTTTTTTTCATATAAGCCAAAGTGCACTAAAATTTCATAATCCAATCGCATGATAGAAATTGTTTACTTAAGAAATTCCATTAATCCTGACAGTTGGTTAACTGGTCAACTGTCAAATGCACAGAGCCTGCCATCTCTTAATATAGCATGACTTACCACCCACACTTATGTAGCAATATTACATTCCTGGTTATCAATAGCAAGTTACAATACCATATATTTGCTAACGGTTAGCTACCAAAACAAAATTAATATTTGATGCCACAGCCTTTGTTGCTGGTTCTATTTCTAGCCATTACAAGCTAAACCTCATATCACTTACCATCTTCAAAAGATTCCTGCATCTGCAACTGTACATCACTTAATTCTTTAAGACAAAGCCAATCCCCGTCCACGGAAACACGAAAGTTACACAAATATATCGTTTCTTCCGCCATGTGGAAATCACAATAATATCAAACACCAAAATGGCTTCTTTTTAATATTCAACTTGACATAATAGAGTGAATATCAGCCATATTCAACATACAGCTATTGTTTTCACAATTCACTCTGACCTTTTAATTCAGAGACAGTTTGCAATCTAGACTGCAAGAATTCATTTGGCAGAATTTCTGCTAAACACATCAAATTCCATGAATAATAGCTCTGTGTAGAATGGCAGAATTCTTCCAGACTGACTATTGATTCACTACCTCTCTACCCACAATAAAGTCATTATCATAATTAGGTCACATTTATTAATTATTTACTTTACACTACATATAGAATATCGGATTATCTTTGTAAAAAATCCATTTAAATGAGGAAACAACAATAGATTAATTTCTCTTATCTTTTCCTTATGTTGCTAATTTTTTTATTTCATTTGTTTCTTTGCCAACATTTATTATGAAAATAATGGAGGGGAAGCAACTCTAATTAAGGTTAGCTGTTGTCTGTATCCTATTAATAATAAAACTCAGCTGGTCACTATATCATGTTGGGCAGACAAAGCAAAACAACTGACATTGTATTTTTTTAAGTAAAAATTACCAGTAATGACTTTTAAACTATTTGTTGCTTTTCAAAACAATCCAGTTCGATTATTCTACTTAAAACTACATATTTGTACTTAATATGCTAAGATTAAGAATTATGAATATCAATTATTGAAAGATAGCTTGCCAGGCAAGGTAATATATGCCCACTGGCAGCTTTGATTTTGAACATAAATATTTAGCAGTGCAGTAACAATCACCAATATGAAATATTCAACCTTCAATCATACACTTCTTTTGAACTCTTTAGGGCGATACTGAATAATATTGAGTTATTGTCCTAGTTCTTGAAAGCGTGTTCAATCTTTAGCTCGTGAAAACTCTAGAAGACAAAAATTCAATCTTCAGCGCGGTAATGAATAATAAAACCAAGTTTTGTCAAAATTCGGCAAGAATCATGCATTCTAGAGTTTTTACGAGCTAGCAATTGAACGAGTTTTAAAGAACAAGGACAATAACTCATACTAAATTTTTCGATTTTTCTGATTTTCAATAGGGTTCATCCTTGGGTGATTACGGACACTCACACCAAGTTTGGCCAAAATCCAATAAGAAGTGTCCCTTCTAGAGTGTTTACAAGCTAAAATTTGAACGCGTTTTCAAAAACAAGGGCAATAACTCAAACTAAATATTTTTCTGTTTTACGATAGGGTTTATTCATAGGTGATTACAAACACTCATGCCGAGTTTCATCAAAATCCGTCAAGAATTGTGCCTTCTAGAGTCTTTACAAGCTAAAATTGAACGCGTTTTCAAGAACAAGGGCAATAACTCATAGTAGATATTTTTCAATTTTTCTGATTTTCGATACGGTTTATCCTTGGGTGACTACAAACACTCATACCAAGTTTCATCTAAATCCGTCAAGAATTGCACCTTCTAGAGTGTTTACAAGCGTTTTAAGAACAAGGGCATAGTAAATATTTTTCGATTCGTCTGATTTTCAATAGGGTTCATCCTTGGGTGATTACAAACAACCATACAAAGTTTCGTCGAAATAAATCAAGAATTGGGCCTTGTAGAGTATTTACGAGCAATTGTGGACAGACGGACTGACGGATATGGGTGACAGCAATATACGCTCCACATTTCATGTGGGAGTATAAAAATGTCTCAGTTAAAGCAACCTTTTTCTTTCTATTACCCTTTAGGGATCCTTGATCAATGTCATTACCCCCTCCCTCTATTAATTCTCACTATTACCCCTCTTCCCCCTTTAAGTCCTTGCTATTTCGTTATTTTCTCTTAGGTTTTCCCTGCAACCTTTTAGTTTAAACAGTATTTATTACAAACAATATACAAACAAATATACATATTTGTTGAATTAATGGTGCCATACAGAGACAAGCTTGAAGCTTATATCAGTCTGTCGCGATTGTAGATGTACACAAAATTTGTTTATGAAAAGAAGAGAAATGAAAGTAGCGTTATTTGATATACATTTACTTGGAAAGCAAAATATAACAGAACTATTTACAGAAAGGGGTATATGTGAGGGACCGAATAAGTTCATTGGTGATTAAAACAAGAAATTCAGTATTGACAGGTTGAAAATAATGAGGGGATGAGGATGTCTATCGTTCATCATTTTCATGATGTCAAAGTATAACCTCCGTTGTTAAACCGAGTGTAAACCTAGTGTGAAATGGAGGCCATACCCTGACATAGCTTTATTCTGGTCGAGAGAGTTCAAAATAATTTCAACTTAATGTGGAGTATATGTTGGTTGCTCAATTTCATAGGTATTAAAAATAAGGGGAGGTAAATCATCATTTTCATTTTGGGCTTGACTTGCAAAATATTCATTAAAAACATCGGCTTTACTTACATCTGAATAAAATACGTTACCATTAGATAAAATAGGGGGAATATCTTTTATAATATTGGCTTTCTTGGATAAAACATTACTTAATAATTTCCACCAGTTACGATCTTTGAAGTTGTTTGAGTTAATATTATCATCTCGTTTAGAATTGTATTCTTTTTTTACCCTTCTAATCTCTAAAGTAACAAAGGTTCTATACTTTCTAAATTCGTGCCAGTGATGAGGGAGGTTTAAAGTTTTAGCAGTTTTATGAATTCTATTTCACTTGCGCATAATTCTGCGCAAATAACCATTCATCCATTCTGCATCACTTGGTCTAATTAAAACTGTTTTATGAGGTACATGCAGATTAATCCCTTCTATGACTTTTTTAGAAATAAAATTGGCATAACTGTTAACATCAGTTGTATCCAAGTAAGAATCCCAGTTAATGTTTGAAAAGTGTGAATTAAGTTGAGTGGAATCAAAATTAACATTTAAGTTAACAATGACTAAGTCTAAAAGCGAGGCGGTCGTATCAGTAATGCAAGTAGGACTAGCAATGAGTTGATGAAAATTGAAACGATGTATAAAATAATGCAAGGGACTGTTATGAATAGTTAAAAAATTAATATTAAAATCACCTAGGATTATCAAATTTTTATTACAGACTCTAGCTATGTCTAAACTATCTTCTATTAGATCCCAATAAGCCTGATTAGCTGAAGGAGGTCTGTAAAAAACGCCAATTAAGTAAGTTATATTGTTATAAATAATTTCACACCATACAGCTTCGAGATCTAAGATACAAAGGTCAGGTCGGGGTTTAAAAAAAATTGTATCACATATGTATAAAGCAACAACCCCTCCTGTGCCTGTGACTCTGTTATGCAGAATGGGTGAATGGTAGCCTGGTAAAATCTTTTACATGTCAGAGTATATAAATGAATAGAGTTTAATGTCCTATTTATCTGCACCATGAGCTAATTTTTACTAGACTAAAAAGCACCCCATTAATCCCTAAAAAATTACCCCCAGGTTGAAAACCCCCATGTATTTAACATGCATAGCATAACATAAGCTTATCTAAAACTTGGAAAATATGTGATCATGCAATCATTGTGATCATAATTGATACATTCCAATTGGAATTTATGGAACTTTGTATGCTTGAGTATATTGATGAGTTTGAGTTAGATAATTTTGAATTCTTTTTAGACACTACTAAAAATACTAAGTACCGTATGTTGGTGTGTATAAGCTTAAATCAGATCTACAAAAAAGTTCTGAAAGCTATAGATACATTGTGATTTTTTGAAAAACACGACCTTTATAAATCTAAGAAAGTCAAATTTATGATTTGGGGTACTAAGCCAAATTTAAAATCTAAGACTGAGATCTTAATATTGTATAAGTTACCGCACATTAATGTCTCATCTTTTAAGATACTTTACGACATAGACATAAGGAATATGCGATTTTTTCTTCATTTCTAGTACTTACTTCTAAGAACTATTTTTCATATATATACAGTGGTGTAACCTATTTTCGTGGATATAAGGATTCAACACTGAAGTTAAAAAAAACAAAAAAACAAATTTATGTCTTAGATGTTTCCTCAGATATTCTACAAAATAATTAAAATTGGTTTATTTCGATTTTCTTTATGAATCCTTCACTTTGACCCATATTTCATGAGCAACCAACTCGGCAACGGCGGCAGAATGCCTCACCTATTTTCGTGTACAATGTTTGATCTATAAATAAGTCTAGAAAAACACGTTGTATGGATACAGGTTGGTGTAATTAACTTCTCTTAGTATTTATCTTTAATATCAATTCATTATAACTAGTGACAATCCCTTCAAAGAACCACGATTTAACAAAAAATAGTGACCATAAGAATATGGTCCACTTTGTGTGCCATAGAAATTTTCTGCTGACACAGAATCCGCTGGTTGATCATGTGACTTCATTCATTTGACTACATTCTAGCAGACGACACTTGGAATTCCGATTACTGCTTGGGATTGTAAGGAAATTCGGCCGATAAAAAAGTGTGACGTTTGGTAATAAGTGAAATCCGGCATTTGGTATTTGTCGAAGTATACATTAATACATCTTACCTTGCTTGAAACTACTGGATTCATTCTACTAGCTGATATTGTAGAGAAAACCCAAACTAATGCGGAGGTCGCGCAAGGTCGCTCATGTCAATTATTAATCCTTTCCGGAAATCCACGAATAATAGGTTTCCACGAAATTTAGGTTACTTGACTGTACAACACTCAAATCAACCCCAAAATGGTGCAACTGTCCCTTTAAGACTATTAAGGTATCTCAGCAGTATTTTGGAGATGTTACTTCAATTCATACAAAGTTGTTGGCTAGATCTAGCTAAACGAAGATTTTGTAACACTATTTTTATTTTAACTGTTGTGTAGGCCTAAATATTGTGCAGTGGTCCAACAACAGTCACATCATTGTACTGATGATAGCAATAAAGCCAATGAAGACAATTTGTCATCTACATTAAACTAAATAATCTTTCAAAAAGCGCATTTATATCGTTCAAAACAAGGCTACCTTACCTTCAGGATCAGTGAATGAATGGTTTTTACTAAGAAATTCGTCTGCTAAATTTTCCAAGTTCGCAGACAAAATTTCCTGTTTTTAACTTGGAAAATTTAGCGACCTACTTTGATATCTGATGTTTGGTTGGCTCTGAACCAGTTTTTTCTTTTCTTGTGGAACTTCTTTTGCAATTACTGGACTCGGCCATTCTTCAGCCTTGGAAGCATTTGCTAATTCTTCTTGTAAACTTATTCCTCCCCCAGATAAAACATCTGAGGTCGCCATTTTATAATCTCTAATGAAAAATGTCATAGATCTAAATAATAACATTTTTTTGTTTTTTTGATACCTTGTTTATTATGAAAATTCACAAAATTATGTTCAAAATGAATGCAAGCTTTACAATCATTGGTATTGTTATAACTTTTTCCCTGGAACTCATCCTCGGAATATTTCAGCATAACGAGAAAGCTCGAGATGTCGTCTGCAATGGATGCAATTTTTGCCAACACAACCTTCAGGCTTCAACGTGTTATGAAAATATATGGTTTTCAACCTACTAACACATTTACATGCACATTTTAATGGCAGTCGTTAGAAAATAGTTGAAACAAAGTTACTGACCAGGAAAAATGTCGAAACATTCCCTTTTGATTTTAAAATATCTGAAAAATAACCCTGTTTTATTGAAGAAATTTGCAAAGAAAGTTGCTGATGTGAATTTGTTAAGATGCTTTCATCATACAAGCAGGTAGGCGTAACATATGTTTGTACAGTTTGATTTAATTACATTGCAAAATTTTTCTATATTCATTTTGATAGTTTTAACAGATCAATGCTAGGCTTAGACGTGTCTCATATTTAAATTGTAAGATTTTGTAGGGTCAAGTAACCTAATTTCGTGGAAACCTATTATTCGTGGATTTTCGGAAATGTTTAATAATTTATATGATCGACCTTGCGCGACCTCCGCATTAGTTTGTTGTAATAAACATGGGTTTTCTCTGCAATATCAGCTAGTAGAATGAATCCAGTAGTTTCAAGCAATGTATAATGTATTAATGTATACTTTGACAAATACAAAATGGCGGATTTCACTTATTACCAAACGTCAACATTTTTTATCGGCCGAATTTCCTTATAATCCCAAGCGGTAATCGGAATTCCATGTGTTGTCTGCTAGAATGTAGTCCAACGAATGAAGTCACGTGATCAACTAGCGGATTCCGTGTCAGCAGAAAATTTCTTTGGAACACAAAGTGGACCATATTCTTATGTTGTTTTAGTGACTTTTAGAAATAAATCATGCTACGTATCTTATTTTGTCAGTCACTATTTTTAGTTAAATCGTGGTTCTTTCAAGGAATTGTTACTAGTTATAATGAATTGATATTAAAGATAAATACTAAGAGAAGTTAATTACACCAACCTGTATCCATACAACGTGTTTTTCTAGACTTATTTATAGATCAAACATTGTACACGAAAATAGGTGAGGCATTCTGCCGCCGTTGCCGAGTTGGTTGCTCATGAAATATGGGTCAAAGTGAAGGATTCATAAAGAAAATCGAAATAAACCAATTTTAATTATTTTGTAGAATATCTGAGGAAACGTTTAAGACATAAATTTCGTTTTTTTAACTTTGACGAAATTCAGTGTTGAATCCTTATATCCACGAAAATAGGTTACACCACTGTAATAATAATGATCACAGAAATTCCCAACAAAACTGGCAAGAGTCATACTCACACATATGTAAAAGACATAGATGCTAGTTGATTTAAATGCTGGTATTGATAATATTAGGTAGTTTAGTTGAAGAGATTGGGAAAAAAATGGTCGCACAGTAAAACCAGTATGGCCTTCATTCTTAATCTTATGACTTGAGATAAGCAGTAACCTGTTATCAAGGTTAACATATTTTGACATATTTTTTTAATTTCCTTTTTTTCAGAAACAATGTGGCAAGGTTGATTGACGGAAAAGCCATAGCTAAAGAAATTAAAGATGAAGTGCGGCTAGAGGTCAATAAGATCATTGAATCTGGAAAGAGACCACCTCATCTTAGTGTGTTACTTGTTGGTAGTAATGATGCTAGTGTGGTTTATGTGAGAAATAAAATAAAGGCAGCTGAGTATACTGGTGAGCTTTTTACTACAGAAGTTACAGTCAGCTAGATTTACTACAGAAGTTACAGTCAGCTAGAATTTTTTAATACCATTTGTTCTTTTTGGTTATTTTTTAATATTAAGTAATCTTTCTTTATTAAATTTCAATTTTCTGTGCATATTTATATTTATTTGGCAGTGGTAGGTCCTACTTAATTTTTATTTTGTTATTACAGGTATAACTAGTGATACTATAAGAATGCCAAGTGCAGTAACAGAACAAGATGTATTGAATGAAATTGACATGTTAAATAATGAACCCAGTGTGGATGGGCTATTAGTTCAACTTCCAGTTCCAGATCATATCACAGAACGAAAGATTTGTGATGCTGTAGCACCAGAGAAAGATGTGGACGGATTCAACATTTTAAACATTGGTCGATTTTGTGTAGATGAGCCATCTTTTATTCCTGCAACTCCATCTGGTGTTATGGAATTACTGAAAAGGCAAGGTTGGTTTGATTTATCTTTTTCAATCAAAGGAGGAGTTAATTTTCTCTCTTAGCAATATCCAAATCAGCTAGACGTTTTGTAGCTCATTTTGTAAGTTCAAAATTTATCCCTTTCATATCCTGAAATTAAAGCTAAGTCGAGAAATAGTTTAGGATCAGTGTCAGTATATACATATATATTTTCACAAAAACAATATCTATTGCTCTGTTACCTAGGCAGGTGCTCTCATTGAGTCTTAATACACCTTGATACTTACAGGAAGACAATTTATTTGTTGTATTTTTGCAGATAATGCAACAAATCAGGATATTCCATATTTAGAGACAGAATGAATTAAACTAACTATTGACTGTTTTTAGGTGTTGAAACTTTTGAAAAGAATGCTGTAGTCATTGGAAGATCTAAAAATGTAGGTTTACCTATAGCTATGTACTTACATGCTGATGGTAACCATGGAAATAATGCAGGTAAAAAATTCAATGTCAATGTCTTTCTAAATTTTGTTAATAATATAAATTTTTCTTTATTAAAAATGTGCAGCTTAAAAGACACAAGATCTTGGATGAGTTTGAATTTGAGCATAATCTGATAAATGAATAAATATAGACATATTTACAGCACCTGGTATATCATAAATATTTGAAAGTAGCTTATGCATGGAAAAGAAGGCAAATGTAATTGTTAGATTTAGGTTTGGAGCTATGTGTTTAAAGATGAAGGCCAAGTTCGAATCTGAGAACCATCTTTCAAATTATGACATAACCTTTCTTTGTGGATTAGGCAGACATTACCTGAATTACAGTCTATCATATACTTCCTAGAATCTCATTAATGTTTTATTTAAAACTGAGTTGTTTTAAGCTTTTATTTTATTTTTTCCTATATAAAAGTATTTTTGTTTAAGTTTAAGTGGCTTGTGAATGCGATAGAGGTCAAAATTTTTCTCAGAATTTATAAATTCGAGTGTATTATCTTTTTTATTTTCTAATTTTAGGGGATGCCACAGTAACAATTTGTCATCGGTATACTCCACCTGATCAATTGAGGGTATTTACTCAGACAGCTGATATTATAGTAAGTGCTACTGGTATACCAAACCTAGTAACAGCCGACATGGTGAAAGAAGGAGTGACTGTTATTGATGTAGGAATAACTAGAGTTAATGATCCAAACACAGGCAAATCTAAACTAGTTGGTGATGTGGATTTCGAAGGTAAGTTGTTTTTTTTTGTCAAAAATTTACAGTGATTGTTTTTCAAGTTCATTAATATTCTATTATATTGCTTTATTTAAAATTTCCTATAAATAGTACATTAGTTTATTATTACTTTAATGTCTTCAAAATCCTACCAATTGTATATACTGATTTATATATTATAGGTGTGAGACAGAAAGCATCTAATATAACACCTGTACCTGGTGGTGTAGGGCCATTAACAGTTGCCATGTTGATGAAGAATACCCTCAAAGCTTACAAAAAAGAAATCAAGTTTTCAGATAAAAGTTGATAAACAACTGTGCTTAGTTGTAGATGTTTGGTGCTATCTTGTCAAAATCAATTCTCGAATTTGGCTGCTAGGATTTTTATATTTTAATATTTGCACCTTAAGTTAAATCTGATCATAGTTATTATTACAATCCAATGCATTAGTGGGACCAAATAATGTTCTTATAAGATACATGTACTTGAATATTCGCTTTTGATGACAGAATACCCATGACACTGTAGGAGAGGTTTAAAAACTTTTAAATATTCAAGGTGGATTTAATGTAATGACAAGAACTTTTACAATATATAGTGAAATTGGTACTTGAAATTATTATACATTGTGAGCCAAATACCAAACCTCATGAATTGTGTTCATAGCTTTAATACTCTTCCTCTCTGTCTCAAGGCGGTGTTTGTCATTTTGATATTCAAAACTAATTTTATTTAATTAAACTACATAAGCTGTGATCATTTGACTATATATCTATACAAGTTTATACAAATATACAAAATACAATTGTCTCAAAACTAAATGTACAGAAGTTTTGTTAAAGATATTTATACATGTTTAATTCTAGAATATTCCATGATAGAGTGCTCTATAACTCAATAATTTGTAAGTATTTTAATTATCACTAGATATACTTACACATCTAGAGAACTTAGATTGTATACTCAAACATTGACTACATGCTTATTTTAAACCTTTATTAAGAATTGTTTTGTTATGTTTAATTTTTATTTTGACTTTAAATATGAACAAAACCAGATGTCTATTTTGAGAAATATTTTATTATAAAACTGTAGTGAAAAATGTAACAAATTTCCCAGAATCTCATTGTTAATGTTATATTTTGAATCAATTTGTTTTAGTTTAGTATTTTATTTGTTCCTAAAATATAATTGTCCATCAGTATACATGTAAATTTTTATTAATTTATACTTACCACTCATACAATTTATGTAATGTTCTTCAGTTAAATTTTAATGTAAAATCACAGAATAGGAACAATTTCCTGAAAAATGTTTTTGAATCTTGTATTGGTAATTATTCAGAAAAAAGGCTTAAGTTAATTAAGCCATTTTTCTTGTATTAAAAAGAAAACCTGTTATTACCTATATCAATATAAAATGGGTCATTTTGATTCAATGTAACACAATTTCAGTTTAAAACTGACGCATTACTAGTGATGGGCAATCGGAATTAAAAAATAATGGATTAATCGAAATAATCGGAGAGGCATAATCGATTATGTATAATCAAAACACGTCCCATTTGATGAATATGTACTTGTTAAATTAATTTCATAGTTGTTTTGTTAATTATGACAGGTTTGATGCAGGAAATTACACTGTAAGTCAACACTCTGAGAAAACAAATTACTTTTTTATTTGCAAACCAGTTGTTTTGCTCTATGGACCGAAATTACGTAGCAGTTTAATATTTTGTAGAGTATTAGCACTTTTTTTTATTATCAACAAAAAACAACACGACTGACTTTTTATACTCCCACATCTCTCTATGTGGACGTATATTGTCGGCACCCCTTTCCGTCCGTCCGTCAACATTTGCTTGTAAACGCTCTAAAATCAAATGAAATTCGGTATGTGTATACATATTCATAAGATAGTGGACCACAGCCATATACGCCCACCACGGCATGCGGATGCTTAAAACGAAACATCCATTTTAAGTTTCATCAAAAATCGGTTGAAAACTAAGAGAGTAATAGCATATTCAAGATTTTTGGGCAAGGGCAATAACTCTGCTTCTAACGGTCGAAAATAGCTCAAATTCGCACTTGATCTTCGTTTTATGAATATGTATACACATACCGAATTTCATTTGATTCCATCAAAAAATCTAGTATTTAGAGCGTTTACAAGCAAATGTTGACGGACGGACGGACGGACGGACCGTGGGCGTATAAAAACGAAGATCAAGTTCGAATTTGATCTATTTTCGACCGTTAGAAGCAGAGTTATTGCCCTTGCCCCAAAATCTTGAACATTTACCATCCGCATGCCGTGGTGGGAGTATATGGATGTGGTTCACTATCTTTTACATTGTTTGCCGACGTCGCCAACTTTCAGTTGGGAATCAATTAGTAGCATCGGTGGACGTTAACGACCGATAATCGATTGTCGCCGACAATCGGAACATCACTACACATAACCCTAATTAAGTTAGTAACACAAATATTGAGATGTATCCATTTATGTAGATTGGTGATGGGAAACATGTATATGTATTGTAAATGTTGTTTAAGGATCATGATGAACACGTTGCTTTTAGATTGTATTATTATAATAATATAAATACTAAAAAATAAAAAATATGTGTTAAAATTAGATTAGAACATTCCTCACTATATAAAGTTTTCTTATTTAGAATATTATATTCTAGTCTGAAATATGCAAATATGGATGGGTATTTGAAGAGGTTCATGTCAGTGTAGAGCCTCGAACTGTCAAAACACCTAGTCAGTAAGTTTCAGACTATTCTGCTTCAAATAAATTGAACACAATATTATGTAGTAAAATAATGAATAAAGATATTTTAAATTGACTTAGTATCTTTTCATACTCACAGTCTAAAGTAATGTCGGACTCAAATCTATGTTCTAAAGCTTGTATTGAAAGATTATTTTGGACTATCTTGGACTTGGAACCATGTTGGACTAAATTGTGCGTGCATAGGACTTCCATTTTGCTGGAGGTCTATGTTGGACTCCTAACATGAAGGATGTAACCTATGTTTAAACTTATTACCCTTTGTTGTTTCCATTTAATGTCTTTGTTGCTTCCGGTGAGATATTCTCACAGCCAGGAGATTTACCATCCTATACTTAGCCAGTATGGTTCTGTAGATTTTGATAAGATGTTCCTTTATGTGCCACGAACCAGCTTTTTGACGTCCCTTTCGCCCTGTTAACTGCCTTGTGATGTTGTAAAGTATTGCATTCTTTGTCACTACGTTTTTGACCCTCTATAGTCATGCTTGATACGTGTGCAGAGATTTTCGGACTAATTACATCATTCCTTTCGTTATAACAGTTTTGAAATGTGTGTCTCTTTTTATAACCTAATTGTGACCTAAAATAAATCTGTCAAGTTAATGTTTGTCACACTTGACTTCATGAAAATCAATGAATAAAAATTGATTTTACAATCAAAAGCCCCCAAACTTTAGAGAACTTTTATGATTTTGGTATAAAACGAAAAATGATGTGGACGTTCATCGTTATTAAGATTCTTATTATCATCCAAATTATAATTATGCACAGTCCTTTATGACGTGTATTAGTAAGAATTTTCCGATCCAATCTTTATACATTACATTATTACTATTAAACAAACATATTACTTAACTGTTGTTAATTGGTTGTTTATAGCAAATCTGAAAACTGAAATGTTGACCCTTAATCCACCTGGAAGGAATAACTAAGTCATTGTGCGCTTGTCATTTGTATCATTTGAATTTCTGAATTGAGCACGAACAGCTAAATATTTTGTGTTATTGGAATTAAAGTCACGAAAGCAGAAGAGTAAAATAGTATTTTTAACGTAATTAGCTAATCTGCTGATCGAAGACTTGCAGACATATTTTTGAATGGTGGATAAGTGTATGAGATTGTGTTTCTGTCTTAAAAATAGTTAGATTAGATGTTCATCATCTTTTTTCAAGGTAAAACTTACTAATGCATATTATGTAGTTCAACATAGAATTCATTTATATTTGTATAGAGATAATGACCTTTTTTAATTTTATGTTATTATCATTTTTATTATTAAGATGTATTAATATAATTATTAATTAGTATTCCTTTAAATTACAACACGATTAGATAGGCCACTAACCATCTGAAAATCATTAAAAATCACCAAAGTACTTATGCATATTTAGTTACTAAACGGTTAGATAATAATAAAACTCTCGCAGTAACATCTCTAATCCAAAACTATTCATCTGAAAATCGTCACAGCTGAACTGATATCTTCAATATCGGATAAAAAGCGCTGCTCCTACAAGTCAAATTTGACGTGTTTTACTAAGTCAAGGGCAATAACTCAGAATCCGTTCCGACTATGACAAAGATGTGGTACGGTAAGCGTTATGGCTTGACAATTTAGTATGGTCGAAACGGTGTGAGCTACCTACCAACATTTTTTTCTCTCCTCATTATATCAATCAGTAATTAATTAGAAAAATGTTGCTCATTAAAAACTTACATTTATGTAATCGAATGAAAAGTGGAAATTGATTGATTGAGTCCACCTGTCATTTTATATTACTTAGCCTACTGTTACCAAACATCTGCTGGGCAGCTGGATGATAACGTCCACTAGCGATTGTAGTGGACAGAAGAAGGATCCTATGTCTGGACCAATGCAGGCTCTATACGCTCTTCCTGCTTGTTCTCCTTGATGATGGGATTAAAAACTTAAACGCATATTACTAAGTCGAGACAATACATGTGATTACTCTCGGTGATGCAATTCTGAGAGACTGACATCGAAAAAGCGTCTAGTCTTTCGGATGGGACATAAACTGAGGCCCCGTGTGCTACAGGCTGGACACAGACATAGATCTGATACTTATAAATTACAAAACAGTAGGTTAATGCCGCTATCCTGGAAAAATTTCCCTCGTTACGCACTGTATAGCGTTGCACGTTTTCTTATGACGTAAAATTTCATACATTCTACTTTTAAACTTGATTTAATAAATAAGGTCAATAGCAACTCAATTATAAATACTCTTTATATTGGCTACATAGTGATGATTTTAAAAAGGAACAATCGACATTTTCGGGGATTGATTTGGGTCTTTATTGTACTGTAATAGTCTTAAGAAGTACAAAAACGCACGAAAATCGCATACTCCCTTCAAATATACCTCAAACTAGAAATTTCACTGTCTATTCTATATATGGCATAGTCTCACTAAAATTCCAGTCGGATTTGAAGGCTCAAATTTAGACGATGAGCTGTGAACACTATTACTGATTATGTAAGCTAAAATAAAATTCCTGTTTCTAAAACTAAGGTATGGTCCTTTAATGAAATGCTACGTAATAATAATTATTATAAATCGTGTTTTTAACTCTATAATATAGTGTTGTCAAATAATTACTTGAAAAAAAGACCACTCTATGAAAACTATTTAGATATTTTCTATTGAATAATTTGAATAACAATTCTGGAATTGGTTATTTTTTGAAATTTTAATTATAAACTCTTTCATAAAACATTCAAAATTAGAAAAGCAAGATATGATTGATGTAAAAAAATGATAAGATTAATGTGAAAATCTGTCTCTAGTGATACATCTCTTTCTGATTTTATCCAATAATTAGCTTAATTAGAAATTGGATATTATTAATGAGATTTCCATCAAAATCAAGCCAATTTTGTGTATGTTGTGCGTCAAATTGTAAATAAAGACGTATATATTAATGAGATATGGGAATATTTATTTAAGTTTCTATGGTAACCTAAGTCACAGAGTAGATTATATGGATGATATAAGGAGATGATTTTCAGTTGAGTCGGAGTTTTCAAACAGACATCAGTCTACTTTTACCTGGATATTACTGTCATCACCAGGTGAGATTTCAAAATATTATTATTTACTTAAAATGAGTCTTTAATAAGCTTGTGTAAAGGAAAATATCTTGACTTTTTCATTAAGAAGTTTTAAATATATATACTAGGGGTAACTTTTTGTATAGGGAGTAATGTATGCAGAGTATACCGCATCTATTCAGTAATTAATATCGGGACAAAGTTTTAGCTTTGCATTTGTTTTTCCGAGAGCACGTCTATTGTAATTGAAGGACTTACAAAGAATATTGCGAAGGAAGGTCGAAGATATACATGCAACAACCAAAATATGAAAGACACGCAGCACAAACCTTCAACCGGAAATGCTTTCTTAACTTAGATCTACATACATGACATCGGAACCATATTGTAATAACTCTTTGGTTATTGGTATTCATATTCATATTATTTCTTAAAAATTGTTGGCCCAATTGATGCCATCTGGATATTTATGTTTGGTTATTGACAATTACAAATAAGAACAAGGTTATACCTTAGAAATCCATTCTTCTTAAGAGTTTCACAAATCTGCGAGGATGATTTTAGATAAAACACAAAAGGACCGGTTATATTATATCCATTTCAAAAGATTTTAAGATAAGATGGATCTGATAAAACCGTTTGCCTAAACTCATTGAGAACAAAAATTCTTTCACCTATTCAGAGTTCAAGGAAACTAGATTCTGAGCAATTGACTTTAACCGTAGTTCAAGAATCTTGTTTAGAAAAATGACAAGCATGGATTAAGAATCCAGTATGAAATTGAAATGATATATGAGCTACTGTAAGTGGTTATCAGGCAGCACTGAGTTGATATTATAAATATCGAAGTAGTTATAAGGATAATCAATAAATAAGCTTTTAACTTATAAGCTTTCTCTGATTAATTAAAGAGGCGTAATGACAACAATAGTTTAATTATTAGGTGGACCCTAAACGCTGTTCTTTTCCAAAATTAATTGTTCGATTTCTTCCTACATGGATTCGCGAGTCACGTGCTAAGCTCTGTACAACTATTAACTTCAAGCATCTGGTGAAGATCTTAATGGTAAAGTTGCCACCTTTCTACACATATACCTGGAGATAGAACTAAAATAATTTTCTTTTTTACAGGTTTTTAAGGCACGCCTCTAGCACAGACACCCGTTGATTGTAACATCATGGGTAGTGGTGCTAGCAACCACTCCCCGGCTTCATCCCCCGAGCCAGATGTACCCCCACCACGAAAGAAATCTGTGAACAGCAAGGAAAAGGATAGAAAAGAGCAGGAGAAACACAATGAATACTCAGGTTTTTTTTGTTTACTTTTATTTTCTATCTAATGTATTAGAAGCTTTTGGAAATTTGTTCAAGCACTAATTGCTCATTTAACTATCTTTTAGATTTACATCATTGTTAGGGTGTCGCCAATGAAAAATGATCCGATATCTGAACGATACCGCGTAAGCAAAACTACAGCTTATGAGATGCTATTTATCAGTTTTTATAACAGTCCTATATTATTTCAGGTAATAATCCCAACAATCGAGTGGTCACTGATAAGAAGCAGGAAATATCTGATAAAGGATGTTTTGTCCGAACCAATCAAGTTGCTCCTATCGTCATCAAGAATTGTCGAGAAGAATTTCAACATATCAGTGAATTTAAAGAACCCATTGTTATGGGGAGAGTCGCTGATGGTTCTTTGGAACATGCTTTAATAAGGGTAAGATGCACATGAACAGTTTCATTAGATCCTTGCTATCTAGAAAAGCAGACGCTTGGATTAAGCTAGAAACCTATATGTTAAACGAATACATGTCATGTTGAGCTCTATCGTGTAAAAGTCCAAAAGCAAGTGAAAAAAATACGTAATTTGCCAATCGCCACATAAAGATGCTCCCCGCTCACGAATAACTTGTTTTTTTTTTTCAGGGAAAGTATTTTTTAGTAAAAGATATTGTTGAAAAGAATGATCGACTCAAATCTTTTGAAAAACAACATGCTCCCAATTTTCATCGCGCCAAAGGATTCCCAGCTTATGCTACTGGTCAGCCCACACAAAATGGTGTTATTAGTATTGTTAGCACTATTCTCAATGAAGGTATTAAGGTGAGTAAAGCATGACCTGAACGCAATCTTGTAGACGTCAACAGGTTCGCCCGTCGAACCACGATTTCCTTAGAACAAACTCCTCAGATAAAGATCTTTTCATGTTAGCAATTAGACCATCAGAACTGAAGTGCTTCGAAAGTGTTTGATGTAAGATAAATCAATAAATATAAAAGGGTTCAGTAAAATTTGCTTTAATAACTACTCGGGGGTTTATATAATTATTCCCCTCAGAACTTCTCTACACAACTTTCCAATTATTTTGTGGATCATGTAACATCACAGGAATTCATAAATCTTCTCGCACTGACTACTCATCGCTTATAAAGAGACTATATCTTCTCCTGATAAAACGAGTTCTACACCTTGGTGGTGTTCGAAGGGCTCAAACATTATCCTTTTATGTTTACAGTTCTGTAGATGGAATCAGAGAGAGCACTGTAGGCGAGGTCCTGTAATGTGTAAATAAATATTATTTATACACAAAAAGCTGGAATGAAGCCATACCATAAAATGTAAAAGCCATGAAATGTACATGGCCATTCATCTCGCGTACACAATGTAATATTCTATTTTTAGGAATTGTTTTTATTCAATCTGAGAGAAGAACCAGTATTGTTTATCAACATAGAAGATGACTATATTCCATATTCCATCAGAAACCAGGATCGTCTTGGAGAACTTGTCTGTACTGGTAAATGTGCCAAAGATGCCAACGAGGCTGAAGGTAGAATTCGAAAGGAGGTAATGATTTGGTCTTTTTTCTGCTAGACAGATCCTTCATATTAAAGTCCCTTATGTTTGTCTACAAAATCGAGATGTCTTGTTTTATCAAACTAATGCACGTTCTCAGCTAACTCTTACCATTAAAGCAGAATTAGTAGAAATTTACAAATATTGAAATAATGTATGAATGCCTATGGTTAAATTCTAACAGAATTTCAAATTCTAAAAATAATGTTCACTTGTAGGTATTAGATTTAGCCATGATGAGGGATGAGATGAAGTTTTATTTCTATGATGATTTGGAAAATCTAAAAGATGAACCTCACATGTTGCCAGTACTGTTTGAAGATCAGCTGCAGGTAGCCGAGGAGGTTTATGAACGTCAGGCTTTCCTTAATCCCGCCTTGAAGTAAGTGTTTGATTGTTTCAGGTAATAAGCTATTTTGAGGGTATGAACTGACATGCTATGTTTCATGTTATGTGCTCTGGTTTGATTACCAATAGTGCTTTTTGAAAAGGCATGTTAACACACTGTTTTCAAGCTGATTCTCCGTTACCAGTAATAAAAGTCAATGATATTAATGCTGGCATACTGCGACAGAGGAACAGAACACGGGAATAAAACTCATTCGTATTTTCTTTTTTCTATTTTAGGTACAGTAGATTTTGTTTCCCAGTACACAGAGCTCCCACCGAAGAAGAAGTCGATATTTTCCTTTCTTTATTCAGAGTAAGTTAAAAAAAAATGTAAATTTTTTGTACACAGTATTAATGCTAAATGAAAAGTTTTCACGGTTTGAATTAATATAATTAATTAATTAAACTAATATACCACTTTTCAAATCATAACAGCAATTAGACAAAATACCAATTTACACTGTGAATATATACAATGTTACTTTTCTGTATTTATAACTGATAACTGAATACTTCCAGGTCAATATGACAGATATTTTTTCATGACTAAATTGCATGATATTTCATCTTCCAGGAAGAACCTCATTTCTTTGACAAAGATCACAATCCTGCTATGTTGTTTATCTGTAATTCTGGTATGGGTCGAGCTACTGTAGGTCTAGCCATGGGTTGTCTTATGTTGGCGCACAGAACCAGTTTCCCACCTGAAGCCAAGTGAGTGAAGTGCTAAATATTTGTGTTCATTTTATTCTGCAATGTAATAATGATTGCAAGAGTACTACTGGCGTTTTATTGTTCGTAAAGGTTATTAAATTGGAGCTTAATTCCATTACAACTTCACGTCACCTGTCGACATTAACTGATATCACATAGATATTTTTTAGTACATTCATCCACTTAATGACAATTTGCGCGATTTTCTTATAGTGAAGTTCCAAACCATATCGATGAAAATAATCCAAATTTTGAAAGAGGTGAATATTTATCTGTACAACGATTGGTTAAAAATATTCCAGACGGTCTTGCTGTTAAACGACAGGTATAATAACGATAAATCTTTATTTATGTAATTATGTTTCCAAAGGTTAGTCAAGTTGCATCAGTCGCTGGTGGTATCATTGATGTACATCTATAGGCTCATTACTTGTGTCCAGTTTGATGTCACACAGAAAATTGGTCTTAGAAATCATCCAGTTATTTTCGATTTTCATTTATAGTTTGTTTTTCATTGTTAAAGCAAATGATACGCTTTTGTTTAAAAGTTGCTGTCTTTCCATTTATTCTCAGATTTTAAATCTCTGAACCATCATTATCTAATTGTACTACTATTCTGTAGGTTGATGTTATGATAGATCATTGTGGTGAACTGTACAATTTACGTACCAGCATTTTAGAACAGAAGAAAAAGATGGAAGGAATCCATGCAGATTATATAATAGAGGTATGCATGTCAAGTTTTCAAGCCTCATCTTTAAATATCTTTGCCAAACAAGTTCATTCCAAAAAGTTCATTGTATCTTCATGGAACCAAACAAAAAAAATAGGAAATAGTGATGAGCACATTTTCATTTTTATTTTTTCATTCCTTCCTTTTGTATTTCAGGGCCGTAGTGCTAAAGAAACTTACAGAAGAAAATGCATCTATTACCTAGAGAGATATATTTTCTTAATTTGTTTTAATGCTTATCTCAGAGAACAGGTAAGAGAAGAATTGAATTTTATTCTTATTGTTCCCCATTCATCAATTTTTAAATACATGCCTTTATCATAATAGATATATAGGTAACCGATATCACTGCCCATAAATATTAAAGGGTAGTTTTCACTTTGATTATTTGATAAATAAAATGAAGCTGTTTATACATTGCTCCTACAGGACAATAGATTTGTTTTCCAACTCATTAAATAAAAGCACTTTTCTTTAAAAACTAAAACTTTCCATTTCAGTTCCCTATGAAATTATCAGTGCGATATACCAAATGGATGCAACGTCATCCAGTATTAACACAACTGAGTTGCTTTATGGATTTTGTGGAGAAGAAGACCCCAGCTAAGTTAGTAACTACTGGCTGCAGGTTCTTGGTAGCTGATGAGTACATTGGTTTAGATGTTCTCAGTTCACAGTTTGAAGTGAAAGTTTCTAATTTCCGTCGAATGGTTGGTTTACCAGTATATGGGATGGCTCAACCCAATAGAGAGGTAAATGATTTATCAGTTCAAATTGCCCCAGTTAGTAATGGCCGTCAAGCGGGGATTGACAGGGAGATAGTGATTGTTAGTTTTATTAGAAACAGTATTTGTAAGAGACTTGTTCACAATGTCAAGCTATTACAATATTAGACAAAGTTCGTAATAACTTGAAATTGTGAAGTATTGTCTTGGCAAACCACCATCCCTTGTCCGGAAAGCCCTCTATTTTTATTAACAGTGCTACGTAGTGTATATTTAACTTCAATTCATTTCATTGACAGGGTTTGTCTTGTGTAGTAAACCATCTTCTACAGAGAAAACAAGGTTATAAGAAGGTTGTTATCATCAATCTCCGTAACGACCAGGTTATAGAGAGTGATGGACAAACTTATTCCATTCACGATCCATCTCAACTTGGTGAACCTATACCAGTGGTTGGTGCATCCAGAAGAGAATTAGAGGTAAGTTGACAACCCTATTTCATAATCCAAGACGTGTATCTGAACTGCCTTACCACTAATAGTCAAACCACAAGACCACAACTGAGTGTGTCGATAATTGCTGTTCTAAATGTTATAGAAATATCCTCATATGTTAATAACTAGGTTCAAATTGATGCACTAAAAAGGCTGATATAAAAGTAGTCATTGACATTTATTGATTACAAACGGGTGATCCGCTTTTTATAACTATCAGCTAATGCAGAAAACAGATTTGACCCCTTTTCTACTGTTGTCAATATGAAACCTCTCTTAAGAACTGCGGTTATGGTGATAATTAAAATATTGTTTTTATATGATTTAAATCTATCGAAATCTATGAATAGAGTGTAAACTGACTTGGTTTTCAATGGTGTTTTGTTCTGAAAAGTACATGGTATACAGATTGTTGACAATCGATTCTTTGATAAAATCGACATCTTTGCTCAACTTGAAATCTGCTTCACGTTCTGTTTTCTATAAATAGTCCTGCATAACATTATATATTTTAGTCGAGATCTGTCGATTTTTTTTTACATCATACACAAGAAACGAGAAAAAAACAAGAATGTTTCAAAATAACTGCCAATATCCCCTTTTTAAATCGAAAATGTTTTGCATTATAATTGTATATAATTTATTGAAACAGAAATGTCCAGATTAAAGAATCAACAAACATTTTCAATAACAATTTAAATGGATTTGTTATGACACAAAAATGTTAAAATTCTGTGTTCCCAAATTGTCCCATGTCTCTATTTGATATATATCCACTACAGCATAAAGAAACCTTATTAAAAGAAGAGATATTAGGTAAAAAGATCGTGAAAGTATTTGAAGAGATTACTGACCCACCCATCAATAAAGAGTTTACTAGTGTTATGACACTACAGGACCTTAGTGAACAACAACAGAAGGAAACACCAGATATGTTATACTACAGGATACCCATGGAATATGATCATTCTCCTCTAGTAAAGGTACGAACTTTGAATTGTTTTGCTTATTATAAACACCAAAGAAGGGCTTATTGGACTGCCGTAGATTCACATCGCTTCATTGATAGCATGCTTTAATGGATCACAAGCCTTTATCTGATAGTTTCTTTATTTGTTTTAGGAAGCTGATGATATTCAAGGTTGTATTACCAGTCATTTTAAAGATCCTGATTTATGGACCCAGAATACCATGGCATTTGTATTTTGTTGTCGAACTGGTAAAAGTCGAACAACATTTGCTTTAGCTATTGCTGGTCTTATGTACCATCATATGAGAGTAAGTTCCTCATTTTTGTAAATAGACTATAAAGATTGGTACTGTATTATGTCTAATTTTTGCCATTTTTTTTTAAGAATGATTTATAAAGTATTTTGCCGGGTGTATTTCGGGTATTTTTTGTTTTGTGTTTCATTTTGACTCCTCTGTGCTACTGGCGATTTGTACTGTATATGTCTACACTCGTAATGTCATTTAGAGACATTATTCTTTACTGAAAATAATTTCATCTTCATCGTTTATAGGCTTTCCCATACGGATCACAACCAGGTGAACAAGAAAGAGTATCATGCCCTAACGCTGGATACACTAAGGGAGATTACATTGTAAGTTTGTTACATACCTTACCCCATCTGTTATCAGAGCTATCGACATGTTAACAACTAATGGATTTCTCTGACTATCGACATGTTAACAACTAATGGATTTCTCTGACTAATTGATGCATTTGATGGGTGTATATTGATTTCGTTCTTGCAATATCAACTGTAATTTCCGACACAGTCTCTGTCAAAAGTTTCATTCTAAGGATCAGTCTACTGTTTTATATGTCCTTCTTGGATAATAGTAGTATTGTAGTACAGATAATGGTTGTTGCATTATGAAATTGTACAAGAAAATTTCTATACTGAACCTTCAAAAAAGGAAACATTTTTTATTTTCAGATTGTATTAAAATTAGTACGTATGTTGCCAGCTGGTCAACAAGTCAAGAGAGAAGTTGATTTAATTCTGGACAGAATATTTGAAACAATGAGTCCTATGCATTTCCATCTTCGAGAAGTTATTTTCTTTACTTATAACAAGGTATTTATAATCATGACTCCTTCTTGGTTTTGTATTATCGGCACCTTATAGCATCACCTAATCAACGATTATATTTCAAGCGATGGTCCCTTATTTTATATTAGTTTATATTCAGATAAAGCACCAGACCCTACAAAAATTGAGTCCACAGTTCAC
The DNA here is from genome assembly GCF_000327385.1 of Lottia gigantea. Lineage (NCBI taxonomy): Eukaryota > Metazoa > Mollusca > Gastropoda > Lottiidae > Lottia > Lottia gigantea. The sequence continues at coordinate 265,546 of NW_008710049.1, read as the reverse complement.
AGAGAACGTGTGCTACTACAAAGTTTAAAAGTTAGTATTATATTTCAGATAAAGAATGCTACCAGTGAGCAACAGAGATTAATATTAAAACGAACCAGTTTAGATATGTTAGAAAGATATATATTCCTTATCTTATATAATTGTTACCTTCGATCTGAAAAGTGCACCAACTGGAAACGACCATTCAGTAAATGGATGACAGAGGTAATTATACAACTATGATTAATATTGATTAAATATTCTAAGGATTCTGTTGACTAAAACAAATCTTTAAATGCATCATTAAACAAAATACAGAAATAACAATAAGACAAGGGTGCAATCGTAATTTGATAACATGATATTTTGACACAAATTTGATTAATATTTGAATTTGTTTATTCGTGTGATTTTGGAAAAAAAATTGATTTTTCAATAGACAATTTAATCATAATATATTGTATTCTAGGTCGCTGCACGAGCCGGTGTTTACGAGTTATTGGATAATCTTGGATTTTATGATTTTGAACCAAATGTGGTTACACTGAAAACCAGACGAGAAAGATGGAAGATCAGACACACACTCTTCCCATTCTACGGTGAATTTATCTAAATTCTTAAACCATTCCATATACTAAGACACTTCTTTGATATTTACCTGCTTTTAAAGTCCAACCTCAAACATACTTAACTTACCCTTTGATAAATATTTTCGTACAGAATAGTATTCAAGGATTTTTGTTAAAATTTGTCGGAGTTACTCCAAGGGCCCTTTGTTAATTCAAGGAACCAAGTCAACCCTGAACTGAGACATGATTTCAATAAGCATAAATAATCAGAAGTGGCTATGCGGTAATTATTATGTAATTATGAATTTTTTATGAGCCTTTCTGTATAGTAACCTCTTTGTACACGATCATATATTTGGATAAAGTTATTAATTTTGTTGTAATAGATATGTGCACACGGATTTAAAGTTAAAGTTTTGAATATAGGCTACATTTATATTTTTATATCATTATATATATATAATTAATTAGTGCATTCCTTTTGCCTTAGATTTATATTATATGAATATTTATGAGTGTATTATGTATTTTGGTTAAGTAATGAAACTGAAAAAGTTTCATAGCATTCGTTTTATTTAAATGGTTTTTGTATGTATATCTATTTAAAATATATTTTGATTTGATATCAATATCTATATTATATTTTGTTTGATTGGTTTAAATAAGTATTTTCTTAGTCGTACGTCTTTTTTATGTTTCATATTGGATTTTGTTCTATTACATATCATGCTAAAAAATCAGAGACTCCAACAGAATCCACATAACAAAAATATTCATATTTCTTACGCGTTTTTGATTTAAAGTCGTATATATAGTATATCTTGTAAAGGTATAATAATGGAAGTTTATTGGACGATCCAGAACAAGTGATGATATTAGCATAATTTGTAATGTATCTATACATGTATTTTGTATTTATCTTATCTGTGATATTTTAACTTGTAAATTATTTATTAATATTCTTAAATAAATATAAATAACATTGAAATTGTCATCTTACAAAAACACATAAAGCTGTTGAGTCAGTTCAAAGTCATTTTATCCAGTTTTCATTGACTATTATAAAACATAGTTTGAATCACCTATTGAGACTCTACAGTCTACACCAAGATTGAAAACGTTCCAACAAATAACTAGACAAAAACATTTACAAAGCAAAAGTAAAGCATAAATTTTGGGACGTATTGACTGAAAAAAGAAATTTTCAAGACAAGCTAATAAAATATTTGCACAGACAGGATACAGTCAATATGGAAATCAGAGAAGGTGCATAAAAATTTGCAGAATTGTCAATATTGCAAAAACTTGTTGTACAACACGATCTACATTTAGAAAGATGAAACGATGAATTACAACCGACTATACAATTCTTGGCACAACCTCTTTTCAATGACGTCAATTTTCCTTTACTATCAATTCTTTCTACCTGAAATGTATAAAAGTAGCAGCATAGTATATGGTATACTCACTAACAATGTTCTAGATGTAACAGAACATAAGTAATGATACACTCAAAGGCACAAGTAACAATGTACTAGGGGTATCAAAACATCATACTTATTAAATAGAGTAACAATTAGTTTCCATACATTGGCACAATATAAGTATACAGTCATTGTGTAAATGTGAGATAATTACCACGACGTTAATAGACAAACTGTCTTAGTTTGTCTTCTTAAATCCTACAATGAGCTGAAGTCAGTTCAGTTGGTAACTTACCAAGCAAAATGGTTCATCCAATGAACACTGTTGTATGGGTAAATAGGTGATATTATTCATCTTTACACAGCTTTTAATTTTATCAGTACATTTATAACAATGTAGTTTGTCAGCTGGTACCAATCTCTTTAATGTTATCTCAACTGAAATGAGAATTTCAAGTCATTAAAAATAGTTACGTCCCTTTATTAGTATTTCCATAAAAGATCGCAACAATGTATATACCAAAGTTAATGTCTAATTCCTCTAAATAGAATTATGTATTGGGTTGAAGATCCAATCCGGGTTTTCTTTAAAAGCCACAGTTTCGCCTTCTAATGACAGTTTTGCTAACCCACAATAAATCATAAGTAAAACATGGGATAATCAGTAAATCAAACTATTTTAAGTTTAATTATATATGTAGTTAAGATGTTACACTATATTAATAAGTTAAGCAGATTCAGATATCTGTAATTTTGTGTCGGACATGACCACACACCCCACCCTTCTCGGATGCAATGAAAATTTAAAAAGATCAAAAGGCGTAAGTTCGAAAAACTTTTACACGCGCACTTCTCTTTCCATTTGAGATTGACATGATTTTTTCTCGAACGCTAGCACAGGCAACGCTCCTAAAAATGGGAATAGAGAATTCTAAATAATGTACGATAACATATGGACATGGGTGCATTTATTTAGAGTGGCCTTTGAATTGGAAAACCCTTTTTTAATCCAGAATAACTGAGACTTATCTATACTAATGAGGAAAGCCTCAGTTACAGTTACAGATAATACCGAAAGCTGTCTTTCGACGACATTGAGACTAGCATATCCTTGAATAACGTCTATGTTAAATGTACTGTAAATAAACAAAATTCATATCACGTTTTCTTTCTATCACTTCTGATATATGCATTGCTTATCACCAAGACAC
>NW_008710049.1:252129-261940 GCF_000327385.1 Lottia gigantea | reverse complement strand
CAAAGATTGCCTTCGTCCAGATTCCACATTTGGACTTACACAGCTCCGTGGAACATTCTATTGATGGGGCGTCCCTTTGTAGCATTAAGAATGGGTGAGACAAAAATCAATAACGTTTTAATGAGAATAATCATAAATAATGAAAGAGCAGAGAATCTTCAATTCGAACGCAATGGGTTAACAAACACCACCAGATACACAACCATTGTCACCAACGAAGGCCGGCGCAGGTGCACAATGAGCTCCAACACATGGGTCGACAACTCTTGGTGCAGCAGGAACAACAACTGCAGTTTCACACGCCACACCAACACATGGATTAGCATATTCTCGTCCATAACCATGGTAACCATCATACGCTCTTTGAATTCCCATATTCACTCTGAAGATAAAGTTTCTCTTATAATTGTTGAAAGGTGAATCGTTGCATTGAACGGAGATTCCCGAGTTTCCACCAAAACATCTCTGACATGCATCAACTTGGTAAACTCGTCCGTTTCCTGTCGCCCATGTTCCTGTGTAGCCGTCACCAATGGGTGCCACGTTGGTCAAAGGGAGGGAGTTGTAATAGTTCAGGCAATCTCCATAATCACCATATCTCCAATAGTTTCGTTCGTATGTCGTTCCAACAATATAAGTTCGTCCAACAGTGAAACATCTGACGAATGTCACTCCAGGAGACGGGTGAGATCCACAGCTGTCAGCTCCTAGATGCCCTAATAGTGCTGATCGTCGCTTTCTTAAAGCAGGGTCGGAGATTGCTCGTGTTGTAAGTTCACCGAAGCCATCCTTTTCTAACAATTCCAATAATTCAGCAATGGATGGATATGTTGCATTAAGTGGTGGTGTCTGAGAGAAAACTGCACCAATACATAAACAGGAAAGCAAGAGAACGATTCCAAACTCCATGATATCAGATCACCTACGTCTTAAACCTCGTGTGATGGGCAAAATTTTTCACTTTGGAGCTTTTATATGTGAGTTAAAGGTTACTTTATTTGGACATGTTTATTCATCGAGCTGGCTGGAATATAAGATGGTTTAGAGTATATTTGTTGGGCTTATTTTAGGTGACTTGAGATAAAAGTAGAGTTTGTTTAAGGGTGTAAGACTACCAATTAATAAGAAAATGAAAGTAGAAAAGAAGTTGTAAGTGGTCTTCTGTGAAAAATGTCAGATGTAATCAAGAAGTTAAGATCATTGTTCTTCTATTATTTGAATTTTACCATTTGCATATGTACTAATTAAAGGCGAAATCCTCCTATTCGCGGGGATGGGTCATCGCTTTACTTGATTATTGGTAAACTGACATAGGTCTATATAGATGTTTATCCTTCAAACGAACACAGTCAATATTCGTATGAACGCTCGTAATAATTTAGAGATACTACAATACTACATTGAATAAAACATTGCATCGTCATTAATTCGTCGCGGACAGTAGGCAGCAGCAAGATGATAGAAGATTCATTATTGACTTTGCTAATTTTAAGATTATGTAAAGCTGTCCAACATAAGTACCGTGTTTCAGTTCAGATTAAGCCGATTCACTTCTTAAAGCATTTCCCGTAACGATTAAATCGTAACATTCTTAAAAAGTGTTTAAATAGATTGTAGAAATTCGGTGTTTTATTGTAGACAACATGAAACAACAATTTACGACAACAGTATGTTCGCCTGTGCATTGCTCGCGTGTTTTAGTATAGGTTTTGAACTCGTATTGAGGTACAACATAATATGTGTGATTACGTGCTGGTTAACCGCATGAAGGTACAGGATCTGAGTTTAGCACTTAAAATGGAAAATAGCTAACAAAATAGCCTCTATTTTTTAGAAAGAAATGGACCTGAAAATAGATAAGTTTGAAATTTTCTAAAATAGCTCTTTTTCGTCTGAGTTTAGCAGATTTTTTCTAATATAGCAATAGAGGCAAAGAAGAAAAAATGAGAATAGTAAGATATACTCAGATCCTGCACCTTCCTAGTTAACCGTTATAATCTAATGTGTCGAGAACCTTGTTTCTCTTTTTAAAAAGTAAGGTAAACAATTGGCCCTATAAGCACATCACTATGTATTCAGAGACATGTGACCAGACTAGTAAATTTGTAGAAAAGGGCCACTAATCACATTTGGATAAATTTTCCTTAAATGTTATTTGCTACCGAAATTTGAAGGATAGGCCTACTCTGAAATTTAAACAAAACAATAATCAAGGAGTATTTTATTTCCCCAACATTAAGTATTATTATCTACAAAATTTAATAGTTTAAAACAAAATGCCAACTGGCATTTTAACAAACACCTGAAGAGGTGCAACCATTATCATCTACAAATCCACGTTGTGCACTGCCAATGGCAGATCCGACGATTCTTCCCAATTCATGGCATCTGGTTCCTGTACATCCAGAGCTGCTAATTCGTCCACCCAGTCCACGGTTAATAACACCGCATCCTGCACCAACACAGCCATCTCCGTGCTGACCAAGTCCAGGATTAAGACTTGCAGACAACGCAGGATAAATCACACCGTTTGAACCACCGCAACCATTGCCTACGCAAGGTCCAGCAAAACCACCTCGGCCATCTGCTATTCCACCAGAATAGCCACCACATCCGTCTCCAAAACAAGGGTTATTGAATCTTTCTCCATTTCCGATTCTGTCACGACTACCACTACCACATCCGCTACCAACGCAAGGATTTCCATAACTAGAAACAGGCGCTCCATTGTAACCATAGAGACCAGCATTTTCTCGTCCGTATCCGTTATAACCATCATAAGCTCTTTGTACCCCTAAGTTGACTCTGAAGATAAAGTTTCTCTTGAGATGATTGTAAGGTCTATCGGTACCTCGTACAGAAATGCCAGAATTCCCACCAAAACACCTTTGACACGCGTCAACTTGATAAGCTCGATTATCAGGTCCATTAAGAGTACCAGTATACCCGTCCCCAATAGGAGCGACATTTCTTAAAGGTAAAGAATTGAAATAGTTCAAACAGTCCCCATAATTACCCTGTCGGTAATAATTTCTTTCATAAGCTGGTCCCTGAAAAGACCCGGGACCTGGTGTGAAACATCTCATAAAAACAACTCCAGCAGATGGTGTAGATCCACAGCCTGAAGAATAAGCACCACTATCATAAGGATTTTGACGTTGCCCAGCTCCAAATCGTCCTAACACTCCACCAGAACCTCCATGTACAGCTGATCGCTTTTGTCTATCGACTTCCTTTGTCGTGACAGCATCGAACTGGTCATCCTCAAGCGTATTGATTACGAATTTGACTGCAGCAGCAACATCGGTTTGGGCAGTAGCATCCTCCGATAGAACAGCGCCTGCTAATAGACAACTTATCAAAGTAACAATACTAGTAACCATGATGACCAATCACAAGTATTAATAATGAATTGTGATCGAGATGATATTATCTTTCATCCTTTTATACCTTTGTGTGAAGGAGCCAAAACTTATTCTTATCGTATATCATATATTTAATTTTATTTGACTCCAGTCCTTGGTATATTTACCTGGTCATAATATTTGATAGAGTGATAGAAGACAACATCTACTACTACGTGTGGACACCAATTATAAAGTCGATTGGAACGTGGGACAAAGCATTGAGGAGATGTTAAATTGTTTTTAACAAGTCTCACATACTTTGTAGTGTATATGAGAGTATTTTGAAATTTTGTGAAGAGTACAGGGCACAATTCTAAAGGTCGTCAGAAGATGTTTATAATGAAAGTGGGATTCATACTTCAGACTTTAAAATCTTCCAACTGAGATATTTTCATAAGAGAGACAGTTTCTCTGTAGAAGTATTGTCACAATGAGAAAAATGGAAAATTTTCATACTGTAATAACCTATCTGTTTACCTTCCGACCACAGTGAGCTCTGAATTAAATTTGTTTTTCTGTTATGTTGCGAATTAAAAAATAGCTATCTCAGAATGTATTTTTGTCCATAAAAATTAAAGATAAACCACCCAAGAAATTCTCTGAAATTGAACCATGTTTCGAATTTCAAATTCCTTCCTGTAAAATCGTATTTCCAAATAATTCTTTGCTTGATTTTTGATATTGGTTTTGATATTTCAACTGATAAAAATACAATTGGCAAAATGAGAATCTGTGAACATGGTGGTCGGAGAATATTTTTCTATTTTACATGGCCGACGGGAACTTTGTGAACTAGAGTTTAAGTTGCGTATTAAATTACATGAAACTGACACAAGTGAAACTCTAAGCATAGGGAACATTTGCTATTCTTCATTTTATACAGCTCTAGATCAACCTGTAACCTGAATCGCTACTCCAGAATATCTTAAAATGACGAAATATAGTTGAATCGTAGCTTTCGGTTTTGTAACTAGGGGGATCAATCTATCCAGTGAATAGATTTTAAAAAGTCTAGAATATGAATATATAAAAGTACATGTAGAGCTATTGGAGTCAGGCTAAAGAAGTTATGATGGCTGTTATTATACAACCTAATAGGTATTAAATCATTTTGATATAAGGTTTGTTTCAGAAAACATCTCATAACTAGAGCCAGTTGGCTCCCGACTGCTTCAATAATTGTCATATTGTTGCTTTGGGCTAATTCAGATGTCAAACCCCATGGGTCAAATAAACGAACGAACATCAACCCACCAAAGCTCATATGAAAATAAATCAAAATTTTCCAAATGATGCTTCTTTATTTAATAGTACACATTGATAATCTCCAAACTAAAAGCTGAACTCTATAACTTTACAATAATTTAACTACATGATCAGTCCGAGGTCAAAGTTCACTTTAACACCAGGCACCAGTGCAACCATTGCCATAGGCATAACCACTGTAGTGGACAGCAGGTTGGAAGACGAAGTTTCTGACGAGGTGGTTGTAAGGAGCAGTGTCACATCGTACTGAGATTCCAGAGTAACCATTATAGCAGTTGTTACAGGTATTGACAGTGTAGGATCTGGTTTGATGAGTGAAATGTCCAACGTATCCAGTAGCAGCTGGGACAACACCGGTCAAAGGTAGTGCCCGGAAGTAGTTCAAGCAATTATCGTAGGTACCAGTTCGGTAGTAATTGTGGACTATTTGGTTTCTTTCAACGTACGTATTTCCAGGATTGAAACATCTCATGAAATTGATTGAAGCAGCGGGAAAAGCACCACAACCATCACCAAGAGCATATCCAGTATATCCTAACAGGCTTCTCTTCTTTCTTTCGGCTCCATTCTCTTGTGTCTTGAGATTTCCGAAGTCGTCATCCTCTAACGCCTTTCCTACGACGATACAAACATCCGTTGTAGCTAAAGTATCATTTTTCGGTGGCGCTTGGCAAAAGATAGCTCCGACAAATAGGAAAGTAACCAAGGTAACAAGACTGGTAGCCATGACGACAAACGAAGATCACTATGTCCAACAATAAAACGGTGATGGTAGGGTCTGAATTCTTCTTCTACTTTTATACCCTCTCTAAGCATGACGTGTTTTTTCTTGTAAAGTGTCAAATTTAAAACATTTAATTAAACTGGACGATGACTTTTTAAAAAACAATCTAAGGTCCAAAAATAAACAAGGCATGTTATTTGAGGTTTTTCTTGAAATACTACAAGGGTAAAATGAAAGGTTAATGCAAGTTTTTTGTTTTAATTGAAGGTGTAATCGCCCGATTATCCAAACACTATCATAGTATGTAGAACCAGTAATTCACTTAAAATAAAATAAACGAATAATTCTTTAGTATGCTGTACAAATTAAAATTTTGTCAAATATTTTTAATCCATTTTTCGTGTGTTTTTAACACTTTAACTGGGGACTTATAAAAAATTAAATAGTGTTATTGCATTTCTTGGTATTTCAAAAGAATAATCATTAATGTATTGCCCGCATCAGCAATGAATATATTATGTATTGTTTTCTGTAATTAAATTTGATGGTAATAAGGTAGAATAGAAAGAAACTATAACTATTCATCAGAATTAAATTGTATTTGGAACCCGTTTGAAAGGATGAATTGAAGCTGAAGCTTGAATTAAAACGGTCTTACACTTAACTAACTGCTTGGTAATCGCCCCATTTCCCCAAGCTTTATCGGGTATTATTGGGACCAAAACAGTCCTGTGAGAAATGTCCCTATAAGCACTCTTAGAACGACTGATTTGTCTCGTGATCCATTGGTCGGGACTCATTCGGGTCAAAAGAAGGGGGCAATCTTGCCCAGATCTGGCCGATTGGTAAAAAAGGCAATTGTTGGCGAATTGGGGGTATTAATCAATGTGACAATCAACGCCATTATACTCGTCGTCTAACTCGGCAAAGGATTTTCAATTTTTTTTTGTCCTGTGAAATGCCAATCCATGACTTTTTACCATGAAGTTGGCCCATCGAGTAGTATAGTTACAGAATAATATCGCTTCACTTCCTTCATCAGATTATTTGCGAATTAAATAATCTACAAGGGGAATGAATAATTAATATTCATAATTCAAATCAATTTCAATAAGTCTCGCCAAACGACAAATACAAAGCTACAGTAAGAATATAAACAAAGAAAATAACATATATAGATTTATATTTGTAACATGGATGAGGTAAGAAATATAAAAATGTGAACACTTTGTTTCCAAGATTATATGATGATATGAGTTATTATTCGAAATTAAATGAAATGGTTGGAAACATACAAGCAAGAGCAAGATGCTATGAAAATAATTAATCATTATTGTCAGTAAGAACAAACTTCTTCAGTTCTTGTTTAAATGTATATAAAGAAGGGTTGTGTTTTACAGTTTGTGGTAATGAATTCCAATGTAAAGAAGCTGTATATTGAAATGTTCTCATCATTGTAGTTTTATTGCATTTCGGTATGTCTATATAGTTCAAATAACGTCTTAAAATTGTCTCTCAGATGCTAAACATTCCAATGAAAAGTAGACACAAGTTTAGTTGTAAATCTGATTTTACAAATGTTTACTTTGTAGTGATGGACAATATTTAATGAAGAATCACCGTGGTCTTACAGAATAAATATCATTGAAAAGCAAAACTAGATTTTCTGCACAGATACTCATCTGTTCTTTTTTTTTAATTTTCCCGGTGTACTCATAGGTTTCCAGCCTACATTATTTTGTCTAATGATTCCAGATAGAGTATTGACATGGATTAGCGACAGAATAGTTCTGATGTGACAAAACCGTGGTCTCTGTGAGCTGCCCATCTGAAGTTTATGTAGGCACGGTGAGAAATGCGCACACATTTGCAACAGATATGCTCACTTTCACAAAAAAGGTGCTGAAATTGTTTATTTACTAATATTTTGTCTTTAAAAAATACAGAGTTTATGGCTGAGCTTCCTGACAAATGTGAAGTGTAAAAAGGTTGTCAGGTTTTGTCCAATTACTAAAGATGGTAAAAGTGAAGTGTTTGAACAAAATACTTGACAAGTTGAATTTACCTGGTTTTACATTTCTTAATTACTTGTCATCTTCACTCAACAATGTTCAAATATAGGCACAACAGATGAAAATTGATAAGTACCATCTTCAAAGAGTCAAAGATTTCACTGAATAAATAACACGACAGAGATACAAACACTTGAGTCGCTAAATTTAACTTTACTTTTGTTTTATGCAGTACAGACTAATTAACAGGTAAAATCTGCATGTAGACCTTTTTATAAAATTCACCTTATCGCCCTTTAATTTGACATGCTGATGGCGACACCTACATAGTTTAAGAGTACAACTTCAATCCGTAAGATGACATCAAAGACAAGGTTAAAATTCGTTGATTATCTGACCTAATCGACCCTAAGAAACGAAATTTGTTTATCCTGCCCCCCTCCCAACAATATAAATATTTGTATCTATATAAGAATTCAGATAACCACACGTTCTAAGAATCATGATTATTACGTGGCTTCTCTTTACTGCCAGAGGCGAGTTCTCCAAAAGATCGGAGTTTTTTCTAAATAGAAGACTTCTGAATTTGACATAAAATTGAAAATTGTTTTTAAGATATTTTCAGTGAAAATGATGCACGTTTCTGACTGAAACTTGTTTTCTGTATGTATATTATTTCTTAAAGATAATTCCTTCGTCGGTTGGTATTTCTACCGAATAACTTATATAGACCATCACAAAACTGGTACAGGGGTCTAATTAGTCTGAAACATCTGCCTATTCGAGCCCGTGATAGTTATTATGACAGTTGTCGGCTGGAGTGGAGTCAGAAAAAGAAAGCCATGTTTTATGGAAATTTTCCACATTTTCGAAGGTGCGTTTTTAAAAATATTGAATTACCTTTAAGATGACTGTAAATTAGAAAACAGTGTTGGGCATTACAATCAGACATATCCCACAAAACACGACCTAGTTTATCTGTCTCTACACCTGTCGACAAGTGTCAAAATAGCTAATAGCGACGTGAAAAGAGGCAGATGTTCGGTCTAAAGTCGAATCAGATCAAACTTTTTATACACTTACTAAATAATCTAACTCAATATAAAATTTTTATCATAAAAAAATTTGATGATGTAAAATTTCATTTCAGACCAAGATTGATATCTCGCTGTGGGCTATATATGTTTTGTCTTAATCTTACGAGAAACCATATGAAATATTCCTTAATTTATCTTAAGTTTTTCTGAAACATATAAACTTGAAATCCATGAAATTTGTAAAGTTTTATTATCAATATACACATGTTCTACCTAGAAATTACATGCAAATATTTCGCACGGAAAATTCCCCTCTGTAAATTTTTAAGTGATAATTTCATAGGTAAGCATTAATTTTATCACACCAAGGATAATCTAAGTATATCAGAACTATTTTGGTTTTTCAAATTATTTCCAAAATTCGAGTTTGAAAACAATGTGGCCAAAAGCGTCACAGCATTGGTAAATATTCATTAGATTTAGTTGCCCTTCTGACTAACGAATTCGTTAAAATAGTTTTTCATATTTGATGCCGATCGGTTTTTTAGGTAATGGTATATCCAGTTAACATAATACGCTACAATACGTCGTTTGTCTGGTAATGTACTTAAAAAATGTGACCAAAAAACCGGTTTGCCATTCAGTAACTGCAAAATATACAGGAAAGCTCTCTGGTCGATAACTGAGAAGCAACTTTTAAAAAAAGAAATTATTTTCTAAAACCCGATTAGGTTGGTCTACTCATTTACTCATTCAAACAGACCACTAGAAAGAGGTTATTGAACAAAAAGGTGAATAAAATAACCTCCTTAGGCTCACAGAAGAGTTCTAAAGACTATAAACTAAGACAGGGGGCGGGGCCTTCTTGAATGTTTACGTGCTAAAAACGCATTTTTAAGAACAAGGGCAATAAGTCATTCTCATTATTTCGTTTCGTTAAAATCTGCGAATAATTGAACCTTCCAGAGCATTTTCAAGAACAAAGGCAATAACTCATACTAATTATTTTTCGATTTTGACTCACATTAAGTTTCATCACAATCCGTCAAGAATTGCGCCTTCTAGAGTGTTTACAAGCTTTTCAAGGACAAGGGCGATAACTATTGGGTTCATCCTTGGGTGATAACAAACATTCACACCAGGTTTCGTCAAAATCGGTCAAGAATGGAACCTTCTAGAGTGTTTACAAGGCAAATTGAACAAGGGCACTAACTCATATTTATTATATTTCGATTTATCTGATTTTCAATCGGGTGATAACAACAACTCATACCAAGTTTCATCAAAATCCGCAATTGTTTACGAGCATTTCACGAACAAAGGAATAACTCATTCTAAATTTTTTTCAATTGTGGACGGACGGAC
>NW_008710049.1:250003-252047 GCF_000327385.1 Lottia gigantea | reverse complement strand
GCCGAAAATTTGGGGGGAAAATTTTCCCCCCCCCCCCCCCCCCCCCCCCCCCCCATATCATGTGGGCGTATAAAAAGAATGCCTCATTAAGAAAGCGATTTAAAAATTTTTTCAAGAAAAATTGTAAGACATGACAGCCGGACAGTGATTTAAATTCTCAAATGATATGAATTATGAAATATTATTATATGTGTAGGAGAGTGTTCTGCAAGAGACTATTGAATTGACTGTCCATGTTCCAAAATGTTTCCTTATATTTTTATAAGTTTAATCTGATCCGTACTTTTTGTAATAACCATGCTTCCGGTCATGGCATCCAGTGTTGTCATGAATTCAAATAGTAAAAAGTAAATAGTAAAAAGTAAAAAGTATATAACTAAAAGTAAATGTAGTGAATTAGATGTTAAGTAATTTAAACTAAGAAAAGAACCAACTGTATTATCTGTTTTATTAACTCTATAGAATTGGCCAATTACCAGGGGCTTAGACCGGACGGCTTCATGCACTCTCACGATCCACAAAAATTTGAATTCTGACAGAAGTCAAACCTGAACTTTGCTAACCACGGGATTGGAGAAATGCTGAAGAAATTTGGATGTTAATCTACTGTGTTTAATGACTGGTAAACTGTATTATATTTGCTAATCTGTATCCTGGTGAAATTTGAGAAAATTCAGTCAGAACTGGCACGTATTGTGTATTTGCTGTGAAACTGGTCACATTTACTGAACTTTTGTTTATCTGTCACATATCCTGTGAAATTTTGACTGATTGAATTTTTGAAAATTAAACATGCCACCAGAGGAACTGAAAACCTTGCTCTTAGAAGCCAAGAAGAAAAGAAGAAACTGTAAAGCTGCTATTACCAGACTAGGGAAAGTACTAGATAGACTGATTAATGAAAAAAGGGGAATAGAAGAAATCCAAGAAATAGTTTTGAAAATAGACACTGCATTTGATAATCTGGTGGAAACACATACTGCATATACTCAAATGATAGATGACGAGGATGAATTTGAAACTGCAGAAATTTGGTTGGATGATGTGCAAAACCAGGTCACAACATTAACAATGTATTCCAAAGATTATGTTAAACACTTAGATGATGAGTTCCAAGCAAAAACCCAGAATGTTGAAATTCCCCAGAGCCCTGATCAAATAAACCTGTCACCCTCTTCATCCCCTAATGACAATTCATTACCTACTGATATCCAGAGTAATTCTGATGTAAATAATATTGTTGATCCTGACAACCACAGTATAGACGATAATCCGAGTAAATCTGCTGTCAATCCGAGTACTTCTGCTGATGATAATCCGAATCCAACTACTTCTGCTGTTGTTAATCCGAGAGATTCTGCTGCTGCTAATCTGAGAAATTCTATTGCTGTTAATCCGAGAAATTCTACTGCTGTTAATCCGAGAAATTCTACTGCTGTCAATCCGAATAATTTTGATGCTGATATTCTGAGTACCGAGAATATGAATGGTCTTACTGCTTCAACTAGCCTGAATAGTAATTCTGTCAGTGGAAACCCTACACAATCTACCGATGTTTGTCAATTTAAAATGGAGAAACCGAAGATGCCAAAGTTTAGTGGAGATGTTCGTGAATATTATACTTTTAAGTCAGACTTTTTGCATATGGTTTCATCGAAATATAGTAAACGAGATGCTATAACTTTACTGCGTTCCTGTTTGGTAAATAAGCCATTAGAATTGATAAGTGGTATGGGTTCTGATTATGATGCTGCCTTTGAATATCTAGACTCAATGTATGGAGATCCAAGATTTATTGCTGATTGTATTACCCAAGATTTAACACGTTTCCGTCCACTAAGAGATGGTGAAGATGCACGTTTTTGCGAATTAGTTCATGTTGTCCGAAGAAGTTATAACACACTTAAAGAAATAGGCAGACCTAATGATATGAACAATAATCACATGTTAGCTTTAATTGAACAGAAGATGAACACGGAAGACAAGAAAGTTTGGTTCAGATATCTTGAAAAAGACAAAAAGACTGCTGATTTAGAAGATTTAT
>NW_008710049.1:36233-249953 GCF_000327385.1 Lottia gigantea | reverse complement strand
CCGATTTCCAAGTTTTTTCCGCCAGCGAGCTGGTAATAAAGCCTACGCTTTTGTGATCATATCCAATGTTTTGAGTTCTTTTTTATATAAAGCCCACTTTCTAATTGGGACATATATTGTCGGCACAATTAACAGTTCACTTTTTTGACAAAAGATGAGGAGTTTCAACCCTTGATACACGGATATTATGTTAATTGATAGAAGTCACAGTTGTCATCTGATCTCAATAAAATTTGGTTTAATTTATATCTAAGAGTCCTTAGACACGTTCAAATTAAGGTATGATTCAACAGAGGATAACAGAGTTTCACAACTAGTCCGCTATGCTAGAGCTTGTTCTCTTTATAAGGACTTTCTGGCAAGAGGTCGAATATTAACCGTGAAATTACTGAAACAGGGTTACTTGACACAAAAACTTGAAATTTCTTGTAGAAAATTTTATGGTCGTTACGGAGAACTCCTTGTCAAATATGACAAATCTGCTTCTTGCATTTTGGCAGATTTGTTTAGTCAGGCATGAACTCATGATTTTGACCTTTATAGTAGTGGCGGGTGTCGCGTGCGAAACAGACCATGCTTACTCTTTTCGGATTTGTTGGGCTGCTGGCAAACGAACAATAGAGGGTCTAATTTCTCACTTAAAGCTATCATGCTGTGATTATGCTTATCATATCATTACAATCATGTACAATATTATTTGATGTCTTTGTATCCTTTTTCTCTAGGTATAACTTTACGTTCTCTTGGAGACCTTGCCAAGTAATAACCCTGTACAACTAGAAAGTCTTTTCAGATAGGGGCTCATTGGTGTATATTTTACAAAGAACTTTTCCTATCAAGAAATTTCAAAAACCCTTTTACCTCACCACGGTATACAATTAAGCGTGAAACACCTGATGCGGATACTCAGAACTTTGGGTCTACGTAGACGTTGTCCACGCCGTAAAGAAAGAATTGAATGGGAGTGGAAGTTCTCTCGGATACAAATGTATGTGGAGAAAAATAACCTGAATCCACGGGTTAACTGCTAAGAGAGATACTATTCTTGACATTCTTCGCCTGTTGGATCCTTCAGGAATTGAAAGGAGAAACGCTCATCATTTAATTAGAAGAAAATACTCGTCAACTCGTCCTGACTTTATATCATGGCATATCGATGGATATGATAAGTTAAAACCTTTCGGATTTGTTATAGAGCTATAGTTATAGCCGGAAAGTCCTCTGGCTTGAAGTTAGTTACACCAACAACGACTCTGCAGTAGTAGCGTCTTACTACCTAGCGTGTGTCGAAGAAATAGGTATGGTTCCAAGGGTTGTTAGATGCGATCCGGTACAGAAAACTCCCTAATAAGGTGCCTGCGACCATTTTTTATGAGAAATTCTGACGATGAATTGTCTGGCATCAGATGTTTCCGCCAAGGTAAAAGTACAGCAAATCAACGAATTGAGGCCTGGTGGTCTATCTTAAGAAAACAAGGCACAGACTTGTGGATAGCCTTCTTCAAAGATGTGTGAGATTCTGGAATCATGCATGAGGATCATTTCTTACACACAGCATGTCTACGGTTTTGCTTTAAGCATTTACTGCAAGCAGAAATACACATGCTTGCCACCCAGTTGAATTTACACGTAATAAATACTAAAAGGAATGCTGAAGGTGACAGTGATTTTATGTTCTACAACCCAGAAGTAAATAGTACCCATAACTATGGTGTACAAATTGATCTAGAAGACGTAATAGCCTGCCACAACCAATGTGCACAACATGATCGATTCGGATGCTCTAGTGACTTTCTGGAACTGGTCAAATTATTTCTTACATACATACATTTACCCAGAAATACCAACCAGGCTGTCTCGTTTCATGTAGAAATAATGCGTAATATAAAGCAATATATTTGAAAGAAACAAAAAAGTTTAATTTAAACAAATGAAATTATAAGTATCTCGAAAATCTCGAGAGAAAATCTACGTGTTGAACAACTTTAAAATAATAGCACTGCTTTGATTTGAGCATCATTTGACTTTTTTGATTTTTTCCAGTTGGAATTATGGGTCGGCATCAATCTAACATGAATAATAATAAAACACAAAATACAAACAAATGCTCACTGAACAGTAAATAAAAGTTCTTTTGCTGTAAATCTTTTTATGGGACTATAACATAAACATTTCTTAACACCAGTGTGCCACTGGCTTGAGGCTGAGGTAGAGAGATACGGCAGTTGGAAGATGTTGATCCTTCATGTTTCTTTTGATGAAAGACAGGATATCAATATCACCATCCAAACTTACATGAAAATTGATTAAAGTGCCGTTTTACTGGCAATTTTACCAGTATTGTGATAATGAAGAGAATGTTCCCTTTATCTACGAAATAGTGATCAAAGGGCAATAACTCCCGAAGTGAAAAAAAGTCGGAAGTCGGAAGTGAAAAAAAAAACTTGGAAGTCGGAAGTCGGAAGTGAAAGAAAAACTTGAAAATCGGAAGTTGGAAGTCCTGACCCGGCATTCGTACTATTACAATAGGGCTACGATTTCAAAACAGTTTTATGTACGGAGTATAGTAAATCTTCGGGCAAAGGTACGATTTCATTATTAAATGTAAAAAAACAGTGACATTATTACGAATTTTTAGAAACAGAAGACAGGAAATTTATTAACGATGTAAAAAAATTGCGAGCAAAATTAGATAAGAGAAATTAGGCGGATCAATTTTTTTTCGTCTACGACTTGCCCGAAAGACCTGTCTTTTGAGTTGCAAAGGGGGGAAGTTGGGGAATAGATGAAACTTGGTATGAAACTTGGTATGAGTGTTAGTAACCACCTTAGGATGAACCCTATCGAAACTCGGAAAAATCGAAAAATATTTATTCTTAGTTATTGCCCTTGTTCTTGTAAACGTGTTCAATTTTCTAACTTGTAAACACTCTAAAAGGCACAATTCTTGACAGATTTAGATGAAACTTGGTGCGATTGGATGAAAACTATTGAAAATCAGAGGAATCGAAAATGTTTTATATGAGTGATTGACCTTGTTCTTGAAAACGCTTTCATTTTTGAGCTCTTAAACACATAGTGGCACGTTTTTTGTCAGCCCACATGGTGCAGAAAAGTAGGACGTAAAACTCCATTCATTTCATTTTTTGTCGGATTTTGACAAAACTTGGTAATATTATTCAGTATCGCCACAAAAAGTTCAAAAGAAGAATATGAAGGTTGAATATTTCATACTGGTGATTGTTTCTATACTGCCAAATATTTCTATTCAAAATCAAAGCTGCTAGTGGGCATATATTATCTTGCCTGGCAAGCTATCTTTTTATTCGAATCCATCCCGTTAATAAATTATCCTGTATAATTATATGATGTTAATGTAACATGATACAGTTTGTGTAGGCTAATGAAGTTACCTAGATTTAATTAGAATTATCTAATTATAACGCAATGTAATATAATATTACAGATTATGACACATATTCACAATTTAAAACTGTTTTAAAGAGGATAAATAGAAATACCAGAATAAGTTTCAATGCAATTTAATGATTGACTTATTAAAATCTAAGAACATTATAATCATGCATTGTATCTTCGTGTTAGTGTAGTTTGGACTAATTTGGTCATAATCATCTCCCTAATCTGTCCATTAAGTTTTGTATTGGTTATATCTTCGGCGGCCAGTCTAGTTAAGCGCGTTGCTTTTTCAATACGCCTAGTAAGTTAATAAGGCTTTCCTAAAAAAATCTCTTGGCCTCACTACAGGAATTCTTTCTATATACACAACGAAAAAGTTGGTCTTAGATACCAGTAGCTTACGAGACGAAAATTCAAGTTTGAATTACGAGTGAAGGATTCGTAGAACCTTCATCAATTACAACAACCCAACTTCTAGTAGAAACTTGGTAAACAGTACAACTGTCAACATGTCCAGAGTCAGTCAACAAAATAAAGGCGTAATTAGCCAGTGTCCGAGATGTACTATCCTCCCCACCCCTTGATTATGATATTTGATTTTATTTTTGACGACAAAAATAGAAATTGTCACCAAAGATTGAAATTCAAAGCAATGTTATATCATTTAATTGTGTAGACAACGTTTACATTTATTCATCGCCACAGGCCACAGATTACGTATTCAATCTACGTTCTCTTAAAATAAGAACACGGGGGAGGTAATGAACGACTAATTGCTCTTGACGGTTACAATTGAGACGTGTTGAGTCGTCTTTCAACATCTTATTTCCCCGATTCTCTTTCTTAATTGCCATATTGCCTCCCTGATCAGGTCAATAATGA
Organism: Lottia gigantea; assembly: GCF_000327385.1. Lineage (NCBI taxonomy): Eukaryota > Metazoa > Mollusca > Gastropoda > Lottiidae > Lottia > Lottia gigantea. Next base: position 245,654 of record NW_008710049.1, on the reverse strand, counting down.
TTACATGGGTTATGTTCTGCGAATCTTAAAGCTATCGAAACAAACACCAAACCTTCCCCCAAAAAACCAAAGAACGCAAAAGACCAAGAATTACTCTAAAAAATTTGCATAATTTGACGTATGTCTGACTACACCTCACAAAATAAAGTATAAAAGCACGTGAAACGAGTTTCGGTTATCACAATTTCGGCAGACGATAGTGATCTTTGTCTCGTCATCATGATTTCTGGTATTTTTACTATCTGTCTTTTGACAGTCGCTGTTTTTGCTCAAACAGAACCACCAACATCGCAACCACCAACAACAGACCAACCGAAGTCAGAAACCGAAGTCATTAGCGCTGTTGTAGTCTATGAAGATGACGGATTCGTCGATTTGACAACTGTTGCTGCCAGAAAGAAGAGATCTGCTGTTCATAGTGGGGGATTCTTAGGACAATTGGGAGGTTATAGTGGTGGTAATTATGGCGGTGGTTATGCTGGAGGTAATGCTGGTGGTTACGGAGGCTATGCAGCTGGATGTGGTGCCTACCCTGCTACTGGAACCAATTTCGTTAGATGTTTCACTCCTGGAAACGGATATTATGCAAGTAACACCTTATATAGAAATTATTACAGACAAGGAAACTATGGTAACTGCTTAAATTACTTCAACTCTTTGCCCTTATCCAATGTTGCGTCAACTGCTACTGGATATTCTGGACGTCTGACATTGGCTGGTAACCGTGCCTACAATGTCGATGCCTGTCGAAGCTGCTATAATGGAAATCCTGGAATTTCTTTCCAAGGTGTGGGAAGTCCAAATGGAAACCTCGTCCGACAGTTTATATTCAGAGTTGGCGTCAGTGTTGAAGATGGAGGCTACAGTCAAGGGGGTTATGGAGGTAATGGAGGTTATCGTTCTAATGGAGGTTACGGATATTCCGCTGGTTATGGAAGATATGGAAGCAACTACGTTCCTGCCTACAACTACGGATACCCCCAAGGTTCCTTTGGACGAGTTTCTTGTAACGGAGCTGACTGTAGTGGTTATGCTGGCCACTCTGGATGCACTCCCGGAGCTGGTGTAGTATGTTAACAATCTGAGAAGTAAATCTATTGATACGTATAATTTATGTTATTTGTCTGTTTTTTTTTTAATTCAAATATTATTCGAAATAAATAAGCAAGAGTTGAAAAGCATTAAGTCATTCAAAGCCCTACCAAATGCAATACCAGAAGAAAAAATATGCGCATCTCAAAAAACAGTTGCTATCTGTACAATGCATTACTAAGCAAAGCAATTTGGCTAAGCAATTTTGCCCATATCTTAAGTACTTTTGCCGCAACCAATACAAGCACAAAATTAATGAAAGGAAATCCAGAAAAAATGGAATTAATATCAGAAATGTCCTATTCTAGTCCACCAGAACCCACCTTAAAAGCTTATAGAAGCACATATCAAAAGAGCATAGGAAAATCGTGTCAATTGGCAGATCGCGAAACAGTAGCAGTGAGGAACCATTGAGCTCAAGGGTAGTATAATCACACTATGGAACATGACCAATCAAAAAATAGAACCAACCACGCACACACGCCCAATGGCTCTTAGAACGAACCATTAGACTTCCTAGTTGATTCTGAAACAACATGATCCGAAGTCATCACAAAATGACATACTTTCAATTCATATTCGTTTTGCTTAGAAGTCTTAAGTTAAATATAATTTTATGAGTACTGTGCTGTTTTTTATCGTCTACACTATAATGAAGGTTATGTCGTTCAGAACACGTCAAATTATCCGGCACATTTGAAGAGGAAAAAAATGCTTTTAGTAAAAGCTTCACGCGCCAGCAGCCTACACTGTTATAAAATTATATCAATTAATTATTGTGCGTGAGGATAGAATTAGTAATTAAATCTTCAACAAAACAAGGAACTATATGTAAGAACCTTTTCAAGTTTTGATTTTAAAGCAAACAATATTATTGTAGAAGAGTATCATTGTATTATATGATAAGTTACCGAATTCCACACTACAAATTAGAAATCAAAACACTACAGACTTTATTCTAAATCTAAATCGGGCCGTATCAAATGACACACTAGCTTTTAATTCTTTAATTATTCTTTTTTTTGGTGATTCTGAACGTGAATTCTATGCAATATATTATTCAGTCTTGTAATTCAAGGGAGAGAATGCACCTATTTCCAATTTTTGGTCTAATAAACCGTGTCATCTTCGTTTTTTTCTTGCAGGCTTTTATATCGCTTCATATAATATTACCTTTTTTTATAAAATCCCAGGGAAATTGTCCATATTATCCCTGACTTAAGTGAAGGCTAACTTTTCAAATAGCGAAATAGAAAGTATAACTCCCTGGTCGCCTCTTCAATAGAATATTTTAGTTTTTAAAACAACTGGTATGTGCATGCTATTTGTGTTATCTTACAATTTGCACTGTAAGTATTTTATTCGTATTGTTTCCCTATTGTGGGGGAAATATCAGATTATACCGACTTTGTAGATCATTATTATTTATTGTTTTTTTTATCAGCAAATAAGTGCTTGCCGGTTTATAAGTCAGATAAAACATTTTCCCTCTAGGTTTCATGATATCTAAAAACTTTACCCCGGAAAAATCACTCGCGACGCGTGATTTGAAATATCATAAATCCCCTAGGAAAGTGTTTTATCCTATACTTTTATCCTTTAATACAAAATTCCCGTTTTTATAAAGCTGGCTCAAACCCTCACTTTAATGTTTAAAACTTATTTTACACAATGATCAAGTTCACTGTATCTGAATATTTAACCACCATTATAGAAACATAGGTAAGACGACACCTATAAAACAATTAGTCATTAGACTTGATAGCAAGGTAAATATCCTGATGTCAAATTTAAATCAAAGGGATACAATTCTCTAATACTTCGCTGTCAAATTTTTGATACTCGTATGCTTTTACAAAGAGTTGGTATCCAACCGTTGATACAATAAAATTGAGTTGCATTTCTGTTCAATCGCTCAAAGAATTCGGTACTGTGTCAGTTTCTTTCGGGCGATCGATATTTCTGAAATCAATCTGACTTGATTCTGATATCATGTGATATGGCTTCCTCTGCTATCGTATACCAAACACGTGGTCGACAGCAAAATTTTACCGAGTAATAAACGCTCTAAAATATTCGCTTGGTGTGTCCCTTAAAATGGGGCGTAAAATTTGCTCTCGATTGTAATCGTCGGGATCTAGCGTAAATACGCTCGTCTGTTCCTAACATTAGAAGAGTGAATGTTGGCGACTTTTTTCAAGTGGCAAATTCTAAGCGGGGTTGTATTGTTTTCAAGTAATCAAATTGAAATGAATGTAGTTTTACGTCCTACTTATTTTCAACATGTGGGCTAATGAAGACGGGCATCAGAGGTGACAAAGACGAGACTGAAGTCACTTTTCATCAGTAGAAGCTCTACGGCTAGCTGCATCAAATAGCTAACCAGATATTTAGAAGACTCAATTTCTTTAAAACATCAGGTGTTTCTTCAACTATCTCACCAGTTTTTCTTCTTTTTCCAGCCAAACCTAATTCAACCTGGGTCAAGTTTTGAACCAGAGTTTGGGTTTACTCGCACTAACAACTTAGATGTTCTCAAAGCTAATTACAGTCTGCACCTTCACTCTTGACTTGACATTGACTAACTAAATTTAGTTTATGAAATTGATTACATTGTTATTAAAAGAAACTTGTGTACTAAAATAGAAATTACAAAACAAATAGGGTTTGTTAATCTTTAATACAATTTTCTCACAATCTCACCTAATCAAGAAAGTCTAGAATGGGAATGGTTGAGAACGATCTGAACAGGAGGTTTGGAAATTGTTTAAAGTTACTTAAGACGTCTGATTTTAGAGAAATCTTGCCTTTCTTAGGATCAGTATGAGTTAACAAGCCCGGTGTTACTATGATGGTGTATGCGAGATGGAGAGGTTATGCTACGTTTTGAAAACGATGCGATATTAATTAAAACAAATTGATTAAATACATACAACATATTTCATATTATATATACTGAACCCGGGTGTACTCAAATCTCCTAGATACACGTAATAATACAAACAAAGGTTTCACCATGACATTAAAAACTATTAATTTAAAAACCAGTAATTGCCTGCTTATTGATTTTAAACATTTCGATTTTCAATTCCATTCATTAATCTCTTGATTGTAAATTAGGACATTCAACCCAAGTACAGAATTCAGAAAAATTTGCATCTCATCATTGTCAACAACAAAGAATCAATAAACGAAAACAATCCAAAACGTTTCCTATCTTGATTCAATTTACTTTAAAACAAAACAAATTAATCTGACACCTCAAAATTACAATTTTTGATTTCGAGTAGGAAATAATTTAAATTTGAAAAGTATATAAGACTAAAATGAGAGACATTGGGTATCATTGCTATCGGTGATCCTTTCTTGTTAGAATGGCTATTGTTACATTGGTATTCCTTCTTATCATTGGAGCCGTTTCAGCACAGCCATATGCTGATCCAAATGATGCTGAAGTTCCCACTGATGCACCGACTCACCCTCCAGTAGATGTATCGGGAACCGAGTTTTGGGATAAAGAAACATTGGATACGCTTCTGAAAGTCTTCGAGAAAGACGGCTTTGTCAACATCACCACTGTGCCAGTAGGTGGAGATGAACAGGGAGATTCAGATCCGAGAAAGAAGAGATCTGCTGGTTACTTTGGTGGTGGTGGAGGTTGTGGTTCCTATCCTGGAGTAGGAGTGCGTTTCTCAAGTTGCTTTACCCCAGGAAGAGTTGTATATCAGAATAACCATATCGTCCATAACTACTATAGAACTGGGGGATATGGAAATTGTATGAATTATTTCAAAGCACTTCCTCTTGTCAGTGTTCATCCGGTGTCAGGTGGCTACAGTGGACAACTTTTTGGTGGTCATGGTAGAACGTACACAGTTAATGCATGTGGAAGTTGTTATGGTGGTAATTCGGGTATAGGAATTAGATGTAACAACGCTCCCTATAATTATTTATCCAGACAGTTTGTATTTACACCATCTGTCAATAATATCAATGTGAATAATTTCCATGGTAATGGAGTAGGTTATGGTGGATATGGTGTAAGAGTAGCTGCACCCGTGGCTGTTGCTGCAGCCCCTGTAGCTGTTGCTGCAGCACCTGTAGCTGTAGCAGCTGCACCTGTTGCTGTCGGAGCTGGTTGTTATGGTGGTAGTTGTGGAGGGTATTCTGATGGCTGCCATGGTGGTCATTGTTAGGAGATTGAAATGAACTGGTTTATCTGCGACAATTTTACATATAGTTGTATATTTTGAAATTATAAACTATGCATTTGAAATAAAAGATTGTACGTCTTTATGTCTGCCTGGTTTTGATAATGTATTAATTAGTTTAACAATGGTAACCTATCCGTTCAAAAATTAGCTGAAAATCAGGTTGCATCAGATTATTTACTATATTTGGGTGGGAACGGGTGTACGACTAACACAAACTACATTTAAATTACATGAAATAATAAAAGTTGCCGACATTATACGATATTTATGGTGTGAAACGTCATGATACTCAAATAATGACCACGAACCGGAAGCAGAAAGAAAACTAGATACGAAAGGACCGGAAGTTAATATCGATTATGTCGTTTAAATCTAAGATTATTGCGAGATTGACTTCTATTGATCGTTTTCTACATAAATTTATCTATTTTACTAACATGTAGGGTAATCGGTAGATTTATGTCTTTCTTCTTCAATAGCTTCATATTTCTCTGAGAAGTAGGAAAATGATCGTCTACAGGAGGTCAACAGCCATCAGATATCCTGGTTCAGACAGTATGCAAATGACAAGTAGAGGATGATTAGAAACAGATGAATTATAAAACGATTCTGTTATTGAACATTTGTCTCTCATTGAATATACATGATTTAAATAAACAATATCCGGTACTTATTATTATAACAAGGCATGCAATGTAATCATCATAGTGAAAGCGTATTGCATCAGATATAGACAAATAGAATAAACTTCAAAACATGATCTGTTCGGGATTTAAAAATCTTTCCTGTGATTTTTGATATTTACCAAGTTTAATCAGAATTGACCGAAAACTATACTTGCAGCAGTCACCTGTCAATTTCGATGATAAAAATTAGGTCATCATCGACAGATATTTGTGAAATACGATCTCATTGTTTGTTGGGGTATACAATTTAATTTAAAAAAAGGCATTTGTAACGAATCTGTTAAAATATTTATTTAGAATAATTTCGTGTGATCAAAAGCTTCCTTTTTATAATCCAACATTGCAGTTTCTGACACATCCGGTTGTTCTGTAAACACCGGGGTTGAATTCTGGAACAAATAAGAATCGTCTCTCCAGGAAGTTGTAGGGTTCCAGATTAGATCGTACTCCAATACCGGAGGTACCACCATAACAATTTCTACAGACGTTAACAGAGTAAGAGTTACGCCCTGTTGTATATAGGCCTGTATACCCAGGGTAACCAGTATTCACTAATGGACTGACTTGCTGTAAAGGTAATACCCTGAAATAAGATAAGGCGTTCGCATAACTGCCTTGTCTGTAATAATCTCGAGTAATCTCCCCTGATCTGGAATACCATCCTCCTGGATAAAAATTACTTATAAAATTTGTCACTGGTCCGTTGTTGAGACCGCTAACTGTACCATAGTTATTGATTGGTCCACCAAGTGTGTTGGTCACAGCTCCGTTATTGGTGTATGCGCCATAAGGACCTTGTCCCAGATAACCAGTATTAATAGCTCCACCTGTTCCTAGAACACCATTGTTGATGTTACCAGTTCTAGTACTCGGCGTATAGAATGGGTCGGAATAAGGATAGTTTCCAACAACATAAGGTGAATGGTAGCCATGTCTAATAGATCTCCTTTCTCGGTCGGTTTTATCTGTATCGTCGTTATCCTCCACTATTGGTGTTACTGCTTGACTGAAATCATCACTTTCAAGTATATGTAAAATTATTCTTGTAATATTATCTGGAATCTTTGGAGGCTCCTGATCACAGGACACAACTCCTAGTAACAGAACAGAAACTACGGATATCAGTGAATACATCATGGTTACAATGGTAAGATCGTTTTAAAACCCATCAAAATGATCCAGCTTTTATACTGTCTTATAATAGTTCACATACCTACGAAAAAACATTATTCTGTCATCATGAACATGATTTCTGTATTCGATAGTGCCTAAAATTGTAGAGAAACACCCTGTTATAATAAATAATTGCAGAATGTCGTGGTAATAACACACAATTCATTTTTAATTTTATTTCATCTTATTTCAGAGTAAATACTTGACGGTAATTTCGTATCTAAATTAGAAAATTAATTGTAAGATGATCAAGATAGAAGTATCTCAATAGTTGTCGGTTTACATTATGCAGGTGTGAAGTGATGATGAAATATATTTGCGTGCGAAAATATTACAGGATCATTATCATCAACCAAAAATTGGGATGGGTTTGATAATGACATCTAATGCCATGTGTCACTTGAATCTCAGGGAAATAAATAATAGTGACATTCTAGATGCATTCGGAAACCCTTGGCAGTTTTCTTGAAGCTGAATATGTTACACAGCGAATCGGAATAATGGCATATCGACTTTGTGCAATTTCAAATGTTTACTCTATCATGGGAATGCCCTAATATCAACTCATATCATGGATAGATGTCGTTCATCCTTACTCCACAGATAAATTTCGTACCAGATTTCACAGGGAAGTTCTTGTGTGTAGATGATAAATGTAAAAATCCTGGTCCATTTGTAAAACGAATACTAGAGTTTAAGAAAACCTTTATTGTTAAATCGTTACTTCTAAGTGATGTTTAGGACCATCTTCGAAAACTTTGAAATGGCAATGTTGTATAGTTTAACAATAATCAGATATTATGGTCACTCTGACGCCCGCGTTCAGTAAAATAAAGGGATATTACATTGAAATATTGAGCCTGCAATAATATTGTCCCCTAAGTTCAGTGGCGTACAAAGGATTTCATTGACGTGGGGGCATCCGAGCATCTCGGCTCCCCTTCAGGATTTTAGAGCGTACTAGTAGCGGTGGAGGCCCAAACATTATCCCCTAAATACACACGTGCTACAATGATATAAAATATAACACAGTTAAAAGACTATATTTGAAATACACTGCATAAGCTATCAGACTAGATGCTGTTATTCATCAATCATCCTGATGTTGAACTTTTCCGAATTCATTTAAGAATGAAAGTAGCTGATATCACTGGATAGACGAGATTAAATTATTTTTTCTGTTCAATCCCTTCAATACTTTAACACGAGTTGTAGCAAACGTTTTTGATTGTTGTTTGCTAAATTCCGTACATTATAATTTCTATTTCTATAGATAGTAAGCCTGGTTTCAAAATCCTTCTACAATTCTAACTAAGTGACATCTGGATTGTTGAGCATTTGAACCATACGCCATTACATAATTTGAATATTATTCTTATAAACATAACACTACATGATGAAATTTGCTACTCGATATTCTTGATATACTTGTACTCTATGGAATATCTGTTTTAGTCTATATTCCCAAATTTGATGAGGAGCTGCAGATTTTCGACAATCTCATCTTAACTACTAAGCGCTTGTTAGGTCGATTTCGAATCTTTCGGTTAGCGAGGAAAAATTGCTCTATTACTCTTTTAGTTCTTTAAAACCCTTGTTAACAGAAGCGTTACTGGTAATTTCTATGGTAATAGCATGATTCGAGTATTAAAAGAACCGTTATTCCAAGTGATTGTTCATCGTTGATAGAAAATAAAGGCTGTCGAATGGTTATTAAAAAGTTGCATGTGCTATGGATTAATCTATAAACTTAAGCGATACTAAAAGTTATCCCTACCTGCTGAGACTTGACACCAGTACAAAATTGTCAAGAAAATCATTAAAAATTTGTCGTAAACGATTTTCATGCTGACTGATATTCCATTCTTCACTGTTAAGTATCATTTCAATTTTACTCTTTCATATTCCGCAATTCTTAACATTCTACCAAAAGGTCATCGCGTTCTGTGACATCATTACTTCTGCTTCCACTATTCTTCGTCTGCTAATATTTGCCAGAAGGATGTTTGCCGCGCATGTCTGCTGATAATCGATTTATTTCCATTATTAGCTACGATTAACTGGTCCTTTCTGAAGTATAAATCAATAAGAAATGTCTTGATAAACAAGACAATTAATGAATTTATCGCAAAAGCTTTTTGTCTTAGATTTGTTTTGTTCATCAGTGATGCTCTGGAATGCCAATGTTCTTATTCTTTACATGTATCCGGTAAATAAAGTCAAGCTTAGGGAATTCTTGGAAGATAAAAATTTACGAAAAATTTTCCATCTACGGAATTTAGCAATCAATCATTGGAGTCAATAAAAACATGCTGTCATAACAAATTTAAAATAAAACGTAGCGGTAGATTCAAGTTTTATTATGGCCTAATAAACATAGTTCGATTGATAAATTTAGGCTTGTTTATGATATACAGTTTGAAAGGTATGCATCACTTGTGATTTGAAGCATACTTTGGACCTAATACCCGAGGATAGAAATATTCTGCTAATAATATCATGTAATACCTTATATGCTATTTGTTACCGCATTATAAAGTTGTTCCAATAAGAAATAAGCATCATAGCGATCGGCATGTGATCTGGGATCGAAATGGGATTTTTTATGGGGTATAACAAATGATGATGAAGCTCGAATATTTAAAGCTTTATCAGTAAAGTCAGGATGTCGATGCTGAAAACATAGTTAAATGGCCATCCATCAAATGAAGAAAAAACATGGCATTCTCTTTGTCATACCGTAAGACAAAAACACCTGATGAAACCAGTAATATTTCTTCCTCGTGCGTCATACCACGATTAAATTGGTTTCTTAATTTTCTTATATCAAGTAAAATACATGGCAGCTGTCAGACTGTGGTAATTGTAAATTGATGTAGAATATTAGACTAGTGAAGAAGGACAATGTCGAAAGAGGACAAAATCAACGATGTGAAGCAGTTATATATGCACAGGTTTATGTCTTGAACCACTAAAAACTATATGATTGTCATTAAGGTCTGATCATAAAATATCGCATTATGAAAAAAATATTAACATTCTAAACCCTTTAATTTAGCATTGTATCAGACTGTACAGGGAATTTTGTAAACTTTTCAGTGAAGGAACGTCATAAAAGCACATCAGACTGAATTATAAATGAATATGATCACAATGACGTCTATTCACAATATTATTTATCTTTTTATATAGATTGTCTGTAGATTTAAGTGACAAATCTAATTGACAAACCTAATATCAGTACAACACATACATATTCATTTCATTCTTTATGATATCAACGATTAATTACAGTCAAGCACTAGACTTACAATCACAAGTTGAGGAGTACTTAATCTACTTAAATTATTATTCTTTTCTTTCCACCAGATGCCAATCGTAGACTTTTATATTTAACTCACGTAGTTCACATAGGTTACATACCCTTAAAGTTTGCCGTAAGAAGCGAATTTCGAACAATTTGATATTGTTTATATAGTCTATGTTCAGCTTTAACTGTAGGGCATTACTGCATATTTAAATAAAGTAAGGGAACAACTGTTTACAACTAGATAACAAAAAGTTTACAGCGATTTCCAATGCATGTATATGAAGTTTCAACCATTGACTTACAATTAATGAAAGGCACAATTCTGAATACAGTAAATATACTAAAATTTCAACTGGTAACAAAATCAATATTTTGAAATGTATATGGTGTCGCTAAAGAATATTATAAAAGAAAGAAATTAATAAGGGCTTCAAAAGATTTTCTAGATAGTAAACTAACTTGAGAATTGATCGACAATCTGGTTCAATACAAACATTTATTCTTTTGATATATCCTTTTTCATTAAAAAAAAAACAAGAAGAAAAGCTTTTCAAATGTTGGCACAATTCTTAAAACAAGTTAGTACGCGTGGAACACGTCTGCTTTGGAATGTGTTTTGTAATATTCACTGAAATTCACAACAGTGTTTGAAAGCCCTGAAGGGGTACCGAAATGTCGGAGTTAAATGTAAATCAATGAAGCGGTAGCCTTGGTCTCGCTTCAGACGCGTTATTGCTTCCCTTAACGACAATAACAGACCACTATTAATTTCATATTCGACACTAAAAACTGTAGGAAAATGGCAAAAATCTTTATTTTCACTGAACAATATATACAACAATGATTTGGACCAAACGCATTGTTATTCAATGTACTCATACATAATTTCAAAAAAATCTAATCAAAGAAATCTGGTTAGTTTCATTTAGTTCAAGAAGTATGATAAAGCAGAAATTGGACCTAGCATTGACAAAAACTGACAAGGATAAGACTATAAATCAGCATAAATGATAAATTTACATCTAATAGCGCCATCACACCGAAAAAGCATCCTTACTGAGCTGCTACAGCGACAGAAAATTTGCTCAGAGCAGGTTTAGGTCGTAATAATCGTGGTATAAGCGTGAAGGAAGCGTAAGATCGTACCGTACGGTTAGCGCCATTGTGATTATCGACGTTGAGATCGCCACGGAACCGAGAATGTCTTTAGATAAAAATCTCAATAAAACAATAAAATGAAGTGCACCAAGTCCATAGATTTTATTAGAAACGCGCCTTTGGAACGCAATGTGGTCGCAAGTTGATAGCGACTTTAGTAGAATTTGTAATTATAAGGAACTTTTTCTCGCCTTTTCTTCACGTTTGTCGACTAAATCGTCGTAAGATCGCAAATGGTCGCAATCCGGGCTTTTACGGACTCTACTAATTCATGTAGTATCTCTTCCAAATTCAACCTTTTAACTTTTTTCCAGAAATCTCGTTGAAAACTTTCCTATATGTCATATGAGGGCCAGGTCAATATCCAGTATTGTCCTTCATGAACTTCATTGACTTCATGAATATGTTTTTGTATCTTCTTATATTTTAACAAAACGATGGTTCATTGGCAATGACAAAAATTCCATACTTAGCCCAAGTAATAGAGGGTGCAGGTTCTGACTCTTGTTTGATGAGATCTTAATTCTTTCTATGTATCAGCACTTCAAGGATCAAATCTGGTTAGGCATGATAAAACAAACCATCACAATTGAAATTCCCTTCCGTTTATAACCAGCGATGATTTCGTGTTTCCTTTCACGGTAAGAACTCACAGTTTCCTAATCGATGCTCTTAATTTCACCACTGACTTTAACAATTAGATGTACAATCGTCCAATCGTGTTCAAACCCACGACCTTCATTTGTCAAACCTTACGTGGAAAAAATGTGTCGTTATGTCTTCAAACGGGCGGCGCCAAAGCGATTTTGTGTTTTCTTTAAATGTCCTCATTTCCGTTCTACCGATCTGATTGGGATCAGATTCAAATAGCACCAATCTTATTTCCACACCCACAAAACGAAGTCATGCGGCTAAATCTATTACGGGCTGATAAGACCCGTATTCGTGATACGATGCCAAAGTTACGAGATGTAGATGATTATTGTTGAAGATCAGCTAATTTATCGCAATTTAAACTTTGTAAATGATAGAATAGTCAAAAGTCAGTCCACATAAGAGTTAGTAAATGTTAATGGAGTAATGTTCAATCAGTCAAACAATGGAAATCGATTTTTTAATTGAATCAGTTATTATGCCTTGAATTATTAGTCACGGCACGTGTCATCATTACCTTGAAAGTCGTCAACGGATTACCGATAATTTATCAGTGAATGATTTAAGTAACTGGTTTTTCTTATAAAGGTTATATAATGATTCAAACATTTAGAGAGAATGGAAATTTGAGGCCGATATGGTATAGAAGGGTTTCACTCACAAATCCATTACAGTCATTTCACATAAAACACTGAATACAACATTCATAAGGCAGCATTATACAGACCAGACATGGTAACATACACCTACTACAAGATTTGTTTGATTAGGAAAATTTGGCAAACAGATAACAGCAAAACAACGATATGGAACCTTTAGTCATTGATTTCTTCTAGAACCTTTTTTAAAGTTTTTATAAGGACTCTTCTTTAGGCAAAAATAAATAATTTCACCAAGTTTTGTCCAAATACGTCACGAGCGAGTCGAAAAACAAGGGCTTTCTTTTTTTTCAAAAGAGTACATACTAAGGTGATGATGACGGTTTCATCAAGTTTCGACAAAATCCAAGAATTGGGCCTTTTGCAGCTAAGAATTGAACTAGTTTAAAAAAAACAAGGGCGGTAACTTTTTATATATTTTAATTTCATCCTAAGGTAATAATAAACAAATTCACCATTGGTGTACGATATGCGTTCCCTATTTCATGCCGGAGTTTAAATTGGGCAGAAGATACTAAATACATAATTCAGAGAAATTCGTTTTCTATCTGCCTTTTAAATACTTCATCTTAAATGATGCTTTGTGTTCGAAATTTGTCAAACATTGCAGGGGCAGACAAATAAATTATCTCGTCCTTAGATTGTTTCTTAGTTTTTTTGTGGTTTCTGTACCGCTTTCTTTGCGAGCTGAAAGAAATACATATGATCAGGACCTTTTTGAAAATAAAATGGACACAACATCTTGAGCTTTTATAAGTATATTCTGTACTGCTACATTCGGACACAAATTGTGGACGCAACAAGAAAAAATGAGTTTATCAGAGAATAAAAAGATAATCTTGTCCTCAATCCCGTATTTCCAGTATTACATAAATCAGTCCTACAACACGAATAACATTCATCATGATCTATATCGTCACCCCACGTTCCACAACCTTTCCGACACGAACTAGCACATCCTCGCTCTAATGATACAAACACACCCTGTGTCTGCTGCAAGAAAACCTGAAATGACAAGCCAAAAGAATAGAAATAAACACACCAACTAATCATTGAAAGCGACAACCTGCCCCCACAGTAAGCTGTCCATGCTGTGTCAAGGCTCAAGTATCCCGCAACAACTCTCTACATTTATAGCCTGCATATACATGTAGTGGTGTGGATAGAATACAGCCAACATTAATTTTCCCCTTTGGATACATAACTAATTAGCAAAACTGGAGCCCCTAAAACGGGTCATAAAGAAGTACTTACCCTGCAATACGTGTTTTCAGGTGAACATAATATGATATCAGCAGTGGTGGCATTGGTAACACAGGCTCCACGTTCATTTCTGGTGAAACAGGAATAACACGTCAAATTCTTGCCCGCATCGTCTGAAAGTATTGTTTTAAAATACCAATGTAAAGTGTTGAAATCGAAACGTGAATATATTTTAGTTATCTATGGACGCGAAGAGATAACTTTTTGGTTATGACTTACGATTATGGTGTGATATAACCAAACTTATTCTGAGCATTTTTCTGGCATCTATTGGTTAAGGGTTTTTTTTTTTGAAAAAATATAATTGGGTCATATGAAAGCTGTCAATTCTAACTTAAATGTAGTAGACTGTTGCATAATCATGTTAAAAATAAATAGATCATTTGTATGTGCTATTGTTTATAAGACTCGTTTATTTGGATTAATCGGATTTGGTTTAGCCAAAAGGCATTGGAATACAAATCGGAATATTTTTTTGAACTTGAAAATGTAGCTTATTTAAGAAATTACGCGGAGACCTGGTCCCAAACAAAATATATTGACGTTACATACAAATCAAATTCAAATTAAAGATTTATATACCCTTTAATGACACAAATATCACTAACATTTTAAGATATTGTAAATGTTTACATTTTCATTAGACTAATGGTAACTGAAAACAAACGTTGAATAGTTTATTGAATCAATTTAGTACATTATCAAGTGGAATTGTACAATTCAATAAATATACTACAAATCGTGTAAAACCTAATGCACTCGAATATATAGGCTATTAAAACGTTGTTCAATGTTCCAATACAGATAATATATTAGCAATACTCTTAGTTCCCAGGGCAAATGACTATTGTCTATTCGAGTTATTGATTAATTAGCGAATGTTTCAATTAAATACATGATAATATATATTATAGTATACAACCCCCACCTGTGACCAGACCAAGTTCACTTATAACATCTATATTACATTGTCTAGCATATCCGAAGAGAAATTTGCCTTATCATGTTGTCACGTGCATTCAAACTAAGTAATAAGGAAAATAAGTACAACTGAGAATTTACGTCATTTCTTTTCTCATTTAATATTAATCCGAAGTCCTTATATATTTAATAAAATTAATTAATATTAACAAGAGTTTTCTGCACAAAATGGACATTCAGGTTTTGAAATCGTGCATGATAACAATATAGAAAGTCTGTTCTTCTGGTAGAAATGTATATAGTTACCATTGTACATAATTTATCCAAGAACCGTCACACCAGAAAGGCGTTCCTACTAAACTGCTACGGCGACAGAAAATTAGCTCAGAGCATGGTAAGGTTGCCATAATTGTGGTATTAGCGTGAAGGAAGCGTCACATAGCGTTGGCGATATTGTCGCCAATAATCGCCGTTAAAATCGACACGGAATCGAGAATTACTAAAGACAGGCGTTGTAACATCTCACAATAAACGCAATAAAAATGAAGAGCACCGAGCCCATAGATTTTATCAGAGACGCAATATGTTTGCAGGTTGCATATCAAGTACACATAGATTTTTATTCGCCGTAAGATCGCAATTGGTCGCAGTCAGTGTGAAACTTCTTTATAAAAGAGCTAAAATGATTAAACGAACGGGAACTCAAACTCACTAAAGTGTTCACGTAAACAGACTAGTCTACTGTAGTTAAATATCTCAGATCAATCTTTACAGCATGTCAATTTTCAAGATTGTTGTAAATTAACGAACTGCTTCTTAATAGCCCCGTCACACCGGACTGCGACCCTTTGAGATCTAACGACGACCGCACTGCGACCCTTTGAGATCTAACGACGACATGAAAGTACTAAACGTGAGGAAAACTAGAAAAAAGTCCCTAAAGAATTACAAACTTAAAAACAGTCGACATCTCATCTCAATATGTTAATTAGATTCACCACATTTCCTCTGTCACAGAAAATAAATATGTTTTGTAATGTCCCACGAAAGCTCGAAATCAATATTCCCTGTTATAAAGTC
This sequence comes from Lottia gigantea, assembly GCF_000327385.1. Taxonomy (NCBI): domain Eukaryota; kingdom Metazoa; phylum Mollusca; class Gastropoda; family Lottiidae; genus Lottia; species Lottia gigantea. Next base: position 229,444 of record NW_008710049.1, on the reverse strand, counting down.
AGTGTAGAAAAAAGGAAACAAACCTAGGGTTGTGACAGCAGATTTCACCGGAAGTAATAAGGTTAAACACACCACAATGTTCACAAACCAACTCATGATATTTTTAACATAACTGAAAAATACAGTTTATGTTTTACTAAAGTGTACCTTTAACATACTACATTAAATATATTAGAAATAAAAAGAGTAACATACGCCACGCAACGCAACACTTTTGTCTGTTTTAAATGAAAAGATGTGCTCTGAATATAGACAAAGTACAAGCGAGTGGATGAAAGCACATATTGAGTGGGATACGCAAAAAAAAACCTGATCTAGGAATATTATTGGTGCTTCTAGGTGTGACATTGTTCAGAAAGCTACATCCTATTATCAATTTTTATTATGTACTTACCTATATCGTTACCACATCTATTTTAATATCTAAAGGCTAAAAGCCCACCACGTGTTTAGATGATTCATTCTGCAGTTCACTATAATCATAGGTCATCCTCTACAACATACTCTTTTTCCTTTAACAAATTCTCTATTATGTCGGCAGAAAGCGTAATGTAAGATTTTATAATTGTTCAACAAGAAAACAACCACTAACAAACGTTCAAGAAGTAAATAACAAGTGGTTCATCACAGTAGATAAGATAGTTAGTAGAAAATCGAACCAGTCGACACAACGTTCTATCGTTCTATTAGACTTGGAAGCAAATCACCGAAACCTGTATTGATTTTTCTCTTTTGCCTCCATTTCTTGAATAATTTAGTTGAGTTTCTCTCAGCAAAATTCCCATTTACTAACTTCGCTCTATATAATGGCTTGAGTGATATATTTTGTAGTAGGGAGAATTAATTTTTAGATGGTATTTATTAGTATAGGATCATTTGGCTTTAACCTTTCCTTGACGCTACTTAATATTACTTTCCAAGCGGCCATATTATAGGTCATGCTTACTTGAAACTTAGTGCACCACAGGTTTTGCTATTCCACTCGGTTTTACTTTGGCCAGCTTTCATATTGTATCATGGCATCCACTTTGGAGTAAAATAGGTTTTGTAATAGCGATTGTTGAGACCTTAATAAAGCGGAAGTGTTTGTATAGAAAATTATTGCTTGTAGTAATGCAATTGCATTTGTAATAGTTGTATTCAAACCATGTACATAGATGAAAGTCGAAGTCTGGCATTCGCTTATTCCAAAGATCTCTTTATATAGTTATTGCTATATATCACCGATGATCTTGTTGAGATTGTTAACAACTAATATGAATAAAGATAGCTTGCCAGGCAAGGTAATATACTCCCACTGGCAGCTTTGATTTTGAATAAATATATTTAGCAGTACAGTAACAATCACCAGTATGAAATATTCAACGATAATGATAATGAATAATATTGAGTATGAGTTATTGCCCTTGTTCTTGAAAACGTGTTCAATTTTTAGCTCATGAAAACTTTAGAAGGCAAATATTCAATCTTCAGCGCGGAACTGAATATTAAAAGCAAATTTTGTCAAAATCCAGTAACAATCATGACTTTTAGTGTTTAAGAGCTAAATTTGAAAGCGTTTTCAAGAACAAGGGCAGTAACTCATACTAAATATTTTTCAGTTCTTCTGATTTTCAATAGGGTTCATCCTTGGGTGATTACGGACATTCACACCGAGTGATTACGAGCTAAAAATTGAACTCATTTTCAAGAGCAAGGGCAATAATTCATACTAAATATTTTTCGATTTTTCTGATTTTCAATAGGGTTTATCCTTGGGTGATAACAAACACGTTCGTCAAAATCCGTCAAGAATTGTCTTTTCTAGAGTGTTTACAAGCTAAGAATTGAATCACCCTTGTCATTAAAGATTTTATTATTAATGCGTTTTCGAGAACAAGGGCAATAACTCATAATAAATATTTTTCGATTCTTCTGATTTTCAATAGGGTTCATCCTTGGGTGATTACGAACACTAACATCAAGTTTCGTCAAAATCTGTCAATAATTGTGCCTTCTAGAGTATTTACGAGCTAAAAATTGAACGCGTTTTCAAGAACAAGGGCAATAACTCATACTAAATATTTTTCGATTTTTCTGATTTTCAATAGGGTTTAACCTTGGTTGATAACAACCACTCATGCCAAGTTTCGTTAAAATCCATCAAGAATTGTGCCTTCTAGAGTGTTTACGAGCTAAAAATTGAACGCATTTTTAAGAACAAGGGCAATAACTCAAACGTAATATTTTTCGATTCTTCTGATTTTCAATAGGGTTCATCCTTGGGTGATTACAAACACTCATGCCAAGTTTCGTTAAAATCCATCAAGAATTGTTCCTTCTAGAGTGTTTACGAGCTAAAAATTGAAAGCGTTTTCAAGAACAAGGGCAATAACTCGTACTAAATATTTTTCGATTCTTCTGATTTTCAATAGGGTTCATTCTTGGGTGAGTACGAACACTCATAAGAAAGTTTTGTCAAAATCTGTCAAGAATTGTGCCTTCTAGTGTGTTTAGGGGCTAAAAATTGAACGCGTTTTCAAGAACAAGGGCAATAACTCATACTAAATATTTTTTTCGATTCTTCTGATTTTCAATAGGGTTCATCCTTGGGTGATTACAAACACTCATGCCAAGTTTCGTTAAAATCCATCAAGAATTGTCCCTTCTAGAATGTTTACGAGCTAAAAATTGAACGCGTTTTCAAGAACAAGGGCAATAACTCATACTAAATATTTTTCGATTCTTCTGATTTTCGATAGGGTTCATCCTTGGGTGATTACGAACACTCATACCAACGGACGGCAATATACGCCCCTCATTTCATGTGGGCGTATAAAAAATAACATATAATGTATGATGTTAAATGATTTCCAATGTTAAATTCACACTGCGTGTTTCGAAATGAATTTGCGTATTTGTTACAATATGCTTTATCTTTTATTTACAGGATAATAATATAAAACTTTCAAAATGGTTTGTTTTGAAATATAAGGAATAAGACGATGACTTTATAAAACCAACCTGTTTTCATTTGATCCATGCATTAGCTAACGTTCCGAAGACTAAGCAACCACACAGTGAAAACAATTTGGGCAGGGAAATCTTTGCTTACTTAGTAAGATTTATGTATATGTTAACTTAAATAACAGTTTAATCATTTCCCTTTGACAAAAAATTCGTTAATTTGATTTTCCATGTAACTGTTCTTCATCAGTAGCCTGTGATAGGAACCCCTGTTTCATCATTTGATAGGTTGTAAACAGAGTTTGGTGCGGACACACTCCAGTATTTCATTTGTTATCTGTTTCCATGTTATATCAACCTTCTATAACTTTTTCCACAAATCTCGTTGAAAACTTTCTAATATGTCGAATGAAAGCCTGACAAATACTCCTCAAAAAAATCAATATATGATGACTATGAAAATTTTGAACTAGTCAAATTGAAAGTAGACCTTTACCGGATATCAACACCCAGTTGACTTGGACTGATCACAAGACAACTATTTCTAGAAATATTCTTCCGCCTATAAATTTCTCATTATCTCATAAAATCTGAAAGAAAATGCAATTTCAGACATAAAATACCAGGGCTAGACCGAAAATGAGTCAAAAATAGGCATGCAAAAACCCCAAAAGGGAGGGAGCAGTCCATTGTCGTTTCGTGAAATGAAACTAGAGTAATGTCCCTTCCTCTAATAGCTAATATGGACTCGGACCGGTAATTCATTTTCTATCTGTTTCCATGTTAAATCACGACATTCAACCTCCTATAACTTTTCCCAGACATCTCGTTAAAAACATTCCATTAAATTACATGGAAGCCTGGCCAATACCTAATTTCTGGACAAAAATTCAATATACAATGACCAAGAAAATCTTGAGCTAGGCAAACTGAAAGTAGACCACTACATTTTATCAACACCCGCACTGCATACAAAACGACTATTTTTAGAATTATCCTTCCACATGAAATTCTTTCATCATCTCTCACAAAATCTGACAGAAAATGCCATTTCAGACATCAAATTCCAAATCTAGACCAAAAATTGGTCTAAAACCCTAAAAGGAAAGGGAAATGAGCGTTTCTAAAAATAACACTGAATACATATAATATCATTTACATAAAATGTTTTAGTGGTCTGAGTCCTATATGGCTATAATATCTGAATAGGGTTGTCGGATGAACTCGCCAGTCTCAGAACAACATCTGATGAAATCAACTTGAATTTTATTCAAAGAAATTAAAAGTGTGATTTGTTTGACCTATTTTCGCTCTTTCAGGATAAATATGATAACCAACATGTTCTGAGGTTTTCCGATTTCTTCATGATTTGAATTTTAGACAAAACAAGAAATGAAAAGCTAGAATTGAGTTAACTATTCTTTTATGGGTCAAGTCCATTATCTATGGCTTTCACTTCGTCAACCATTCTACTACTTGGATTTCTTATCTTGTGACGCAGGTCTTATATTGATCGCCAGAGCTAATACGTTAGTACATTGATTTGTTTGTGACTTACCTCAGGTTGCCCTGAGCATTTCAGACCTTCAAATCTGACTAATAATGTCTTGTTTGAAACGCAGATGTAGATAAGATAATCGATCGGTTCACTTTTCAAATTGTTAACTAGATTCACTTGAACATATACATGTTCTATATTTACAAGAGAAACTTCCTGTTCGCAAATAGGACGTTTAATCTAATCCAGTCGGAAGGGAAATCTGAATGGTGCAAATAGAAGTGTTCCAGAAAGGCTTATGTCCTCTGTGAATTTCATTGAAAAAGCTTGTATGACCACTAACACCAGGTACCTATCTTCCAACTTTAGACGATTCAATATCATTAACTCAGTATTTGTTAATCCAAATGATATATTCTTACACATGGTCATTATATTATGTATCTGATGTTTTAGTGTCTTACGCCCATAGCATAGATTTTGGCATGCCACTTTTTAACACGAAATAAAAGACATTCATCTGATTGCTCATGCTGACTGAAGTAACAAGAGTTTATGTCTCTAGATTAATAAACAATACAAAAATATCTGGTGAATTGTTTTATATTGTTTTGCTACTGAGTATTGAAAAGACTATTATATTGAAGGAAAGGGAAAGCAAGGGGAAGTGTAGTTCAGAACACTAAATTTTTACAGAAATCGCTTACCGAAATTTAAAAAGCAACATTTCAATCTTTTGTTGAAGTCGTGAATTTAAGCAACTGAATTATGGTTTGAAAGTAACGTGAGTTCATTATAACATCTGATAAATATAAGATGGATATTGACCTATATAATTAAAATAACTTTCAAGCAAACAGAAGCCAGAAATGTCGAGTAATTTATTCTCCAGCACGTTCCGTCTTTCTTATCAGCTCGTGGTCTACAGGCGGTGAAAGATATCACTGTTTTTATGTCTTCAGGTTACGAGAAAACCTCGCTGGTATTTCGTCATGGTTCTTTGAGAATCAAAACAGTACGTCATCAAGTCAAAGACCTCTGACTGGAATTCTGTTTACGAATTCCTTAAGATGATGCCAGTTCTATTATCATCACGGACATAGCCACAGGAAATACTCCTTGGGAACAAAAGAATTGATAGCACAACAAAATATTCGGAAATAGGTGACTTATCTCAAATTCATATCCATATTTATAATAATTGGTATTATAAGCCCACGGTGACGAAGGATTATGTCGTTGCTAAAAATGTAACAATGAACCATCAATTGAAATCCCTTTACAAAACAATAAATTTATAATAGAATAAACATTTACAACTATAAATTTCTGTGATCTGTAGTTTGCTAATGCATCATGAGTTTAGATGCTTATAAACCTAAACGTTGTTTAGAGGTGTCTATAGCCTTCAAAATATTCCGAACTACAAGCTATTTTTACTTGATTTTTAAAAAAGTATCATGGTCTCGTGGAATATTACTGTTTTATAGCTCAAATATGTGTACTTATTAAAACACTATCTAGTAAAAGGCGGGAAATTAACTGACATATGTTGATTGTCGTCAGCTGATAACTAAACAATTTATGTTGGGGAAAACTCCACTGCCTACTCACGAAGCCGGAAGTTAGATAACAGTTTATTTGTAAGTGGGTTGATCTGAAATCTTTTTTTCTTAACCCAATTTCCAATGCAAATCCTGATGTCCAACTTTCAGGAAAAGTTACAGTACACAAATTTCAGTCCGGTTTGAATCGTTCTTGTTAATAAAAACATAATTTCAAATCTATACATGGATTCAGACAACACATGCGCCTTATTCAATTCAATCTGCATATAAAAATCATGTACAGATATGAATACAAAAAAAGTAAAGGTTTAATGCGATATGAAAATTGAATTTACCAAAGATAAATCAAAGTATCAACAAACCACGTAAGTATTTAAGATAAATCATAGAACTATCAAAGCAATTAAGTATTTAAGGTAAATCATAGTATCAACAACCAACGACAGTATTTAAGGTAAATCACAGTGCTATCAAAGAAAGTAAGTATTTAAGGTAAATCACAGTGCTATCAAAGAAAGTAAGTATTTAAGGTAAATCATAGTACCAACAACCCACGACAGTATTTAAGATAAATCACAATGCTATCAAAGCAAGTAAGTATGTATGTAAGGTAAATCACAGTGCTATCAAAGCAAGTAAGTATGTAAGGTAAATCATAGTGCTATCAAAGCAAGTAAGGTAAATCAAAGTATCAATTAACTAACGTTAAGATTGAATTCCTAGTACCAACAAACCAAGCAAAAACCCAATGACTTCGTCAAACTAGGTAAGTATTAAACGTAATAAGCAAACCAACTAGGTTTTTAAAAGTAAATAATAGTACCAACAAACCAAGTAAATATTGAGGGTAAATCATAGTGTCATAAGACTAAGTAAGTATTGAAGGGTAATCATGGTACCATTAAACAAAGTGGGTAATATTGTAAATCATCGTATCCTAGAATAAGGAAGAACGTAAATAATAATATCACCAAACCATTTAGGTATTCAGAGGTTAATCAAAGTACCAGCAAACCAAATAGGTATTGAAGGTAAATATCAAGATAGTATTAAACGAAGTATATATAATGTCAATCACAGTTTCATCTAAGTAAGTGCTAAATCATAGAATAAACATACAAGTAGGCCTAAATACTCAAGGTAAATCATAGCAGCATAAAACCAAGTAAGTACTGGACTGGAAGTAAATCATAGTGCCCAGTAAGTGCTAAGTAAGTATTGAAGGCAGTACTGAGTAGTTTTCTAATGTAAATCATGGTTTCATTAAGGTATATCATTAATCCGTGTAAGAAATGTAGGTAACTGATAGGGTACTGCAGGAAACTATATTACTACTCATCTTCACAATATAAAACTATTATTAACTGGGTACTTATACGTAACTGCAATAGCATAATATTCTTGTATCACGGAATGCAGCGATATGATTGGATTGTTCGTCAGCAAATTCAGCCAATCACGCCTTAGACAGAAAGGTTGTGAACAATATGGCTTTGTGTTCACAGACTTTCTGTCGAAGTCTCTGATAGGATGTATTCTCCTGCGTACAATCCAATCAAATTGCTTCATTTAAAAACGTCCATAATAGAAGACTAGTGCAATCAAGGTAAATGTAAGAAGTGCGTAATAGCTTGACATTCGAGTATTATTAAACTTACTTAGATTTAAGGTTGATAGTACATAGTGGTATATTGGGGAAATTTCATATACTTTGTACTTTTGATTTCAAATTAGCGCCACTTGTGTTACAATCCTAAGAATAAACATTGAAATAGCAGGACAATTTCATTTTCTATTTATTTGGCCCGAAAGGAGCGTGGATTGACATATTTTGAATTGGACCTGGAAGTGGAAAGTATTTATCCTCTTACTTCACATGTAGACTAGAACACGGAAGTTCGTTAATTAAATTTCATTTTTATCACAATCCTTCAGTACAGTTTTTAAAGATGTGTTATCTCTAACGATAGTTACGTCATATATCAGGAACTCTTTAAGTGCAATAAAAACAAATTTATTTGTTTGATAATATTTTGACGTCAAATAACCGCAAGTGTTGTGCAATCAAAGTTAACGGAACTTCAAGTATATACATATGCAATTAGAATAACTAGGTCAGGGATCTGCGTAATTTATATTCATGTATGTTAATTTGATTGTCTTACGTCCTGTTTATTATTTCTCAGAGCTCTGCGTTTTACACCTAACCCGTTTTCTATATTTTCTACTTTTCAAAACAATTATTAACAATTGCGTACATCTCCCCATTTTGAAGTCCGAAACATCTGCCTCTATTCCACCCTATGTTGGATGTTGTGATGATAATAACTACTAGTGTGTAGGCCCTGGGGATTTTCCACATCCCCGAATATGTGTTTTTTCTAACATAATATGAAATTACCTTTCCTATGACTGTAAATTAGTGTTGGGCATCGCCATAACTTTCGTTTTGTTAGTATCACGTGACTCTGTGACCTTTGAACTTTTGGCCGCGCACGCAGTTAAAATAAATGGCCGATGCGAGATCAGTTTCGCTAAAAAAAAAACTTTGATGGAACCGGAGACGTGAGATAAATGGTGTAGGGAGAAAATGTCGGTATGATTGAACTACGATGAGATCAGAGCCTTTTTTCTGTCTCTACACCAGCCGACATCTGTCCAAATAGCTATAAGAGGCTGGAATAGAGACAGATGTTTCGGTCTACACATTGAGTTGTGACGAAAAAAGACCCAAAAAAGAAATAATTGCCACTTAATTCAAAATACATATTTTACCTACCCCCTGAACAATGGAGTTAGTACATTAATTGTTAATTTTAAAAAATAGACCTTTTGGTCTTTGTCTGTATGTTATTTAAGGAATGAATGTTCTATTTTTTAATTGTTTTTAATTGTAAAAACAATATCCGAAACCGTTGTTGCTTAATTCACCGATATCTGTCAATCAAGTTCACCGCCCCGCCCCTAACAATATAGTTCTTATTTGGAGATAAAATTATCAAATATTTATTATTCCATTGAAATATTAACAACAATTGTAAATTTAAATAAATTGTAAATCATTTTCCAACTCTAGGTAAAAAAAAATTTGGGTCAATCTTTGTTTTCGTTTTCGATGTATTCATACGCCTTATTGTCACGTGACAAACTACAGTTATTGGAAAATAAACACCGGTTTGACTAACTGGTTTATTGAAGGCAGTGATAGTAGAAATGTAAATATAGCTCAATATGCAAAATTAACAAATGAATAGAGTCATAAAGTAGGCCTATATTAAATACGTCGCTTCGGGTCTCACTCAACCTTGAAAATAGGCGTCATTTTGTTTCTACCAACTGTATACAAAGCACGAATTTCGAGATAGAAGTACGGCTGTTTCAGGATAGGAATCATATCATAATAAATTTCAATATTACTATTAAAATAACGATGACTAGTGTTATCACTATTACAACCTTTTAACAGCAAACTTCAATTATTATTATCAGTAGAGATACGATAGTTATTTTACCACCACCAGTCAATGTTTTAGTTTCGTAACGGCAATCCATTATAATAACAAATAAATATCTAACTTCTATAATCCGTAATAACAAAGTTTTTTACCTTACAATGACGCTTGGAGTTTTGGCTAATACATATTTCAAATAAATAGAAAAATATGACGAAACATGCCAGTCGTGAGTGGAATTATGATTTTATGATACATAGATATATCTAACCTTTAACTTTTCAAATAATATCTTATCACCGATAAAACAGTTGATCAACTTTTTTAGTACACTGAGTTGACAGTCGCGATCGTCGACATCAGGAAGTTCAATGGTAAAAAAGATTTGAACGACAACCGAAAACACAAGGGAATATATTATGGTATAACACACTGTTTTAATAACAATAATAATCCTGATCGTTACAAAAAATTGCTGATATTTAGAAATTTTAGAGCAGAAGTCCTGTGTATAAAAAGCGACAAAACCAAAGAAAATATTAAAGCCTTACGTAATGTCCAGATAAAACATATTTTGTTGATCTTTAAATGAAAGTAAATCTTATCTGTGTAGAACCTTTTTAATACCACAATTTACATGTTTGAAAACCTCAAAACGAAAATAGAGCGATTTGGTAGTCTTCTGCAGTAAATCTCCATTTCTAACACCTACCACTTGAGATGTGAATGAGACATGTTTTTTGTTTCAGACTTTGATTTATGTTCATTTTAAAAGAGGCCAACTCATCTTTTATGTTTTTATCACTTGTACTATAACAACCGGATTTCAACTTTACGTAGTAATTGTGTCTGATGGCCGTGGGGGTGTGGCTTAAGTGCACACAACAAACCTTACTTCACGATCAAAACAAAAGAGTGAGTTAGTTACTCCATTCACAACCTAGTGGTGGAGGTTAGGGTAGTTTTACAGTGAAGTAAACTCTCAACAACATATTGAGTTGTAAATATTATTAGCATACTTTATACCACGGTTTATCAGTGACCTTGTGTTAGATATACTACGGTGTTTCTCACAATATTATAACTATTTGATACTTGTCAGTTACTAACGGATACCGTAGGAGGATTTCGTACCACTGTGACCTATATTAACGTGATTTTCTGGAATGAAGTAGGTCATTTTCTTAGGTTAACATTGAAATGTGATATTTTTGTTTTTATCTTTATTAACACATTCCGCTTATTCTAAAAAAAAACTTTCTGGTAACTTTGAAAATTGGAATCCAATCAACAACTTATAAGCTAAACTAGTGCTTGTGTATGTTTCGTAAATAAAGTAAACTTTTTGAAATTCGTGTGATTTTAATTGAATTCACGATGTCGGAAGGATATAGCTATCAAACCAGAACGATTAAACCATTTAGTGCTTGGGATTATGTGATTTTTGCTCTAATATTGGTCATTTCGGCAGGAATTGGATTTTATTTTGCGTTTAAAGACAGAAAAAAGAAAAACATCCAGGAGTTTCTACTAGCAGGTCGGAATATGAGTCCGTTTCCAGTTGCTCTGTCTTTATTAGCCAGTTTTATGTCAGCTATCACCTTGTTGGGAACACCATCTGAGATGTACAGGTAAGAAAATACCAAAATTTTACTAAAAAAATTAGTTTCCACATGCATTCTTAATTAAATATTGAAAAGATTTTGCCATTTCCAAGATTCGTGTAAATTTTTAATATTTAGACGTTCCGTTCTAAAATAAAATGTGAAAATGAGAACCTCTATTTGTCCTTGAAATGGTGTTAGTGCAAAGATATCTTGCTGGATACCAACAACTAACTAATATTGCCCTCAGATTTACTTGTCAAACAAACTGTAAATTCTTTTTGTCTGATTTATGTGAGGAACTTTTTTGACTTTTCTGAATTTAAATGTGTAGAGAACATATCAAAGAGGTTCGTTCTAATTTGTCAAATTATTTTCCACTTGCTTCTCCATATCTGCCAGATTGCTAAAATCTGTAGTCCGCAACTTCTTACACTGAAAGCAATGTGTCACGTAGAATCAGAAAGCCAGTGGGCAATCTCAGATATTTCGCCTCCACTTCCCTCGGGCGTAAAATTGACTGCGCCATTGCAGAAAGCACAACAATTTCTGATCCTACTTCACTCTCTGCTTTTGTAGATTGCCAGGTACTAGGATGTTGTCTGAACAGAGATCAGTTCATTAACACAAAATTAAGCTGTTCGGTGTTGTCAGAATTATGTTTAGTTTAAGATAACCATTCTGACAATCTCAGCAAGTATTAAAGTCACATTAACCTAGATCTGGATAGGTGACTGACTGGCCTCGATCAAGTCAAGGTCATGTTCAAAACCAGCAACTTGACCTATAAATATATTTTAACACGAACCTAAATAATCTTACAAAATCTGTGCCGGTAATTTCACTCTCGTATTGTTCACAGAGGCCTGGATCGCGCGAGACAACGAGCTCAGTAATTCTTGCCGAATGCATAACGTATTATCTATATGAAAAAATACCCTTCCATACAGATTTTCCATTCTATGGGATGTGCAGAGGGAAACTGATTGCGTCAATTTTCAAGAAGACGTCTGTGGGTCCTGCAATTCTACCAAATCTAAGTGTTTGATGATTGCACTATTCGCAAAAAGCAGTTTTGCGAGGACCACAAACGTCTGATTGCAAATTGGAATGGTGAAAAATTATGCTATCAGTGTCCTATATGCATATGAAAAATTTAGAAAACCTCTTTACAATCCCTTTAAAATATTCTACCTCATACTTTACTTATGGACCACAGATTAAGGATTTCTTCGCCTTTTGATTTTTGTGTAATATTTCAAAAGGCGCTGGATCGACAGAACAGAAACTGTTGCTGCTCCGATGTAATTTAAAGGAAACAACAACAGAGAAGATTTGAAGCAACGACAATGTCTATATTTTTCGATTTTCTGGTATCAAATATTCATATTATTATTATTTTTTTTTAATGAAAAGATAGAACTTTATATCTTTCACACTCTAGCCTACTCTTAGAAACTGAGTTATAATATTTGTTGAATCTGAGATTTAATACTTATTAAATGTTGCTAACTGTGATTAGAATGTCAAAAAACATTACGACTAGTTTTAAACAGCTGTGATTAATAACAATATCTCGAGTGGTAACAATTTGAAAATACAACTAGATATTGATTTGAAGTTAGCATGTCATCATACAGCTAAGTTAAACGAAATTTTAAACATAATTTTATTTCGTTATAGAAGAGTGAATTTGTTAACTTTTTACATATATATATATAACGACAGCCCATGAAGTATATAACCCGACAAGTATGATTATACTTTCTTATTTTCGTTTTTGTATCAATTTTTGTATTAATTTGCATCAGTCCAATTTTCAATCAGACGTATTTGGTTCCCACAATTCCACTAAAATTAGTATTTGATGGCATCGCTAATCGCGAAGAGCTTAATGTGATGAAGCATATTATGTTGCGATTAGTGACACTTTGTGTTGTGGAACCACAGAATTGGATTGGTGCAAATTGATGCCATCAGTGACTCGATACTTAGAAACAATACAGAAAACCTATTAACAATCACTTTAAGTGAGGCCGACATAAAATCATACATAGTAATATACCCAGGTTGATTTAAATGGGTAGCTGTCTCCCAATTTAAGAATAAGCCTATTTTGAATGGAATTTCACCTGAACTACAAGAAGAAAGAAATTAAATTTAAATCAGATCTAACAAACTTTTCGGTTTGCGAATCATTGTGCACTTTGATGGATTTGTTATCAAATCTAAATAATTTTCCCATGTTTAACAACCTTGGGCAGATTTTCATTAATTCCTCTCTAATATGCAGTTTGGATTTCAGAAACATAAAAGTACCATAGATAGTATTTTAATTCTTCAATTAATTGTGTCGGAATATTTAGCAGAAGGTAGTTTTGTGCTTTCGTTTATTACTCCAAAAGTTTCGATAAAATTGATCGCAAATTATTACTTACAAAACTAACGAATCTTATGGTATAAGCACAAAAATGTTAACATCTATATCATCCATGTATCGTAACGTGGATCTCTGTGTTAAATATCATGGTCAAGGAACAAAGCTCATTATCTGGGGTAAAGCAAGGGGACTACTTACCCCCATTGTAATTGTATATTTAAATGACTTTGATAATTTTATAAGTGAAAATGGTTTTGATCCTGTGATAATTAACAATATGATTATCCTATGGATGTATGCAGATGATACCACCTTATTGTCACAATCAGAAGCGGGACTACACAAACAATCAGAGAACTTAAAAGTCTTTATTTTAAATTCTGGATGAACATACTCTTCAATGATAATCAATTAGATTATGTTTATAAATCATTAAGAATATCAAGCAGTGTTTATAGACGGGGTGATAGCTGGAGTCAAAAATTAAAAAGTTTGTTTGATACTCTAAGTTTAACTGTACTTTTTGATTACCAGGATTATATAGAAATACCCGATTATTTAATGTTTGCAATCTAATGAAGACGAGAATCATGAACGTACGTTTTGTTTCTTTCTTTCTTTGTTCTGCCTATTGTCTGCATTTGTTTAAAGCTAAAAGAGTTGTTATTAATGCTCATTTAATAAATTCAAATAAATAATATCGAGTGACATTCAGTGACATTTTACATCAAATTTGTTGTTCAGAAGGCCCATAGTGAGTAATCCAAGGACAAACGAATCTGATGTCCTTGTTGTGTGAAACTATTTTCTAAAACCTGTCTGTCGAGCTAGACTTACTAAGTAGGTGAGCTATGATACTAAACTCTAAAGTAAACAGACATAGTCAAAATGATAATCCGAATACTATAGCCTTAACCTCAGTGTCAGATGATTTTCCTCGTGAATACATTAAGCTCAATTGCTAGTGTTAAATTATCCGAATTTCTAAAATAAGGTAGACAATAGCATAGAATATAGCCAATTTTGACAATGGCATGTGAATGATAAAATAATGCCCATAGATTTGATGCGTTACAGATGGGTTCGGAAACTATAGATGTTTAGTGTTTCATCGAAACTCTTTAATGTTTTACCCAAAAATTTGACGATCAAACTCAGGCCGCTCATGTCAACAAACGCGAGAAATTACACACTGGCCACTCTTTATAGAATCATCAAGAAACACGAAATGAATCTGGGCATACATTTTAACATATTACTTGTTTCAAATTTCACATAAATATGCAATGTATAGAGTAGACATAAAAAAAAGTCAATCCAAGTCAAGATGTCAATGTCCGATAAAGCCAGTATGCTTTGCTCTCTTTCATGATGAATGCTCAACTATATACTCGACCATATTGTTAAATATTCAGAAAATGAATACAGGAACTATTTTATAGGTCATAAGTTTAAAGTATACGGATATTTGTCATTAAAGGTCACTGAACCCTAATACGTACACTTGTTAATGGACTTAAATGTTTACTGTTAAAATAGACGCTACTCTCAAATTTATTTAGGCTGTGTTAACATCATTAAATTAATTTTAATAACTTCATATTATGTACATATGAGTAGTAATCTTTCTGAAAAGTAAACAAGTCTACTTAGCGATCACAAACAAAGAGTATTTTATCGGCCGATCGCGGCAAATTTTAAATCGCTCAGAAGTTTCGCTCGTGTGTCCGATATTTCTTTAACCAAAGGAACTTGAATCTGATATCATGTGACGTTCGGTAGACCTATGGCTGCCGCTACCATTGTATTCTGGAACAGTGTTTAGCAAATGACTAGAATCAATATTTGATTATCATAAACTTTTATTTGAATTTTCACCATTTCTATTGATATTCGTAACTTTATCTTAATTTCGTAATTTTGCGTTTCGTTTTGTGTTCAACATATTCTTTGGAGCAAATCAAACTTTGAAAGTAAAGTGTGGAGACAAATGGGGGTACGAACTTTATTTCTGGGGGGAAATGTTCTCTCTGACTCGTCCACTGACTTTCGTGCACCTAGATTGGTGTGAAAGAAACCTCGTTTACCTTATAAATGTTTGTGATAGCGAAATAAAGTGAAAATATATAAGCTTTCCCTCGTTAGTTTGCTATCGAAAACATTGAGATGATTTTTAAATTTCTCTTATCATTTTCACACACTGAATAAAAATCGGCATGCCTGATATATTTTGATGAAGTAAACAAGTAATAGACTTCTATCTCTCGACTCGCAGATACACTGTTTAGCTAATGATATAGAATTATTGTCTCTTTCTTGTGCATATTGAAGCTTCACATAATACTTGTCCAGATTTATTACAAAACCATTCATGCTTAAAAGACCCAGTGACCACAAACGTCGGTAGGGGAATCGGAATGTTGTAAATCACATTAAATTATCGATTTTGCGATGACTACACATTTTAATTGTTTGATAAATGTCGTGCCCGAGTTACAGGATCAAATAAAACCCGAATCTTACGCATTTGGGTATGGTGCTTGTCTGTAAGCGTAAAGGCATTTTATTGTCAGTTAAAAAAAAATAAAGACGTTATTGGTTTGTAAAGCATTAAGATATCTTCATATCTTTCACTTTTTCGACCAGGAAGTACTACAATTGAAAAGTTTTTGTATCACCCGAATTATAATAGAGCAAAGATAAATATAAATATATGCACAGTCGGGTCCCTCAACACATAGAAAAACCAGTTCACTTTATTTTAAAGGGTATAAATCAGTGGGTTTGACTAAACCTTCGTCTTACTTTGAACGTAAAGTTGCGAAATATCTTGCGTTCTTTTTACCTTGAAAAAAAACCCTAAAACAAAAACCAATTTTAGAATTGTTCATCCTGGCTCTCTGATGCTGTATTTCTCGATACTGGACATAAGGAGAGATAAAGAAACCCATTGCACACGACACCATTACAGTGCTGTTTGAAATGAAATCGAACGATGAACCTTGGAATTTAAAAATAAAAACGTATTTATGTACCCCAAGATAGAAAAAAGATTAAAATAAAGATAAACTATATAATATATATTTAGAATGATTTATGTTTGTTTTTAGTGTTAAAATAGGTTTTTCCTGGAAACTTTGAAATTATTTTCTGTATTACCTGTTGAAAGATTATTGATGTGAACTTAATATCTACTATTGAACTTTGAACTAGTAGATCCATCTGCATGGAGTTTAAGTTTTCCATTGTAAAGTGAACTATCAAATGAAACAACCGAATATCACCGTTACCTTGTTCTTCCAGAAAACCTAGGCCTATTATAACTTATCTGTGTGGCTTCCATTAAATTCACAGACAATGCCCTTTTTTTTTTATTTAGCTGTTTAAAGGTATACTACCTCTTAGGATAACCCCCCAAAAAATTAAATTTTGAAAGTTGGTTAACATATATTTTGAGGTTTTAAATATTATGTCCATTTTAACATGTAGTATCCTTTTAAACACAACAATATTTAGTACAATTATATATTCAAAATCAAACTGTCCATTCTGTATTTTGTCCATTCCTATTTTTCAGATTTACCACTATATATTTTTGGATTGGTTTATCATACCTGTTTGTTGTTGCTGGAGCAGCACATATATTTATTCCTATATTCTATAATTTACAAGTTACCAGTGCTTATGAGGTAAGTGAAACAATGCAATATCTTTTATTTAGCACAATTGTTGAAAAGGCTTAAACATTCATATCGGCACGACCAGAACACCTGGTTTTGTCAACCCTGAGTCGATGACTCTGATGGTGGACAAAGATGTATCCGAGTTTGTTCCTCAACCTAATTAATGTCCACTTCTGACGTAAACTAAATGAAATGCGTTACGTTACCAGACAATTAATTATTTACTGAAGTGTATATCAAATCAAATACAAGACATTGTTTAAATTCAGTAATAAATTGGCATGTAACTGACTGATGGACACTCATACGTTATACTTGCCTCACCATGTCATGTTACAACATATATTTCTTTAACTGTCATGTTTTCACCCTCTCCCCTAAAATCTTACCGTGTTTCGTAAATTTAATACATTTCTATTAAATATGAGTACTAGGTCAAAGTAACCTCGTCATTTTACATAGCTTTTGATTTCGTGACATTATTGGCTTATAACAACATTAAGAAGGCACCAGATGCATAAATGTATTTGACCCAATTCAGATATAGATTTTACAATATAATCAATCACAGTATTCTTTTCATAACTTACAACTTGACACCGCATTTTATTGCTTTATAGTATACAAAAAACGTCTTTAATATAATCAAACAATTATCTTTGTTTTTTACCATGCAGGGCCAATAAAGGTATAAGAACACCGAGAAAGAGAGTGACTGCCTCTTACTGTTAGGGATGGACTGGATCGAACCAGATCAAGCCCTTCCCAATACTCTTGTCATGGATAACATTGGTTTTTTTCTACATATCTCATTTAAAAGAGAGTTCAAGTGTTGAAAGGTCTAGACATGCTTCAGTTCCCAGTGATCAAGCAAGCTGACTGCCTTTGTCTTGCAGCAGACCATAAGCTCAATTTTGCTTAAGCAGACCATTAATGTTCTGTATGTTTCACTCTAGCCTTGTTGATTCTAGGGTTGACCAAAAGAGTTATGTGATTATAGATCCACCTTTCTTCAACTTGTATGATTGTCATTGTATTGGTTAAAACACGTTGTACCTTTAAGCCTAATAAAATGACGGGTATGGAAATTTATCGAATTATTAAATCTTTACCATCATTGAATTTGGCTGCACATATTGAACATAAAATTTGGATGCGATTCAAATTTGACGAAAAATATACATTGCGAAATGCTGTCCTTTCCTCGAAAAATCTACCAATGCTGCAATACATAACTGAAATCCATATAACATGCTTTCAGAAAGTAGTTTTTCCAGCTGTAAACTATCGCCTCCAGAATTCTACTGTTATTCGAAGGGCAATCTTTTGTGTTCATAATTTGTAAATGGTAAAAGACTGTTCAGATCGTAGGAGTGGGACTTTTAATTTTTCAGTTTGATCTATGCTGCACGTTACATAGGTATTAAGTGTGGGTATGTACTGCATCGATACGTGTAGAAGTAATTAAGACTAAAGTCTTAAGTGTATTTGACATTATTTGACAGGTATTTTGAAATTACAAACTAAATATTCGCACTAGTGTATGTCATTTGTATCTTGGCCAGCAAACATAACTGTAAAAATAGCCTGTACCTTAATATGTTAAGCTTGTCACTTTAACGGCAACACTAACAGCACTTGCACTAGCGTTTTTAATCTATTCTATTTTTGAAATCCTTGATCATGTACCGAGCATTTTCTGCATTTTAACATCTCCCTAGTCAAGTGAAAAATTGCTTAACATGGTGTTCGATACACAGTTTAAATTATATATAAAAAGTCTTTAATTGCCCATTCAATATTCATATTTTGGTGATATTTTTTGTTTGAAGTTCAATAACAAAATGATTATTTTACATTTGAATGTTAACAAGATGTGTTTGTCGTGAATAAACATGTCATCCTATTAGGCCTTCTTTTAGATCATGTGCAATATGATCTTTATGCATTGATGACATCAATGCTTCAGTTCACAAAATAACCACCTCAGTCTTTTGAGCTTTACAATAAGACAGGCTTGAATGAAACAGTGTATAGAAACTGAAGTTACACATAACAAATAGTATTCATAAAATGCACCAAGATCTTGTTTTTTTAGTTGTTTACTGTTTGTCCTTGAGGTTGAATAACATAAATATAGAATAATAATATAATAGAAAGGCGGTGAATTTGACAGCAGTGTCGGCTAACTAATCTATTAGCTTATAGGGTGTTAACCGCTAATAAGATAGGAATATGCTTCATCGAATGTAGCTGGTATGACAGTGTAACATATACCAATGCATGTAAATGTTTTCATCGCCAAAAAAAAAAATCACTCTACAATCAATACCCTTTTTCGTTCTTATTTGGTTTCTTGAATTATGAAATTAAAAAATTCAATTTCAAGTCAGTAAACAGCTGAATGATACGAGTAATAACTGAAACAATCAGTAAAAACACGTATTTACTAAACTGACTAGTAATTACAGGTAATTCCTAATTTCACTTATTTACTGTAACATTTACACATACAAAATGTTATTATTTTCGGTTAAAAATTGTAAATTCCATACCATAGTCTATTGAATACGGGGATTAAAGTCTGTGTAAATATTCAAAGCGTACATTGTTTTATTTTCGGTGTATGTATATTCCTAAAAGCGTTTATAAGGAAATGTAAACAAATGGACGGAGGGAAAGACATACTGATGTATTTGCCTAAATATACATCCTCATATAGAGATTATGTAGGTTAAACAATTTGGAAATAGGCCCTATCAGTGATATGTGACTCGGATAGGTGAAATTTATTTCTATCGGCCGATGAAATGAAAAAAAGAAGACGTGTTTGTTTTTTTCTTTAATGGCATTTTGGCTATGATATATGCAAATATATTTGATACATGATTAATTTTGAGTGGGTCAGTGAACAGGACACTCTTTGTTACCTGTGGATTTTAAGTATTAAAGCTCCTATTTATAATCAACATACCGAATATTGTAACTAAACACTAGATTACATACACTTTTTATCTCAGTATTATAGTCCGAGAAACTTGAAGATTGAATACTGCTAATTCTTTACTTTATAAAAAAAACAAACCCAACCTGATATATTCTGCACCGGAATGCAATTTCGGAACTGTAGAAAGTAGATCCCAAGTTATACATCATATTATATATCTTATATAATCTAATAGGAATACATAATACAATTTTTTTTACACTTTATGTATATATGTGAACGTTGTACACTTTATGGATATACGTAAATGGTGTATACTTAATGAATATATTTGTATGTTTGTATAATTATGTATATACTTGTATGTTTATTTAATTATGTATGTATATAAACGTGTATCAGGAGGGGTTATTCGGCAACAGACAATATGTTTATTTTAAACTCCATGGTGCAGAAATATATTTCTAAGTCAAAAGGGGGAATTTCTTTACTGCGCATTCGTCGATTTTTCTAAAGCTTTTGATTTTGTAAATAGGCATAAATTATTGTATATATTGATTCAGAAAGGTTTGCATGGTCCAATATTTAAGCTGCTCACAAGCATATATGCTTGTGTTAAGGCTACAGTTAGATCAAACTTTGGCATGACAAATATGTAAATCTGGCGTTAGACAGGGTTGTATATTGAGCCCTTGGCTATTTGGTATGTATATCGATGAATTAGCAATTATGTTGAAAGAAGATGGTGGAAGTGGTATATTTATCGACCAGTCCATTGACGACATATTCTTACTACTATTTGCTGATGACCTTACCCTTACTGCAGATACAATTGGTGATCTCCAAAAACGTTTAAATGTCCTTGAGGTATATTGTTATAAATGGAACATGTCAGGTAATCTAGAAAAATTCAAAATGGTAGTTTTTAAAAAAGGGGGAAGTTCTATTTAAGAAAGAAAAGTGGTACTGTTGTGGGTGTATTATTGATACAGTAATACAGTTATAATTATCTTGGTATTATATTCACTAGTAGATTAAACTGGTCATTATGTTGTAAAACATTATCGCAACAAGCTACTAAAGCTTTAAGTGTTATCAAACATTGTCTATGTAAACTTAAACGTAAATGAAATGTAAAAATTGCCTTTAAATTTTTCGACTCTATGGTTGATCCAATACTATATTATGGTTCGGAAATATGGGGTACTTGAGTTACGTAATGATACAGAGGTTGTACATAACAAATTTTGTAGTGGATCCTATGTACGGGTAATAAAACTACGAACGCTATTGCTAGAGCAGAACGCCCTGCAATTATATGTGCAATCCCATCAAATATTTTCTTAAATTGCAATGTATGGAAAACCACAGGCTGCCCAACCTATCGTATCAAGTGTTATATAGACAGAATTTAGATGGTAGATATAACTGGTGTACATCAATTAAAACAGTGTAGGTTTTGGTCATGTATGGTTAAACCAAGGAGTGAGCGATATACCTATATTTTTGTTTATTTGAAACAACGTCTTAAAGATATTTCTATGCAAGATTGGCAAAATTACATGTCAAAATCCTCAAAATGTGGATTTTATTGTGAAATAAAAACAGGTATATACTGATAAGAAATAATTTGTATAGCTCTATGTATCATTCGTTACGTTTCAATTTAGAAAATCTCAGATGTTCAACACATATTCTTGAGATTGAAAATGGTCGTCGGCATGGTATACCAAGACAGAATAGGTTATGGAAATTATGTAATTATAAAACTATTGAAAATGAATTGCATTTTATTTTAATATTTCCAATTTTATCGGACCTAAGACGTAATTGTATTCCCTCATATTACTGTGACTATCCATCTGATACTAATTTACACCAGTTATTTCGCTCAGAAAACCAATTAATTATACAAAATCTAGCTATTTATATGAAAAAGGCTATGGAGATAAGAAGGCTAGAGGTCAGATTTATTTGTATTTATTTGCATTCCATAATAATCTGTCTTGTGTCTGTGATAAAAATAGTCGTTTTGTATATAGCCAAATATAGTATTGTGAATTATTGAAATGTATAACTGCCTGTATAAACGTATGCGTATTGCGTATGATTTAATAACATACTATATTTTGTATATATATTGTAAATTATGCACTGTATATTATATAAGTGAACTATAGGCATCTCGCCTTATGGTCAAATAAATAAACTTATTATAAAAAAATAAAGATAAACGTGTATACCGAGCGTATAAAATTAATGTTTCTATACCGAGTGTAAAGGTGTAAGGTTGTATACTTTATATATAACTGTTTGTATATTTCAGTATCTTGAGAAACGATTTAGTAAAGGTGTAAGAACTGCTGGATCTATGACCTTTGCAACTCAAATGGTAAGTTTCAGACGCTAATAGTCCATCTATATAATATATTTTATTCAGAAGGTTTAATACTTTTGAGCAGTTAATACCAAATAATGGTCTACTTCAGATAGGTAACTCAGTTTTCAGCAACACAAATAACGTACATTTGAAAATTTCTGAATCGATTTTTGCATTAGTCATACTTTGAGGACTTACCAACAAAAGGGTGGGAAGTTTTTGCTGCCGTGGACCGACCAATACGGTTTTGACTGATTTTACTTTTTTCCAATTTTTTTCTTCTCAGCTAATTTTGGTGTTTTCGTATTTTAGGTGTTGTATATGGCCATTGTACTATATGCTCCATCATTAGCTTTGAACGCAGGTGAATATTTTGTATATGTTATATAGTTTAAGAGAGGCGCACGATGGCATGGCGAATGAAGTATTCGTGAAAAACTGGGTTCAAGGTCCACGACTGACATTTTAACATTCCTTGAATGGTGGAATTCTAAAGCAACTAGAAAATTTGTCTAAACTCAAAAAATTGCCTTGGGGTTGACTCCACATTATTCTTGAGGGTATGGTCCTTGGGATGTCGGCATGACTCGATGAGGGCATGTCCTGGGGTTAAGGGGATGACTTGAAGTGTCTTTAAGAGCATTATCCTGGGGTTGTCGGCATGACTCGAAGTGTCCTTGAGGGTATGGCACAGTGGCGGATTTTGGACTTGTTGGACTGTAGGCAAACGAACGATAGAGGGCCTAATTTCTCATTTTAGGGAGGGGGCATTTTTCAGGAACAGATCAATTAGCTCATTAGCATTAATCGTATGCACGATATCGGCATTCATCACCATAAGGCTCAAACAATTTAGTCGATTCTCACACATCATGCTCCTGGTAGGACAATTTTCGATGGGCCTGCGGAAATTTATTAACTTGTTTGATACTTTTTACTGTTTGTTTGGAATTTGTCATGGGCAGCTGTCTAGTTGCTTATAGGTTAATCCGCCTCTGGTATGACATTGGGGTTGTTGGGATGACTCGAAGTGTCCTTAAGAGTATTACATGCAATAAGGATAAAACCATGTAGATTTTAAGCTCTAATAACCTAGCAAAACCTGCACTGATTAAATGTACGTTCGCTATTTAATTTCAGTAACTGGTTTTACATTATGGGGGTCAGTTATATCAGTTGGTGTTGTATGCACTATTTATACAGCTTTTGTAAGTACCTTTTTATTATTCTAATGTTCCAAAATTAATTTAGGTCTTTTAATCCTCGAAATCCTATTAGACCATGAAACAAGAAGTTGGCATTATGGATGTATTCTCACATTGGCACTTCTTGTTACATCAACGGTTTAAGTTACAAATTGAAAAAAGACAAAAAAGATAAATTCAGTACGAATTGTTCGACAATTTTAATCATTCTGTGAACTTAACTATTTATTTCAGGGTGGTATGAAAGCTGTACTGTGGACAGATACCTTCCAAGTTTTTATGATGTTAACTGGTTTAATAGCTGTATTAATTCGAGGAAGCATGCTCGTCGGAGGATTTGGTAAAGCATGGGAAATTGCTGCTAATTCTTCAAGAGTAGAATTCTTCGAGTAAGTATAAAAGCGTTTCAGAAATTCATGGATATTCTCTACGTAGACGATAAAGGCCTTGTAATATATTGTTTTTGAAAGAACTACCTCCGTCAATGAAATCCTGTCTTCGCCACTGGTTCATCTACAAAAATAATGTAATAACCTTTCAATTTAATATATTCTCGTTTTTCAGTTTTAGTCCCGATCCATCCGTACGACACAGTGTTTGGTCCCTCGCTATTGGTGGATTTTTCACATGGGTTGCTATTTATGGAACAAACCAAGCTCAGGTACAGAGAACGTGTACGTGTCCCACATTACGTAAAGCTCAGATGTAAGTAATACATTACTTGTTTCAATATTCAATCACAAAAATTGATAAGAACCATAAAATTCATAGACCAGTAAACAATAAAGACTTCGCCCGTATGATGCCGTAGCCCATGTCCGTCCGTCTGTCCACATTTCTTGTGCGCACGATAGAGGCTTCAGTTTTCATCTGATATTGATGAAACTTCGTATGCTTGTAGACATTGATGGGATCTCAGTCAAGTTCGAATTCGGTAATAATCGGATCAAGATTTCGGAGTTATTGTCCTCGACTTAGTAAAAATATGTTTGGAATGAAGGCATGATAAAGGCTACAGTTTTATCCGATCTTGATAAAGCTTAGTATACATGAAAATATTTACATAGTTCGAAATTCCGGTTGGTTACGAATTCTCTTGCTGCGTCATTTCCGGTTAACTCTTTCTGAAATAGTAGAAACTAGAAACCACATTCATCGGACGAGAATTGAGATGTCCTAAAGTTCAAAAGTTCAAAGAGGTCAAAGTTGTCCCTGATGCACATAAGAAAGTCTAGAAAACCTTTTTACAATCCCTTTAATATGGTAGGATGTGCATTTTTTAACAATCAAATTAATGATAATGGTTGAAAATCCAAACCAATCATGAAGAAGATAATGGTGATCACCTCTAATACAATAGAATAGTCAGAAAAGCTCGACAGCAAGAAAGTTGGCTTAAAACTGTCCTTTCGCGGAAATATGTTAAGGTATTTGATAGTATCATTAAATAGCTTAATCAATTCCAAATTTAATGATTAGTATATGATTAGTTTGGAGTTAACCGGACTGGGAAAGTAGGCTTCAAAGACGTCAGTATTGAGTCTAGAAAGATTCTGCCGAATCCAATTTGCTTTTGTTGTCAAGTTTATTTTCTGGAGAATAGGCAAAGTTAAAGAATGACCTGGCATATTAAAATGCGGAGCCACCCAAGTTGTTTTACCATCTTTCTTTAGTATATAAGTTTTACACTAAATGAAGTTACAGTTTGTCCCACATTTTGAATTCAACATTCTGAATTGTCTATAGTCTACCCACAGTTTACTGCAAATTCTCTTGATACCTTTATATTGTATGTAATAGAAAATATGTTAAGGATGACATCTGGTGGGTGGTAAGTAGTGATGGATGTCTGTGGATTTAAAAAATAAAGCAGTTTCTTAATCGTCATCTTTTATAAACACATTGATATCTAGGAAGGAAACACATTTTTCAGTAATATTCATGGTGAACTTGATTGTAGGATGTTGATTATTATTAAGAGTCAGCAAGTTAGTACAAGCTTCAGAGAACAAGGATATATAGATATATGGATATAGCCCAAATATCATCGAGAATCGAAAATTAATATCAGGTATATTTGGTAAAGGATTCCAAAACTTTTTTTTATCGAAATAACAGTGCCAGAGATTTGTTGATAGAATCAGCCATTAAAGGTGAAACTTGGTATGCATGTATATTAGACCCCGAAGTCGTCACAATTAGTTGAATCGTCAGTCGTATATTATTCATCAGTCGTGGTTGACAATTTATTCCTCTTGGATACCTTATGAGAGACAAAACACTGCATAATATTTCTGAATTATTTGTAACTACTGGTAGATGTTGTAGTATTTAACAATTTAAAAAAACATGGCGTGCACTACTTTAATTACTCTATTTTGTCAAACATAGCTTTCTGGAAATATATGTCATGTACATTAAATTATATAGTTAATAACTGAATAGCACATTGATTTATTTGCATGGCAGTCACTTTTTTTTTCAACTAGTCGAAATTGGTAATAATCGGATGAAAGATTTTATTGTTACTGAGAAGTTTTGCATTTGAAAATTCATTATTAAGCCACTGAAGACTTTGTTATCATGTCTGACAGCTGGTAGCGGGCGTATATTATCTTGCCTGGCAAAGTAGATGAAAAGATTGACAAATTGTATCCACTATTACCCACCGTGCATCCTATTTCACAAAACCTAGACAAAGCTACAACAAAGACGGGTCTAAGTCAAATGTCAAAAATGATGAAGGAATTTAAAAACAAATAAGGTTTTTACGAAATTGATCTATTTAAAAATTCCTTTTAGACCGTTTTTATTTGCTAAAGTTTGACGTGTTTTTATCATTTGAAAAAGTCATTTCCACCATCATGGCAACGGCTTTCAATGAGCTGAACATTACAGTTAATTTTCCATATCCATTACTACTTATTTTTTTTATTTCAGTGCCATGTGGTTGAATTTTCCGGGTTTATGTGCTATATTATATTTATCATGTTTAATTGGTATTGTCATGTATGCTTTTTATTCTACGTGTGATCCATTACAGTATGGTCTTGTAGGTGCAGCCGATCAGGTAAAGTTCAGACTATGATAACCATTTTTTTTATTGTCAAATCAAAAAGTGTTTTTGTAAATCCTTAGCCTATTGTTCTATATTTATTGGGATTGTTCTTCGGAATAAAGCGAATATATATTCAGAACATTGTATTTGTATCATTTCAGTTACTTCCCTTATTTGTAATGGATACATTGGGTGACTATCCTGGATTACCTGGTGTGTTTGTTGCCTGTTTATTCAGTGGTGCTTTAAGGTGAGTAGTATTTTCAATTTTGTTGGAATACAGTAAAACACATTCCTCTTACTGGGAGGGTTGCTGGGATCATAGCGACTGGAGATTCAATACATGTCATCAACGCAGTTTCCTAATGTAAAGAAATTGACTAACTACGAGTTCATGAACAACTGCGATCATTCAGGTCGACAAAATCCATTTTTCCCAGGTTTAGGTGCGTTTAGGTCAACTAAATCCACCCATTGACAAGATTTTGGCAGATGTCAATTAAAACTTCCGCTGCTCTGAGATCCGGATATTTCACATTTTAATCAAAGTGTAAGATATCAAATATAACATATTATAACAGCAATCAGAATGTTTTAAGTAAATTAAAAGTGCTACTGTTCGCAGCCTATATCATAAGTGCTTCATAATCTAACTTCTGTTTCAGTACTATATCATCAGGATTAAACTCACTAGCTGCCGTATTTTTAGAAGATGTTATTAAAGCCTATATATTTAAGGATTTAAGACAAGAACGTGCTACGTTAATCTCAAAAGTTTTGGGTAAGATATTCCTCGGTGTTTTAGAATACAGATTCAGTTTATTACTTCAATGGGAAGTGAATTACCTATATAAAATACCAAGATCTGTTTTGCGGTATATAGCTCTCTGTATGTAGTGCTAAGTTGACGAATCCAATAGATCGTCCAGTGCTATGAGCATAAAGTACATCGCTAGCGCTACAACAGTTTTAAGACTTGCACTTTCACATTAATTTGGTTCTTTACCTAATTTGTTAAGAATATAAATGTAGCAAAGTTGTCAAAATATTTATTTGCGGCAAGTTAATCCGTCCTTTCGTATTCCATCAGAAGTAATTTTCTGTAGCATTCACAATTAATTTTCAACTTTTCTGTTTTCAGCTGTAATATTTGGTATTATATGTTTAGGATTAACATATGTTGCTTCCTTATTAGGAAGTGTTTTACAGGTAAGCGCAATTAATATTTCTTCACGTGTTTAAGACCAAATCGATGTATTCGAATGATTATAATGGGAATTGTGTATACCCACCCTACCAGCATATGCCTATGCAAATGTTTTTTTTACAATAACAAAAACCTATATTTGGTATTGTAGGCAGCTCTGTCTCTGTTTGGTATGATTGGAGGACCTTTATTGGGTACATTCACTCTTGGAATGCTCTTCCCTTGGGCCAATAAATGGGTAAGTGTTTGGCGATTTACAGGTAGTGGTCATGATTTAACTAAAAATCAGGGGGCGCAAATGATATTCGATCATTAAGGACGTGTTAGATATAAAAATACAGGCAATAATGCATGAACAATATAATTTATAAAGGTTTCCATTACCATATTAATTTTCTTCTTTGCTGTAGTGCTAGAAGCGAAAACGAGTGTTTATTTGCCTTCTTTATTTTATCATGTACCTTGATTCTGAACTTCTCATTAAGTACATATTTACATTTGTTGTTTTTTTTTCCAGGGAGCGTTTAGTGGGTTATTTACTGGTCTAGTATTTATGTTTTGGATTGGTGTTGGTGCTCAGGTTTATAAACCGCCAAATCCTAGACCACCACTCTATATTCATGGTTGTAACTGGACTCTCGTTCCCACCACTACCACTATAGTCCCGGAATCTCCCACTCTTGGTCCCGAACCGTAAGTGTTAATTTAAGTCTAATTGTATTACGATATATTATATCCTTAATTCGTTTTCGGGACCTTCATTTTATTTTAAGTTTTTACATTCCCGCTAGTTCAGACTCTAGGCGTCATTTTATGTGCTTGATTTCCAACTAAAATATATATATATAAAATATTGGAAATGGAAACGATAAATAGGGGTAAAAAAGTTTGCTGTAGGAATGAACGGGGAGATGTCAGACTGCCTTTTGGGCTCCGATAACAAAAGTACTTCTGGACATTTAGTTATGTCTAGAAATAATACTAATATTAACTTTATGTTTTTTTAATAACTTTATTTTGGCAACCCATTTACAATAAAGATTCTGTTCTAATGAATCGATTAAAATTTTTGGGAATATTTTCAGATCAGCTGATTATTATCTATACACAGTTTCTTATCTATGGTACAGTGCTACTGCTGTTGCTACAACATGTATTGTTGGTATGGTGGTAAGTTTGATAACAGGTACGTTTCCTACCTATCATGTAGTCACCCATATAGTTTTAACTTTTACCAATCTTAATTCTGTTTGAAAGCCATGTTTTTTGGATATGGAAAATATCGTCATGACGAGTCGTCCGATATGGGACCAAATTTACTATATTAAAGCAGATAAACATGAACTGTATTTGTGAAAATTAAAGAATGAACTCAGTCATTTATGTTCACGTTTTTATGTTAAAAAAACTGTATAGTTTACATTGTTCTACTGCCATTTATTATGTTTCAAAAGAGCAAACCCTTCTCTGACCGTAGATTAACCGTCTTTTCAGGCAAGCAGGATCCAAAGTCACTTGACCCCAGACTTATTTGCCCTATCTTCGATATATTACCACCATTTTGTTTTTTACCTAAATCAATCCGCCGTAAATTATGGTTTGGTGTCCGCCATGATGAGGTGAGTATTACTATTTAAATCGGTTAATTTCTTGAAAACTGATGTTCATAGCTTGCATCCCGATATTTTTCAAGTGACCGTGCCAACATTCCTATCTAGATTTCCTCCTGTTGGGGGATGGGTTGAAATAAAACAGTCTAATCATCCGGGACTATATGTACATACATTAGGTCTCAAGCTAAAGCCACTGTCCTGGCAATGCAATAATTGCTGAAATGAGAATTGACAGTCGCCCTGTTTCATCATTGATTGTTTTCTGCCTGTACTTAAATGAAATGGATTGAGTTAAAATGATATTATTTCTTTGTTTCAGAAAGAATATTTGGATCCGTCAAAACCGATTATGTGCGATACTTTGGGAAATAAAGGTGACTTATACAAGAAGGATGATACTATAGGAGTGCAAGAAAAGCCTGAAACAAACGGAGTACAAAATTCAAAGGACCCTCCACCATATGAATCCACTCGCATGTGATAGGTCGATAGTTCTCATTGTCTCGTGTGGATAGTTCATATTTTACATGTTCATGCAATTCATGCATAGTTAATACTATTAGGGCCAATGCCATTTCATGTTGATCTCTTAAGGTTCGATTTGAATTAAGACATGATTAAGGGTGACATAGCTTGTTATCTTGCTCGAGGTTGGATCCTATAACCTAATGCTGATGTATGCAAGCTATCTTAGAGTTAATTAACATGGTATAGATTAATTTTCATATTGTCAAAATAACATTTTATTTTTCTGTTTTTTGTATTATAATTTAATTGTTATAATAAAACTAATGAATAGATACTATACAATATACATGATTTCAGATAGACATAGTTGGGGTTATATGAATCTGAAGGTGTCTGTCTTACATGATTTATTTCTACCGTATATATGGCGTTTTTTAAGGAATGCAAGGCATATAAGTCATGAATATAGCGTTAATGTACGAGGACAAAATTCAACATATACACGAAATTCGGGATATTTCGAGGTACCCGATCGGAACCCTTACATTCCAAGATCTTCAGTATATGATGGAGTTATGGGTATCTGTTCCTCTATTTAGCAAAATATTCGGGATCAGAATAAGTGCAAGTTTATCATGACATGACATGTGTTTTCAAACATGATTTATGCTTAGACATCGTTCATATGTGTAAAAATCTATCGCTGGTTAATTCCGGATTCTGCAATCATGATTAAGGGTGTGGTTATGGAGTTTATTTCACACAAAACAACTGTGCATGATGTTTGGTTAATTCTCAGTATAGTGCGGGTTGTAGATAAAGTTTTAAACTATAAACATGATAATAATACAGAAATAGAATAAGAGTATTTCGTGTTTTGGTTTCAATTATTTTGTTAATTTTATGTTCAAAAAAGGGTATAGCCTATTTATGTAGGTAAAAATATATACTAATATTAAAAAAAACAAGTACTAACGACTCTAACTGCAAAACGAAGACTGAAATACACACGACATTTGGGACGGAACAGTAGGCTTGTTGCAACTAATGAAGTAGCCTAATTCCATAGTTCAAGGGGAACGATCAAATGTTAGATAAGACTCGGACCACTAATTCAATTGTCATATCTTGCCATATTAAATCATGAAATTATCATGACCATGAAAATCTTGAGTTAAACAAAACGAAAGTAGACTACTACAATTTATCAAAACCATCTCGACTGACACTGCACAAAACAAAATAAAACAACAACTTTTTGCATCCATGAGGAAGTATTCCATAATGTGGCATCAGGTAATCAGAAGACTAAGCATACCCCAACAAGAACCACACCGCCATTGCTGCTGAAAACAAAACTTAGTGTTATGTAAATTTATAGATTATTTTCTTTGAGTGCTTCTTTTATAAATTATGCAAACATACCCTCAGATATAGGCTACCAATTCCAAATTATTATGTTGTTAGTGTGCAAATTTTCTAATAATGTGCAAAGCTTAATGAACATGAGACTTTTATAAATTTCTAAATAAATGACAATGAAAACAGACAGCCACAATCGAATGACATGTACTGATGTTGACCGAATCACAAATCAAGACCGACGCTCATACCACTATAATGAGTGGTGTCCTTCGTTTTTTGAGTACTGATCGTTCGATTGTTTGGAGTCAATGTTCATTTGGAAATATAAAGCAACAATCTCGTGCATATTAAGCTTTGCACGTAATTACATTATTGTACAAAAAACCTAAAAATTTGAAATTCGTATCTTTCGTATCTTATATAAGTACTAGTTTTAAAGAAGAAAGCAAAGGTAGAAATAAAGCGACATATCATTATTTTGTAAGAGTTAAAATTATTTCAACACCAGCACTATCCCTTTAACCATAATTAGAGAATTAGGTCCATTTTAGTAATTAAATAAGGCTTAATAATGGAGGTCAATAATTGATATTTAAATGAATATAGAAATTAGCAGCACATAGAAACATATTAATTACGCGGCTGTCCTGAAAATGTGTTAGTTAATACATTGTGTGCTTCTATACCGCTTTTTGTTCTATAGTGCTTCTATGGTTGAGATAAACTCAGGGCTATTGAAGCCAGTTATTAATCAGAAAAATGTATGTTCTGAATCACTAAACATGTTGTAGAATGACATGTTGTCGGTTGGCTACTTTTTTAAAAAATAAGATTTTTTTTAGATACAAATATTGTTTTCACAAGCTACTTCAGCAATAAAACTCGTGCTTCTGTGTTGTGGTAAGGTGATTGGAAATTTGATTTTCAGATTCAGAACAAATGAAATGAAATGAATGGAGTTTTACGTCATACTTTTCTGCACCATGTGGGCTAATGAAGACGGGCAACGCCATGCAGGGTGCAATGAGGGAAACAGCCTGTAGCACACGGGGCCTCGGTTTATTGTCCCATCCGAACGAGTAGACGCTTTTTCCATGTCAGCCCCTCTTACCTGCATCACTGACAGGGGGAAACCGGGTTGAAAAATCCGAAGGTATTATCTCGACCTATGCCGGGATCGAACAGTGGACCTTCAGGTTAGTGAGCAAGCGTCTAACTCACTGAGCCACCACGGCTCCAGATTCAGAAAAAGGAAACCAAGACTAAGCTAATATGTATCTTGATTTTTCTCTGCAAGGCAGCCAACAACATGTCACCTAGCTGATATTGAATGTAATCTGTAACCTAAGTACCGTCTGAAGTCGTATGATCCAACATGATTTCTTTGAAGTCGGTCAAACCAAACGGGTCCAGCCCTCCCCCGCCCCCATTACATCATCGACACTATCGCTACTATCATTGTACTCGATATGGATTGAGTATGCAGAGATTACTCTGAAAAGAAAATCGCGTAATTCCTTAATGAAAACTTCAAACTGGGAATTGTACTCACTATTTCTATATATGTGTTTTCTATATAATACAGAGTATCTTAAATTGACGAGTCGTCATTTTAACTTTGAAACGCTGATGCACACATGCATTTGAAGTCTCAAATTTCGACGGTGAGCTGTGAACAATATTGCTGATTGGCTTAGCTAAAAAAAAGTCCCGGTTATGAGCCTAAAGTACGATTGGTTAATGAAAAAAATGGTGCATCTGTCCCTTTAAGATTAATTAAGTAATTAAACTACTTCTGCTTTATTGAAACCTTTTATGGAAAGACAATTGCAAGGTTTAACATAATAACTCTATTTTTTTGCAAGAAGGATTTGCGGAAATAATTTGTAAATTTTATACATTGTCATTTAAATCTTATATATAGCGTAATATAAACCAGATTTCAAAGTAATATTTCAAAACTGATTCCGGTGCTTGTGTCAGTAGATATTATGTCATAACTTATTTATTAAAGATTATCAGTGTTCTGTCCTTTTACATTGTCGAAACAACCTGCTGACATTCGAGATAGCAAATAGTCTGCACCGGCCTGTATATTATTTATCAAAAATCAATATCGCCCTCTATCGGCAGAGTTTTGTTGTAGACTGTAGAGACAATGGTTCCATGTTAAATACGGTATGTGCTAGGTAAGATATTGACGCTTATACTAAATATATATCAATTTTGACCATCGTTCATCCCAATATACAAGATATTTTTAAATTCACAGAACGTTATTGAAAACATTGATATTATATGTGTAATATACTGTCTGCTTAGCTCTCCAGGACAATCGGGAATAATGTCTGCGAGTCTACAGAGACATCGTGCTGGAAGCGTATTCCGTTTGCATGACAACCATTTCATTTACTTCCATTAAAGGACTATATTTGTAATTTCTGGGTTATGTTGTATATTGTAGTGTAAAAGTGTAGTATATGGATAGATAACGTTATAAATATGAAGGTGGAAATATTTTTGTGGGTATTTGCTTTGAGTTTAGCTGTATATTCTGTAGCAGAGGCTAAACCATCAACAAAGCATAGAGAAAAGGTAAGATAGCAGCCATTGTTTTTTCTTAAGAAATCAATGTAGCAAATGCCTGTCAGCTATTTTAAAGACATTAAGCAATGTAAAATGAAATGAATAGAGTTTTACGTCCTACTTTTCTTACTTTTCTGTACTATGTGGGCGGATGAAGATGGGCAAAGCCATGCAGGGTACACTGAGGGAAATTTTGACAGAACAGCAGTATTAGCCTTATCTTTTCAATTTCCAACTGTTGAGGGATCTTTAACGTGCACAGGCTGTGGTACACAGGGCCTTAGTTTATTGTCCCACCCGAACAACTTTGACTTTTCATAGTCAGTCCCCATACCTGCATCACTGACAGGGGCGAAACTGGGTTGAAAGGATAAAACAATATAAAGATAGTGAAACATAATTATATCTATCAAGAGTGCACAAACATTGACTGAAATTTAAACCAACATGTCAGCTCATGAGCATTAATATATAAAAATGATCTCATCATAAGTGTGTAATATAACCTAATAATATGTTATATAGGTCTGAAATATCTATAACCCTTAAAAATGAAATTGAAATTAATTGAAGACTCATGAATTGTATATTGTCAATTTGAAAAGTTAGATTATTCTTTTGATAATGTGAGGAAGAAATAGATTATTTTGTAGTTTGATGTGTCTCAATTAAACAGGAAATATGTGTGCAATAAATCATTATTCAAACATGATAAAACTAGACCACCTTGGTTATATATACACCGGTATTATAAAATACACTAGAATATAACAATGAAATCCATATAATATAACATCTAAAGGATATTATAATAATGTTAAGTAATATATGATTTAATGCATATCAAATATACTGAATAGTATACTAAATATTTTATGGTTATATTGAATAGATGGGAATGGAGCTGAGCCATATATATGTTTTATTTCAAAATATAAACTTATTTTGTGAGATTGCTTATTGATATACAAATCTTGGTTATTGAAATCTGAAAGATCCAAATGTTTTATACAAGTGTTATATTAGACTGATGCAATTCACAAAACAACTACTGTATAATATATAGTTCTAAATAACTTTAGTTGATTAAATATCTACAGTACTTGTGGTACTGATATTGATTTTTAAAATATGGTAGAAATATTTAATTATGTATGTCTCTCATACTGACTCATACTATATGTAGATAATTCTAGTTTTCAAACATCTGATGAGACAAGCAATTAGATGGTTTAAAAACTACAGACAAAAGTTATCTTTATAACAGGAATCTGTTTTGCTGTCTGAACCCCAACTGAGAACTGGAAGGTTTTAAAAAACAAATTCCAAAAAACGCCTAGATATCTTTATGAACTTATGTTATGACATATATGCAATGTAATGTTGACAAAAAAGGAAAATATACAAACGATAAAACTGTTGAATGTGTAAAAGGAAGGTAAATGATGAATATTTGATGTGATAGTTCTATGTTTGATGTCTATACTCAATATAAAATATTGTACACAATACTTTTACTACATACATCAAAAATAGATGTATGTGTAACATATATTTAAGTCCAAAATCTGCTTACCCCATCCTCTGATAGATGTTCTGTCTGTTAAGAGCTAGTGCAGGGAGAACAAAAATGAGTATGGTTTTATGTGATTATCCACTTGCTGTTTAACATAGTTTAACAATGATTTTCTAACTGAATATTATAACTGATGTAAATGTCAGGAGATTGAAAATATAATTTAAAACAAAACACAACTTCGTATGAAAGTTCCCTCTTCAGACACTCCTATAGTGTTTCTGACCCTGTGGTTAAGGTCGAAATATCTGACTAGGAAATGAAACAACAGGGTTCACCAATATTTTGATGGTTTCTCTGTATATTTTTCTTACAGTGTGTAATTATCCTTTTACGGAAAGAATTAAAACTGCCATTTTATCTGAATTACAGTATTTGTTTCCATTAGAATTCTTTACTTTGAAGGTCAAATCAATTAAAAATAAGATCAGTAATCCAACATAGTAAAGGCCATGCTATATTTGATTGTAAGGTCAAGCCATCCTACGTTTTAAATTGCCAAACAATATTGCATACTGAAAATGGAATCCTGAAGGTTATCTTGTACTTAGCTCTGAAAGTCCGGTTGTGCCAAGGTAGAAATTCAAATGTCAAACCAGTCCTAAGAGAAAGTGTAATTTTACAGTTATTGAAATGAATAAAGATATTATTCTGTTGTCTTGAGAGTTGAGAAAATTGATTTGTGAAATATTTTTTAAGTATTTTTCTTGCTTTGCTGCTCATCTGTTAATTTCTTTATGTGATTAGTCTGTCACTATCTATTATTGTTAAAATGAATATTATACTGAGGTTTCTTTAAACAGGTCATGATGTTCTCAACAGTGGCATCGCAAGCCTCTAGATACTTGGGGTACAAATAGGTGGCAGACTGACTCTGTTGCAGTGTCATAGTTGCAAGCCTATCATAGAGCGTCAGAGAGGGTTCTTCTAAAAATATATTCAATGAATTAAATTGACTTTGTTCATTTTGATGTACATTTTGGGGTAAAAAACGTACACAAATTTTTGAAAATAAATGGGGTACAATCGTAAAAATTTTGTTTCGATCATTTTTTTCACCGTCTGCGGATTACCTGAAACATGAACAAAAATATTCGTGAAATCAAACATGTTTGATTTTTTAAAATTGTTCGCCTCCCAAACAATTCTTTGTTCGCCGTCTGCGTTAACGCCGAACATTCATAGACGAAAGACCAATCAGCGATCGAAGCCAGACCACATGACACTCAAAATGGCGACGTCCACTGAATCCACCAACACAATTACTAACCTGTAGCTAAATCTCTTAGAGTAACACCAAGTCTCTCTGCTGAACATATCGATTTTCGCATTCTGGTGTGTCTTTTCTCAATATTGGGCGCAATCAACCTCAATATTGTGTTGAACCCATCTTTGTCAACCTAAAAATACCGCCGATACATTTCTGGGTCATCAGTCGACAGCTCCTGTACAAGGTTGCCGAACACACCTTGCTCTTTACGGCGTCGAATCCAGGTATGGACCCAAATGCTCCTATTTTGCCGTCTACGTTAGCGTCTTTTTCAAATTAATTAAATAGCTTACGCAATTTGACATTTTCTTCTGGACGTCGCCATTTTGAGGTCATGTGATTATCCGTGGCACTGGCGTATTGCTCGAGCTAAATGTTCGTCGTCTGCGGAATTATGTTTGTTGTCTGTGGATAACGGAAAACAAATATATTTGTTCGATGTTTTTGTTCGTCGACAGAAATGTTCCTTGTCTGCGTTAGGCTTTAGTTTAATTGGATTGAAAAGATATCTATTGTAAGGTAGGTAACGAGGTAGCATTTGTCGTCATAAAAGTAGGTTATAATGATTGCATATTGACTCCACTCATAAGTCTAAAATCAGAAAAATTCAAAAAGAGGTAAGTTCTTAGAAATATAATGATGCTAGTTTAGAAATTTATTTTTTGCCCTTCTGGACAAAATATTGACATTGTATGATGTGCAAACTTGACATGTTTTTTTTCGTAAAGCTTATATACTCTTTCAGTTGTAAGGCATCAGATGGAAATAATCCCATCATTAAAAAGTCAGAAACATGCAATAAATAAATTACTTCAAAAACATCTGGATCGGTCTGGTTTAAATTTTAATGCCTTCAATTGATTAGGTTATGAATATTTGAAAACTTTTACTTTAAATGGAATATTCTTGAAAGAGAAAAGGATAAATTTCCATTTACTTTAAAAGAATTATGTTTAGAATGTCATATTCTTACGATCAAGTTAATATCACAATATTATTTGTAACTAATGACATTAGAGCTCTAAATTTATCCTATTGACTTTACAAAAGAGAATGTGATTGTACATTTAATTAAAGGCTCAACGACCCTGTCTTAACGTTATCTTGGAATGACCAGACTTGTGAAAATCTTATAGCGGAAGGTAATTGTGAAGATTATAGCTGTAAGCATTTAGTAATGAAAGGTTTCTATGAGTAGAGAAGATCAATGACTTTTACTTCTACACTCTCTTGTTTTTTCGCGGTGACATTTACTGCAGGATGACATATTGACTGCAGAACTGCATCACAGTTGCAATTACATTGTTTTGAAATGTAATTCCCCTCATGCACATTCTTCCTTATAGTAGGTAACATTAGCAGTTTAAGTGTCAACCAGCAGTAACTAAGACCTTAATTAGATTCACAGTGGAGCTACCATTTCCTAGGTTCAATTTGTCTGAGTCATTGTACATGTATAGATATTAGTCATACATGTAGCACTATCAAATAAAATCATGTATCATGAAGCTCCTAATGTCATTATAAGCAATGTTTCTAGGTCTATGACATCTTTAAGCATGTAAAACTGTTACTCATCCAGTGTAATTCTCTAATCCCCTAATAAATCAACCAGAATTATTGATTCTACTTCAATTCTTCATTTTCAATTGCAACTTAATATTCCCTGACGTCAGGTTAAGGAGTAAAATTTCATTGAATAAAGTCATTGTCGGAAATAATGGTATTGAGTTTATTCATATGAAAATTTATAGAATAATGGTAATTTTTAAAGGACAGTTCACAGATTGAATTACAATGTTGTTTTTAACTTCAGTGAGGCTTTTGATATCTATGTTGACCTGAATGTTTGCTGTAAGTGTGTTATCAATTTGATAATAATTTCACCCTCCCCATCTTGCATCATGCATAACTTATTGCATTTTCACTAAAGCCTGTTCACATTAGGACGCTACGAAGTGTTGCGTTCTTGGTCTAGACCGGGAGACGATAAAATTACCAAATATCTACCGTTTACACTATTACAATTTCGAGCATACTGAGAACAGTTCAATAACAATAGTGTATATGATCTGTGGTTCTCAAACACATTTTAATGGAACTCTTCACGAAAGTGTTAATTCTAATAACCTGGATGAAGGCAAATTTGTCTGGACACAGAGACTGCAGAAAATGTCAGGGGGTCAAGATGCATGTGCAGGAACTGTTTTCGGAACGCTCGACCGTTTACACTACCAAATTGTTCTGTTCTGAGAACTATTTCG
This sequence comes from Lottia gigantea, assembly GCF_000327385.1. Taxonomy (NCBI): domain Eukaryota; kingdom Metazoa; phylum Mollusca; class Gastropoda; family Lottiidae; genus Lottia; species Lottia gigantea. Next base: position 190,374 of record NW_008710049.1, on the reverse strand, counting down.
AGACCACTTCGCCTCGGTAGTCTAAAACTGGAATTGGAAATTGGACATCTTGACCGTTTACACTAGGAATGTTCTCAGAATGGATATTTTTTGTAATGTAACAGGGGTTTAAGGCTGGGGTTGGTTCTATTATTTATTAAACAATGCAGAGCAGGTCAAATTTTCAGGTATCACAAGCATTTTGCCCTTGGTTCAATCATAGTATTTTCATGTGCCATGGAAGTCAAAATGTTACGCCTATGTTTGAAGCACTTTCTGAGATTTTATCTAACCAATGCTGAAGTTGTATAAACAACAAGATAAAATATCAATAATCATCATGTCTGGGTTATTTAATATTTATACTATCTAACTATCATGATAGACAGAACAACATCCACATTATTTATTTCTCACTTTTCTTTTCCCTCTATTGTTGTCAGTTCCCTCATCATATTTCCCATCATTTCAAATCTTGACATTCCAGAAATATCAATAAAAAAATATGCCTGAATACTTGAAGATGCAGAATTTTGAGTAATTGTCCTGCCCTTAGAAAAAATAGATCAAAATTGGCTTACAAATCTAATAAAGCTACAGTTTTATTCTGATATTGATGAAACACTTTATGCATATATATATTAGTGTATGAGTTTATTTGCAGATGGACATTTTTTTTAGTTATTGCCCTTGACTTAGACCAAGTAGTCCATGTATGTGATAAAGGTTACAGTTTTGATTGGACATGGAAGTTTATGTCCATCCTATGATTTCAACATTGATTTTCTGAAAAATAGTTTGGAAAAGTTGATTAACCTATTATGTAGTTTAAGCTGTCACAAAATCTGTAGGTATGTGGTTATATAGCCTTTTCTACAAGTTATCTTTAATTATTTATCAACAGAAATGTGTCAGTATATTGAAAACTGAGAAACTTAGTAATTACAGTTGATTGTCACAGTTATTGATTTTTCTGCAGACCTATAGTTTTTTTACTTTGAAACATACATGAATTGATGCCAGTGTTGTTATAATGTCAACTGGTTTTATGTCCTCAAGACATATTTCATAGTAATATCAAAACTCAACACAAAAATCAATGTTTTTCTTTCAATAATAGACAGTTCATTATTTTACTGTGCTCTTTCCCATTTTTGTGTGTATAATCATATTAAAATAGTATAATCTTTTAGGTAGCATATCATATGTAGTCTGCAATATATAAAATATATAGGAATATTAAAGCAGAACCTGAACTGAGTTTCACGCTGTGTGATCTTCAGACAACTGACTTATTTCAGGTTGTTTCCTTACTGAAGTTTGACAAGTTGTACTTGTTTTCTTGTCTGCACTTTGAGTTCTGAATAAGAACTTTAATCAACATTATATTTTAAGATATTTTTTCTATTTCTGATGATAAAAGAAGTTCAATTTTCAATCTTCTGATTTTGTTTTGAAACAAAGAAATAATTTGTGATATGAGGATAAAAGACACCTGCAGATGTGATTTATAGAATTCAGTAACTAGGATTAGAAGAAGAAGTTAATCAGTTATTAACATCTTAAGATTTAGAGTCTTCACTGATTAATTCTGACTGCTTAAAGTTCTTAACTTCAAGCCACAAACTACCCCGCAATCTGTGTTGAAATTTTAACCCAAAGGCTAATGTTTATCATATATGTCTTGCTTTGGGTTAAACTGTCTGCTAAACTTCAAGCAGTTAGAAATTACCAGAAAAGGCAAGCTGTATCTGATTTGTCCTTAATTACTTTGGAATAGAGCAATCATTTAAGAATAATGGAAAGTTAATTATTCCTGATTTCTTGTCTGGTCTGGTCCCTTGCTGGTTGCCATGCCAATTACCAAGCAGAAATAATGACTATATATGGCAGGATGGAACAATCCCAAAATAATTATTTAATGGTGATGGCCTCGTAAATTAAAGAATGATTTTACAAACCCATTAATTAAAGATTGTATAGTCAGTTTGACCTGAACATGACCATTTCACTGTTCTGGATAGCTTATATTATATTGCTAGTAGAAATAAGCCCAGGCTATAAATATGTTATGGATTCCTGGAAATCGGCCATTTCCGATTTCCTTCAAAAAGGTTTCCATATTTTATAGTCCAGAGAACTATTTAACTGTCAGAAATGAAATGCAGATTGTCATCCTACATTTGTGCACTTGACAGGACTGTGAAGTAGTTTCGTAAGGCTTTATCTCTCAAGGGGGACAAAAAATGTTTGATAATCTGAAGTTCTTAGTTTAACTTATAGCAGAATATAACTTTCGACCCTCAGGGTTGCAACAAACACCCTGGTCATTCATATAATCTTGATCAAAGAATTTTAGACGTATTGGAGTTCGGTTTTTATTTGGACATGTCATTGTGACATAATGGTTCTGAAGTTAACGCCATTTAGAAATGTAAGTTATTTATATTGGGTTTATTGATTGTCTTGTTATGTTTTATTTATATATTCAATCATTACCATCTCTCTAGAGAGTAAGAGTAATAATGTCTATATTGTTTGTTATTTATCAACTTTTGTATAAACTATGGTATAACTAATAATATAATAATGGTTTTAATAGATAGGTAGACAAGAGCAACAGACAATACTCATATACTAATAAATTAAAATATGGCTATGGTAATAAATTTAATTATATTTCAGTTGTGGTCTGTGTACAGTTACGCATGAATACTCTTTACTCCAATGTTCTATACCATTGAATTGGTTTATAATAGTAGAGAGCAGTCAAAATCTGATATATTGATCAGAATTTGAAACAAACATGGTGCAGCTGTCTTACAAAGGCTTTTCTCACTACAGAACATGTAGGATGCAGAATAATATTTTTTCCATTTCAGTTTTGATCATGAGAAGTTCAAAGGAACTGTGAAACTTTTCTTCAATTCATAGTTTACTGTCTAGTTTGGGCCTCTCTGATCTAAAATGATGAAAATCACAACACTGTTTTATTGATGCTTTTTCTTTTCTCTTCAAATTAAAAACATATTTTGCCAATTCAAGCAAAGCCGTTTGGTTAACTGAGCTAAAACTGGTGTATTATTTCCTATAAGTGATGTAAAGAGGTCAGACATGTCTTTAATCCTTACGCTAGGTCATCGTTATCTCTAACTCAATCAGTTTTCTTGATTTCTGATGGGTTTTGTGGTTTATATAGCACTACAAGTTGGTGGTCTGTTTCCAACATCTCATGCTCACAATCAATAATGTAAGATTAGTTTTTTTTAAGAAGATCTAGAAACATCGCGAGTTATGAAGTAAAAGGCTTGAAGGTATTTAAAATGTGTGTCATTTATTCAAAAGAAATCAGGGCATTAAAGTGTTGGTACCATTTAGATATTACTTAAATCATAAAGTTTGTGGTGTATTACATGCCCAATGAATAACATTCTCATAAGGTTTATTGTAACTTGCAAAATAGAATTACTTTATCAACCAAATTGCTTATGCAATTTGTATAACACATCCATTTTAATGCAAAATTATCTTTACACTAGGTTACTTTTGTAGAAAGTTGAGTGCTTCAAATCAAATTAAAATCCCTTTTCAGAAAAAAAATGCTGCACACTGTTGTCTCTCAAATTTTCTATCCATAGTGAGCCTTGTCAGTATTGGCAGTTTTAATGATGTTAATATGCTGGGGATGATTCTGTTATTATTGCATTTTCTGGCTGGTTAGAATAACCCCGACCTTATTGACATGATAATTCATGGAAGAAGTGTCTTGTGCCTTGCCAGAAAGCTTGTTGTTCTGTATTAGCATTGATCAATAAACTTCTTGCATAATTCTTCTTTTCATATTCTCTAATTCTTATCTAATAACAACTTGAATATTATCATTTTGTTTAGATCATTTTCGACTTCGGGAGATCTTTGACTTTGTTAGAACAATAATCCAAAACAAACTAGCCTTGTCTTCAATAGACAATTTTAATAACACTTGTTAACATTTTAAACAGTAAGGTAGGAGTCATACTATTAAAGAAGCAGTTTATGTAATTTTCCATATTGGCCACAAATAGCCTTGTTCTGAATATAACAGCTCTAAGTTGAAAATACTGATTGCCTGTAGAACAAGTTACCAATTGATTGTTTTTGTACTCATGAGCTCATTAGGTTTCATACTCTGACAAAGCAGCAATTTTTTACCATTTGATAGACTATTTTAGACATGTGATCAAATAAGTAGTAGAGTGCAATCATATAATATTTTGTAGTTTTTCGATGACGTGGAAACAAATAAATTATAACCTCCCAGACAATAGATGAATATGTAGATGATAATCTATTCTAAAGTGTCTAACATATATTATCAACAGTTGAACAGAACATTTATCTATAAAACTGAACAATGATGATTAAGTACAAGTTTATTGATTAGATATTCATTCATATACCTCAGTTATAAGTTTGTGATCAAATTTTTGCTTAGTGGTATAAATACATAGTCCCCTTTACATATTTTTGTCAGAAATGCTGTAAGACCTGGATGTTGATCAAGAAGACATTTTCTTCATCCACCCTCAAAAAGTATTCATAGTGTAACTACATGGTTACAAATCAAGCATAAATTGTCAACGTCAGAAATTTGGCACATTTCAGATCCGGTCTTTCAGAATCTTTTGTTATTCTTAACTCTTAAGTGATAATATGCTCAATCCTCTCATGAGAGATGTCCACATCACTGATAGTATGTTAAGTGGTCAATCGTTGAAGTCATGTCCGTGGGTAATGTTTTCTTGATTGGTTGCCTTCTGGGATCAACATCAAGGTTCTCACTGCCATGCTTGAATTCCACAACCCACTTCTACAGTCGAAAAGGACCATGTCAATTTCACTAGACAAAGATAACACTGCAGTTGCAGTTCTTGTCTTTGATTCATTAAATGATTGTACTAGTTTGTTGTAAAAGTTTCTTTCAATCTGATTGAGAAGTCCCATTTAGGATTTGAACTTTTCAGCCAACCCCCATATGTGTACAGTTCCATTTATATAAATAGAATTGGACATCATCTTTTTGAAAATTGCTGGAATGGAAACATTACAGTAAGTGTTTTATAATGTTTCTCTGTTTACATCATATAATGTTTCAGTTTCAAGTTGGATTGATTTAAAATACAAATTCACTCTCAATACATGACTGCTAAAATGAATGTGAAGTAATCAAACGAATAACAACCATATTTCTCCAATATTGACCATACTGATCATATAATATCTTATTAATTAAACTGATACAGAAATATTTAATTTCATTAAGTTTATAAAAGAGAATTAAATCCCTTTGGCAAGGAGCAATTATTGATTTATATTTCCGTTAGTTTCTGTGAATTTCCGGATTATGTAAATGAAGTAGGTCACGTTACCTTATAAACGTTCAAGAATGCAGAAGTTGACTTTACAACTCTCAAGAATACAGTGGTCGAACTTACATCTTTCACGAATGCAAAGTCAAGAATACAAAGAATTAGTACATTGACTTTTTGATTTTAGGAAGGTTTATTTTGTAATTGTGTAATGTTGAAATATGACTTTGTAAAGTCGAGGCCTTGTTTTCAAGTTTGACTTTGTAAATACTTCTGGCAACGATCCCCCTCCATATATTAGACAAATCTTCAGTCATTCTTCAAGCTCAAAATGTATTTTTACTACTATCATTTTGCCCTCAAAATACGTATATCAGAATCATTCACGTTTGAATTTAGAAACAAAGTCAGGGATTTGTCCTTTTCAAAAATGTTGTCTGCTATTTAAGTCAGGCCTATTTTACATAGTCAGCTGGATGTGACTTAGACATTATATATAGTAACCAACAACCTCAATTCTTTTTCTATTCAGAATCTAATAAATGAATGAATGAATAAAGTGTTTACGTCCTACTTTTCTTCACCATGTGAGATAATGAAAACGGCCATGTAGTGTGCTATTCAGAATCTAAGTCCTTATATATAGTCAAATATTATAAACAGCCATCCAAAGTTCAAAGCAAGATTTAATGTATGTTTAACTTTATCAATATTAGTTATCATTTGGTAATAGTCAACAGATAAACCGTTTCACTAGGTCAGCCAAAATGTCTAAGTGTTGGTGTGTTTGTGTTCTGTTTTCACTTTTTTCATCAGTTACAGGTATAAACCAGAAAACATTAGATCTAAATGGTAGATGGGATATTATCAATGTGAATAAAGGCTATAGAATCAGTGGTGAGGTACCAGGGTCTGTATATACAGCTCTCATAGGTAATAAAACTATTGGTGATCCTTACTTCAGGGATAATGATGTACAATATAGGTGGATTGGCAGAGATGATTGGACATATACCAGATTGTTTGAGATTTCTGATGAGGTCATGTCTAAGCAGGCAGTTGTTTTGGTGGCAGAAGGACTAGATACTTTCTCTCTTATTACTGTCAATGGTGTGAAAATTGGTGAGTCTGAGAATATGTTTCTCAGATATGTGTTTGATGTGAAAAAAGCTCTAAAATCAGGATTGAACAATATTACAATTGATTTCAAATCTGCAGTAAATATAGCTTCTCAATTAAACAACCAATCAGCTTATACAATACCACCCAGCTGTCCTAATATAGTTCAAAATGGAGAATGCTTTATTAACTTTATTCGTAAAGAACAGTGTTCATTTAGTTGGAATTGGGCACCATCATTCCCTACTCAAGGTATATGGAGAAATATATCTATTCAATATTTTGATGAAGCTGTTGTCAGAGGATTATCTGCTGTACCAATTTTAGATGCAGATCAAAACTGGGTGATTCATATTACACTGCACTTAGATATCAGCAGCCAAAATATTTCTGGTTTAGTTGAAACGACCCTGGATAAGATCAATCTTTCCCATGTGCATCTCCTGTCTTCTCCTGTGTATAGTGACATCTATTTTAACTTCAATGTTCCCAAAGGAACACACATAGATCTCTGGTGGCCAAATGGCTATGGCGAACAAGCACTATATAATCTTACAGTGAAGTTTGTTACATTTGACAAAAAACAGATTATGGCTCAGACAAGTACAAGGATTGGCTTTCGATCTCTGGAATTGGTACAAGAACCAGTCTCTGATAATTCTTCTCATGGTGTGACATTCTACTTCAAAATCAACAATGTACCAATATTTTTTAAAGGAACTAACTGGGTACCAGCTGACAGTTTCCTGGAAAGAGTTACCAAGACAAGATTGGAGAGACTACTAAGATCAGCAGTAGAAGTCCATATCAATTCAATGAGAGTGTGGGGAGGTGGCGTGTATGAAAGTGAAGAGTTCTACGGACTGTGTGATGAACTTGGGATTATGTTATGGCATGATCTGATGTTTAGTGATGCGTTATATCCCTCCACAAAAGAATTTCTGGCTTCTGTACAAAATGAGATCAATCATCAGGTTAGAAGACTAAAAACTCACCCAAGCATTATATTATGGTCTGGTAATAATGAAAATAATGAAATCCTCAATGAGTATCAAGGTGATCAGTATAAAAAAGACTATTTGACCTTATATATCGATACAATTAAACCAGTCGTTACTCTACTGGATCCATCAAGACCCTTTGTATCATCTAGTCCTTCAAATGGGCCAGAAACAGAAAAGGAGGGTTGGATTGCAAAGAATCCTCAGTCTGACTTCTTTGGTGATGTACATTTTTACAATGATAGTGCTGATTTATGGGATATTAGTGTACTTGACATCCCTCGATTCGCATCAGAGTTTGGAACTGAATCTTGGTGTAATTTTGAAACCATAGAAAAGGTTTTAAGTGAAGCTGATCTATCGTATAATTCCCCTATGTCTCTCCACAGACAACATAATGTTGGTGGAAATGAGATAATGTTAAATCTCACTAAGATACATATACAACTACCTAACTCTACCAATCCAAAGCAGCAGTTTGAAGATTTGATATATGTGATACAGATACATCATGCTGTGGCAATGAGAACTGAAATTGAACACTATAGAAGATGGACAAATCAACTGCAGTCTGATGGGCGAGGACACACTATGGGTGCTCTTTATTGGCAGTTAAATGACATCTGGCAGGGACCATCATGGTCTTCAATTGGTATGTTGCTGTAAATTTTTAGACTAGATCTTCAAGCAAATCACCTATTGAAGAAATTCTGAATAATGTTTCTGTTTTTTTTTCTCAAAAAAACTTTCTTCTTAGATCTATTGATTTATAATTGTTATTGTGACTAATTTAAGTTATTCCTCTTTTATTCTTCAGATTATGATATAAAATGGAAAATGCTACATTATTATGCCAGAAAATTCTTTGATCCTAACCTGATTTCACCTTATGTTGATGAAGATACATTGAAAGTATTCTTAGTCTTGGATGAAATTCCAATTTATAAAGATGAGCTTTCCGATAATCAGAAAATTGTATTCCGTCCGATGAAACATCTACGACAGATGATAACCAGCAAATATGATACTAATGATATGCACCAACAATTAAAGAAGAGCATATTAGCGTCAGAAGGGACACTGTATATGGACTTGTACACATGGAAGAACATGACACCAATAAAATCATGGGAAAAACAGTTTAATTTAAATGAGACATCTGGGTGTATTTTCCAGAATAATTTAGATAACATTTTATCTGATGCAGGTTGCAAGGATAAGAGAGATTGCTTCTTTTATTTTTCTCTTAATTCTAAAGTGAATCCAACCAGTACATCATGGTTACCTTTAGCCTATTTTACAGACATTCAGGGTAGAATACCCAAGTCTAACATCAAGATTGTTGATGTAGCAATGGTATCATCTACCGAGTTTTTATTGACATTGTCTACTGATAATATTGCACCATTTGTATGGATCGATTCCCGTGGAATATCTGGTCGTTTTTCAGATAATGGCTTTATAATGAAAGACTCATTGCTACAATTGACATATAAATCATGGGATTCTGTTGATCTGGCTACTTTTCAGAAATCATTATCTGTCAAATCCTTGATGGATATATATTGATGGAAATTGTCAAATATATATAGGCCTTCCCGTTCCATATTCCAAACAACCTACCTTAATAAGTGAATGGAATAGATATGTATTGCATTAGAATGACTTGTTGTCTATTAAATTTATTTTTGATAGATATATTTGTAGAAACCAGATTCTAAATGATTATTTGTTTATATTTTCTTCATAGCAATGTCATTCTGATATTATCAGTACTTTTTTCATTCCAATGATATTTCATGAAATATGAAAAATTCTCAAAATATCTGACGACTCTGACTGAAAATAAATCAGCAAAAGATTTGAATATCAAAAGCAAATTCTATTAACTTAGTCTACGAAATAGAAACATCAAGTTTGATAAAGTAAAGTAAACTGTAGTCCCCAAGTCTTTTCTCATAGATTGACAAGTTGCAAATCTACATCAATCTCTAGAAGACATGATAGCTTTTACCTCAAAGAAGCATCGGTATTAAGTGAATCTTCAATTTCCTGTCACTCTTTAAAGAAATCTATTAAATGAAATTCTTTAACAGCACTGGAATTTTATTAAGTGACTTATTTTGTAGTCTTTTAAGCATAAAATTGTCTACCTACTCAAGAAGGTAATGTGAAATTCAATATGGCAGCCATTGTTGGGTATAAATGCTGGAATATTGAATACAATTATTCCCCCAGAGATATCGACTATATTGAAATTCATCCCGAGTGAATTCTCTGGTTTGTTACTAACAGAAGCTAAACAATGTCATTAAGGTAACTCTAAACTAATTGACTGGTCATCTCCCATGATTGCCGTTATTATCCAGTCTTTTTTTAGTTCCCATTGTATGATCAAGATTACATTGCAAAGTGTTTCTTCATTGGTCCAATTAGATGCATTAAAGTAAGATGCTTTGCTTTGCATAGAGCACACATTGCATGGCTCACACGAAAGAAAATGAGAGGTAGAAAAATGAAGTTCTGAAAGGTTCGGGACTTTTTCACCAGTCATTAAAGGGGAAATCATTGTGTTCCTTGACAATCTCTATTGCCATCTGTTATAAACATCGTCATGAAATTTAAGGACTTGATGAAGAAGGATTTAAGCTGTTGAAAATTTGTTTGATAGACCACAGACATATTCAAACAAATGAGGGACGCCATGTTTATAGATCGATAGAAGTGACCAGTTGATGAGATAGTGTCCATGTCATCAGATCACTTTACTTAATGTTATTAGTTTGGGAGAAAATCTTACTGATAACTTCATCACAATCTGGCAGAGTCTATTGTGGCCATCAATCAGCAGATAACAAGGAATACTGTAGGTAGTCAAGTTTGTCTTCTGAAATGAAATGAAGCGAATGGAGTTTTACATCATACCTGTCTGCACCTAGTGGGCCAATTTAGACCGTCAACACCATGCAGTGTGCTATGAGGGAAATTTTGCCAGGACCGAGGCATTGGCCTTTATTCCAACTGTTGAGGGATCCTGTAGCTCATGAGGCCTAGTTCATTGGCCCATTCAAATGACTAGACGCTTTTTGTATGTCAGCGATATTCAGCAAAATAGCTTCTATTGTCGTTTGGATGACCTTAGGCAATAAACTGAAACTTACAGTAGTTGATTATATGCTGGTCATAAAACAAAATGATGATTGAAATAATATATTGAGGAGGATGTCAGTGGTTGCAGTTATAGCAGATGGTATTGTTAATATGATATTTAATATTTCCTCAAATGATCTGTAAGTATAAACATGTATATCACATAATGATCTACACCTACCAGCTCACACCTGCTATTGAAATAGAATAAAAAGACAGTGTTTGGTTTCTGTGGTTAATGTGATTACTCATCATTTAATTTATATCCGTGACAACATAGACTCCATATTGTCTTGTTGACATAGCTATAGTAGGGAGAATTCATTGACAACTTGTTTAAATACAGGGAGAAACGTGTTCAATATTTGTCTATCTACGATCATGTTTCCTCCTGTTCATTGGACATATATTGACCCATGACCTTCTTCCAGTCATTCAGTGGATTGATTTCTTGTTCAACAGACTATTACCAATTTTGATGGAGGAAACTGAAGGAATGGGATCAAAACAATGTATATCATATCATTGAAACACCACATATTTACTTTCTACTGAATTCATAGCCTTTAAATTGCTTTATAACATTTCAAGTACATCCCATAGGAGATAATTCTATTTACATTGTCACCGAACTGAAGCTCAATATCTTTCTTATTAGCCTTCTCAAAAGTTTCTCTCTAGAAGTTCATACAGCTAATCCTTTATTTCAATGATATTTAACACCAATGAGGTCAATAGACAAGACTGTCCCTGAGGTTAATTTACAATGATTATGTAGCTTTCAAATCAGAAGATCATACAACACAAAACGTTTTCAAACTGTGATTTGTAAGAATTATAACTTTATAAGTAAATGATGAATACCACTAGTCTGACTGGTAGATTGTGTTGCATAATGTGGAGGTACCAAGCATGAAAATAAGGACTTCTGATGTAGTTTTGATGAGTGTAAATAGATTTTCAACAAGTAATTATTTTCAAGCCAAATATAACAAGCTTTCTAATACTTTGTCTACAAGATGTATAAAAGATGAGGTTGTTCTGTACTTCAACAGTAATAATAACTAGTTAGACACTAGGATTAATGGCACAAACCCTCAATATTACTGTTGAACATGCGATAACATCATTCATATTTTATAGTTGACTTTATCCTAATGTTTTAGATGAGTAATAGGCTAGTCTTATTAATGCACTTGACTTTCCTGTTGAAAAACTGACTTAATTTGCAGAAAACCAAGCAGAAAGAAATGAAGTACCTGGTTTAGCTTTTATTTTTTGTTCTTAATTAAATAAGGTATATCAATTGATTATGAATAGTTTGAAATTGTTTTCTAGTTGTTTTTCTTCCTGGTTCCTGAATATGTTCAACCACTGGTTTTCAAGATATTTCTTGTTGTTTCAGGTATGTTTAACTATTAATAAGTGTGATCTGTAAAATAACAGGAACAAAGATATAAATATGAAGTGTTATTTAAGGGAATTTTAGCTTAAAATTAATTTACTAACTATACTATTGAATACAGATGTACTTCAAAAAGCCAAAATGAAGTTATTTAGATATCTTAGTCTGCCTAAAAAGCTGGAAGCAAATTTGAGCAGATTCATAGAATTAGACTTAACATATCCATTAATTCAATATATTCTTTATAAAAGATCAGACATTGAGAAAAATGCCACCCAGAAGACTGACAGACATTTCAATTTAGCAACACGATTTTAACCCAGTCTTGAGACGACAGGGAATCTATATTCAGATAGTCTTTTATCCTCTATTATTGAAGAGCTTAACCTCAATAAATTGTCTGAAAGTTTGACGAGAAAGACAAGCTTAATGTAGGCCACAAGATAAAATGTATCAAATAGTTAAGCTTGGGATTTATTGAATCACAAATTGACAGAAAATCAAACAGTTGACCTGATATTGAGATCAGATAAACTCATGAACAATTGCATGTCAGTAAAGTCATGAAATATAAGCCTATATGTTAGTAATGTGACAGGGATCTCCCAAAGGTAATCTTTTACCATGTATTTTCTGAAAATATAATCATGTATTGTGACAGCTGTAGAGATGGATAGCTGTCTCATTATAGGAGTGCACTAGGTGGGGCACTAGGTATAACTTTTTGATAATGCCTTGTCCAAAACAAGCACATAATTAACTTTATCTTTATGATGACAGCTGTTCCCTATGTTTAGTATACATTCAGATAAATTTCTTTTAGACCTCAACTGTTCATGTTTAAAATTCTACCCAGATAAAAATCTTCACTCAGCCATGTTCTGTACTTCAAATTTGCAGGTTTCCTTCAAGTGATTGGGTATTTTCTTCATTCTCTATAATTGAATCAGTGGTAACTCTCCATGTTTCTTAGATTTTACATAATTCATAGCCTACACGATCTATACTGACTATGTAATAAATCTAGATTTCCGTTAGTGATGATAAAATCTTCTGGGAAATCAGACTGTCACAAAGGAAAGCTGAAGTTGATTGGGTCAGCAATGTTTTCTTATATCATTATCTGGAACAACTGGTCCATTGATGTAGGAGTTCTACACAATTATCTTGATTAGAATTGGGGCTGACTCTAAAGAAAATCAGACATTTTCATTTTGCTTTGAAATAAAAAATTATTTTTTAACATACTGAATTTTATTTGGATCCTGTGTACAAATGTGCAAATTTGAAAGATCTTTTTTTATTTGATATTCAGTATATCTCCATTAGCTCGACAAATTGCACATATATCTTTCAGCCAGAATTTACTCTCATCATCAGTTGAAATTGATATTAATTTTAAATGCTGCCTTGGGATAAACTTGGAAGGAATGAGTTAATGAAGTCAAAATTAGAGATGATAATTTCCTGTCCAGACTGACAGGATGACTAATTTCCTGACAAATTGGGCCATACTCAAACAGTAGTTAGAAATTAGACTCTATTTCATTTCAATGTTAAACATCATAATCTTGATATCTCTATAACTTTACTAGATATATATACTGCCAGCCACATTTAATATGAAGATACATGAATTACATACACGTCTCTATATGTCTTCATGTTTTTAAAGAATATTTTTCTTGGCATTAAGATACTCTTGAATAAGTGTTGTTTAGCTGTCCGTCCATTAGTCTGATGATGAGATAAAAGATTTTTGTAGAATCTTAACTATAATCATGAATAAAAAACATTCTGGTACAAAATCTCGTGTTTCTTCATTGAATAAAATACTGTTCTGTAACATATCATAGATCATAAGTTTCTATAGATAAATTATATATCAAACTCTACTAGTATCAGGAACTATTTTCTAAAGGTGTGACATTAATATATTATAGTAAAGATAGGGCGTAATGAGGTCAATAATGTAATAATACGTCTCGTTGTCATTACCGAGGTTATTGATAAATTTATTGATCTGGAAAAAGAATTGATCAAGTGCCACGGATATAATCTCCATAAAAGGATATTATTATGTGTAAATGAGTAGACACGTAGTCTCAGGCTAATAATTGGGTTCCAGAATATAATACACCGTTCAGCCCCGTCGTCAGGAATGAATTCGTGCTGGTTTTCAGTTTTTTTTAGTCTTGTAGATTTGAAGAATTAAAGAGAACCTGTTTCTCACTATTTTGAGGTGTCAAAACGTTTCAAAATCAATATCTTTTTGATTTTGTATAAAGACACTGTAAGTGAATCAATCTCTGCTGAAGTGAAGAAGGTTTTGCTGGAGCTTAATTCTCACTTGCTGGAGCCCATCCACCACGGATCCCACCCTAACGACAGGGCTGACACCATTCAATTTTTCTACCCTCTTTTATCTGTCCGAGATCAGTTAAAAGTTCTTAAGTCTTAATATGTATCCAAACTTTTGGCAAAGGACTCTTCTATTATATCATAAATTATGAACACTTCATCAAGTGGAGAGTTTAATAATAATAATAACTTCATAAGAAACCCAGTTGTATAAGGCAACCTTCCCTGGGACCTTTCTACATACAACTACAATAACATATTTACAAAATGATAAGGTAATAAAAATGGAAAATAGAATAAAATAGAAAATGAATGATGAAAATTAAGGGTCACATTAAGGTGATTTAAATATATGTAAAAAGGAAATGAAATAAAAGTAATCTTTACAACATTAAAGATAATAGGATATTTGTAAAATAATTCTAGTCTCTCTTATTATCGTAGTTCCCTTTTCAGTCCTGTTTTAAAACATTCTACACTGTTGGATTGTTTAAGTACTTGAGGTAATGAATTCCAGAGTGCTGTTGCTCTACAATTTCAATAACTGAACAATTAGGTTTTCACAATTTCATTGTGAACACGTGAATTTTTTTTTTAAAAAGGGCCACATTTTAATATAACAATCTTAAGTATGGTCAGGTACATTATATATATGACTTGACAGTTAAATATGGTCAAATATGAAATTGGTGTCACCTAAAATGTTAAAAAATGATAGATATGATTTCAATCTACTTTATGAAAATTCTCTTGAAGGAAACCTCACTCCTATTTAGATTGTGAAATAATTCTAGACACCTTTATGTACTCAAACTTTATTGTGATGAAATTATTCAGTGAAGTTCTCAGACCACTTTCCACCTTTCAACGTTTTTTAAAATGTCTTTATTCAATTTAACCGTTCAACTTAATGGCTTGACATTTTCTCCACGGAAAATATCAAATTGCGATTGGATGGTTTAGGTTGAATCTGCAACAAAAACAAGATAATGTAATCAATCAGTCTTATTGATTTTCTATCTCAATCCAAACAAAAACATGCATAATAAAAACAGAACAATACTTGAACAAAAGCCAGAATTATGTAAGGATTAATACCTATCTATCTAACCATCAAGCCACCTCAAATCAAAACATATCTTATCTGGTATTTTCCATCAAACTTGAGCAGATTATGACATCATTTTACAGCAAATATTTGAATGAAATATTACAAGAAATAGTGGTGCCACAATCAATCATTTGTTTCCATATGACTAGAACTGCAGATTTCAGAAAAGACATTAGAATACAAGCAAAATGTCACCAGTACACATACAAAGAGCTATACAATGAAAATAATCAATGATAGATGTTTTAGGTGAAGTCTTGCCTACCAGAGACACCCTGTAGTTTTATCTCATCAATAATATGTGCTCAGATATGAATGAAAAGATCTGACAATTAACAAATAAAAGTCTTAAACTTGAAAAATTTAGAGGTTAAACACTGTTTCAGATACTGATTAGATATCAATGTATTTAAGATTTAACTAGTATTCTAGTAACAGCCTGTATTTTAACTGTGAACTCATCAGTATATTTGATCTATTTTCAGGATGACAATGATATCTGGGAGAACTGGGGAGAATGGTTTCCAGATGAGGAAGGTGCAAAAAACAAACACAAACAAACAGTGCCTAAAACTAAATATAATAAGGACAAATCAGATTTAAAAAAACATTCAGACTTTTCCTTTGATAAGTCACTAGCATTGAAAGATAATGTGGATTCATTTCTGGATCAAGATAGTAAAAAAACATATTTGAAGAAGGAGGAAAAGGGTGAGAAAGACTGGCATACAGAATTTGATAAATCTTTTGAGTTTAATTCTAAGGATGATAAAGAAAATGAAATTGAATCAAAGAATCAAGAGAAAGGAAAACCAGAATCAGCTAATGGTATGTTTTTACATACAGCTGAAGGTGGCCAGAAAGAAGATGAAAAGGATAAAATACCATCAGGTTTCAACAGTTTTGATTCCATTGTTCCTGAGAAAGTGCCAGTGGAGGAAACTGGAGATACAGAAGAATCTATTAAAGAGGGATACCCAGTTTATAACAATAAACATGAGTCTGTCAAGAAAGATTTGGCTTATCCCAGTTATCTAAAAGAATTTGCAAATACTAAACCAGAACCTAAAACTAGCCCGAACCCCCCACCACCAGGATTAGGAGATGTGAAACCTCCAATGGTAACACCAGCTGTTAAAATCATGAAAGATAAGAAAGTGGATACTGGTATCAAGAAGATTCATATTACATCTTATATTGAATCTAAACCTGCAGGTAGGTTATCAATTTCCTCATTGGAATCACACTGGACTTTTAAGACCAAAAAAATGTTCACTTGGAAACCAAAAGCTTAACCTGTTTAGATTTATATTTACCGAACTGTCATATACTTTTACAGATTTTTATAGACCGAATATTCTTGGCATCTTGCAAAAGTAAAGAATTTGACTTTTTGTGTTTTTGATTGTAAATATCTTCTTAGTATATAAGGATAAGAAATTAATAACAGATTATTCTTTATTTAATATACATGAAATATTTCTATTTTTGTATGTACTCTCTCTAGAATTAACAATCTGAATACTGTAATCTAGAATAAAAGAGATTTTTATGCGGATGTTAAGAACCAGAATAATTTCCCGATGTAATTTGTGATAAGTGTAATGGCTGTCGTGCTTAACGTGTTGGTTGTGATGCATGATAGTGTATGGTGCTTTTTAAGACATTACAATGATCTATGTGCTAATAGCAAGACGAGATGAAATCAACATGATTTAAATTGAGAAAGGTTTCACTCTGACAGGTTGAAATTATCTTGTCAAGTCTTTATTTACTATAGTAACAATACTACCGACAGAATATAACATGCAAACTATTGTTTATAGGTAGAGGATAGAATACCATACTAATATATATAATAGTCTTCAATCATTCAAAATCTTTCTGATTCTATATAATGATATTAAAACAGCCTTTTGGTGTTTAATCTTCTAATGCAAGCATGTTTTTTTAAGATCTGAAACTGCATATTCTGTACCTCAGAACCTCATTCACTATTTTCAGAAGTACATCATAACTTGGAGACCCAGTGGAATGCTAATAACAATTGGCGAAAACTGATATAATGATAATGACCTATTTTAATATATTTATATATACTTATAATTTTGTATTTTTTCAGCTTTCTGTAAAGTAGATCGTGATTGTAAGTCAGGTCGTATGTGTCATGATGGTGTATGTGTGTGTCTTCCTGATGATGCATGTTTAAAACACAGCCATCCTGTGTGTGGAACTGATGGTTTATGGTATCCAAGTCATTGTGAACTTCACCGTACAGCCTGTATACATAGAATACACATTAAAGTTGATCGAAGTCACAAATGTCTCAAACATAGCGAAGGTAGGAGAATTTATTGATTTTTCTATTCATTCTATTCACATCAATTCAGAGACTATTCACATAAACATAACACACTTTAAAATAACAATTGAAGGTTATCTTGTGCATTCATTCATTCTTTTATTCTTTCTTTTATTTATTTCTTATTTAGTGGAACAGCAATATGCATCAAATGTGCTTTTATATGTCCGGTTTATAAATATCAATTCTATTTAATGAGGGAGCTGCTTAGTGAATTATACGATAGTTTACTAACCTACAGTCATTGATAATCAAATTTGAACTAGAGTAGGTTAGTTAAACACTGCATGGCGTGCCCATCTTCTAAATCCCAGTAGGGTGCAGAAGAGAAGGACATAAAACTACATTCATTTCATTTTTGTACTCAATAAGATCATCTTTTCTTCACTATATATATATCCTTTATCAAATAAAAAGTACTTCATTCAATATGCATTCATTCTTTCTTTTGAGATTTCCAAGCTACGTTTTGGTATATCAGTTTATGGTTTGGTCATTTTGAATGATGTTATTATTATGTTTCATATTTCTCCTTGTGATTCATTTTCCTCTATATCTTACTCAATCATTTCAACATGACAAAAAATAGCGTGTAGCTCTGTTACATATTGATTCTTCTCTTGTTTTTCTGTTCAGCATGAAAAGAACACAGTTATTCCATTACATAATAGACAGAAGATAGCTGGCTTCCAATATCTCACAGTTTTTGTCTTTTTTCTACAAGGAATTACTTTCTGTCTCGGCCTCAATCCCTCAAATTCTTCTGCACAAAAAAGCAATTTTGACAAGAACCATTGTTCAAAATTTCACTTTGATGTTGTTCTCTTTCCTAACTGGATAGTCTCTGAGATATTTTTATTTTATAGCATAAATGCCATTCATATTCTTTACAAAACATTAGCAAGATATTCTACAAATTTGCATCAAATACCAAAGAAATAGCTTTTGAATCAATAGGGCATACAATTGGCAATAAAGTGAACAAAACACAACGGTGTCCTAATGTTCAAGACTATTTTATCATTCACTTCACTTCGGATTATGATCTTTGTTATGTGAACATTTAAAAGAAAAAAATTTCAATATTGAATATAAGTTGGCTAAAAGTCTCATGTAATATATAGGCTATTTTACTGTAGCTGATAAGTGATAAGTGATATATAATATATCTCCTTTTATATTACAGATACTCCTGCTCAGAAAGTAAAGAAAGTTAAAACTAGTCACAGCTCTGTTGATGCTCCAGTAGATCCTAAGGTACCAGCTGATGCAGTTATTGACTCGAAAGAAATTTATGTTGGAAAATACAAAGAAGATCACAAGAAACCAAGTAAGAAAACAAAGGATTTGGGCAAGAAATATGGTCTACAAGTTGAAGTCAAGCCTGAAACTAAATGTGACTACAAAGATTATCAACAATTTAAAGAGAAACTTCTGCTTCATCATTGTAATAGATTTGCTGAACCTGATTGTAAGAAGGAGGTGCAGACTTTAAAAGGTAAGTAAAAGTAAAAAATTTTATGTTGAGTATTATGATTTATACATGATGTTAAACAGTAATTAAGTATTTTGGAACTTACAAAACCATGCTGTTAGAGAAAGACATGACAATTATTTGGTATGATAATGATAATATTTTCACCCCTAAAAGAGGTTTATAAAACAATCTGTTTATAACTTAATAGTAAGCCTGTTCCAGATTGTGACTATTGTTTTCAACAATTTAATTACTTTTCTTTTTGCATGATAATTTAAATTTGTAGATGTTTTACTCATTTCTAAACTTAACCATTGGAATCTTATTTCAGATCGTGAATATCTAGCTACGTTGATTTTTAGTTACTATGATCGTGATATTGACTACTATCTGGAGAAAAAAGATCTGGAAATCATGCAGAAAAAAGAACAACTGGTTATTCTTGACACAGTTTGCACATTGCTGGATATTCTAGTCTATGATGATTCTGAACCTAAAGATGCAAAATTATCTGTTACAGAATTCTTGAAAGCCTTTGGTATGTATGATCATAGAAAAGCAAATACAATTGTGGTAAAAATAATGGAAGTTTGAACAGAATATTTGATGATATCTCAATAGAAATATTGTTTGATATGTGGTTTGCTGGCATCAAACACTTTCAAAAATTTTATTTGTCTATAAGTTAGTAGTAGATCTATTTATAGCTCATGCTGACCATGCATTCATCTAGTGAATATTATTTATTCCAATCCAATTTTACTCTCTCTAGATAAGTCTGATCATAAAGAAAGTCAAGAGATAGATCTACAGGTAATACCAACCCTAGCTACTGTGGGTAATGGTCTAGAGTTGAAGTGTGCTATACCAGGTCAAGGTAATGGTGATGATGTTATTTGGAAGAGATTTGATACAGAGATTATACACTCTACTGATGGTCTTACTGTAAGTTTCTTCTCAATGTTGAAATATTTCAGGGTTGAGATGGGAGATTACCTAGACTACCTAGGCTAATTCTATAGAACATTTTGTTATAAAAAAGCAAAAAAAACCAGGAAATACCATTGTAGATACAAAATCCGTAAAAACCTATCCAAAATCTATGCAATGAACTTGAAGTAAATAACTTGATAGCTTATTTTCTTAAATATTTTATGTATTTCAGGTATTTGATGATGGATCATTATTCTTCAATCAAGTTGGTGTCCACCATATTGGAAATTATTCTTGTTCACATAAAAATACTAACATTAAACAAGTTCATGTTCTAAAAGTACAAAGTAAGTTAATTGTTATATTATCAATATTAGAAAAATAAACCAGAGTGAAGTAGCCTACTTTACTCTGCTTGAAAGCCTGCATGGTCACTTTGCTCTTACTTTACTGCTCTTACTTTGACATTCTTCAAGAATAAATTTTGTCCTCTTGCTGATGTGGGTGCAGAGTAGCTATATCAAATGCTATATGTTTTTATGATTGGGTATAAGGGAAAATATTTACTTTGAATGTCATATGTTTATAAAACTAATATTACCTGCCTTATTTCAGTGTCACCATTGGTTCGTGTATCACCTGTCAGTCAACTCAGATTATCTAATACTGACATCACTGTTAAATGTCATACAGAGGGAATTCCAACTCCCAGTGTATCATGGGAAATAAATGAAATGTCATTACCTAATGATCCTCGACATTTCCAGGAATCTGGTAAGTATGATTCTCAATGTCAGGTTGAATATTCTAGTGGAATATTTGTGAATCTCTCAATTGGTTGAAGTTATTTTATCTTCACAGAAGCATTTGCTGGATAAAGTCTTGTAAGATACTGTATTCCTTCTGGTTAATGAAAGGATATCTATTGTTGTGCATGATCAACAAGATGAATGAACTCTGCATCATTATCTTTGAAATTCAAGTTATAGAGCTTGCTTTGAAATTCAAGTTATAGAGCTTGAATTAAATTAAGAGACAATAAACTCTTACCTTAAATAATTTCAGATAATAATGAGACATTGACAATACACAATGCTGATTATCACCGTGATACTGGGGCATATAAATGTGTAGCCAAAAACCAGGCTGGTACAGCAGAAGATGTGGCTTCTATATTTATACAAGATGATCATTCCAGTTCCTGTAAGTTCTCTCAGTTCTGTAATCTTATCAATGTTTCAAGTCAAAAAAAAATATGGAGGATCCTGTCTAATAACCAGCTGATCCTGTGGAGAACCTCATAGCTAATGTGATTGCACAGGACATAATGCTAACTTAAGCACCTGACTTAATCATTTTTACCATCTTGTACCATCTACCATTGATTGGTTTTATCAGCTTCCAGGTTTAGACATAAAGATTGTCATTGTTTGTCTATTTGAGTTTGGTATATTTACATGGGTAGAAATGAACATAAATAATTAAGTGATGCAATATGACAAATATTCTTATAGATTCTTCATCACAGAAGTCTGATGGAACCTTTATGGTTTTCCACACCCACGGTTACACAGCCTACAGACCAGAGAGTTGTCTCATGAGAAGAGAGGTCAGAGGAAAGTTTGGGAACTTTAAGTTTATTCCTGATAATCTGGATGAACCAATGTCATTATGTCATAACAATAAGTGTAATTGGGGCACGTCTGTTAATGTTAAAGACGAGTTTGTTTATGTCAGTCAACCATCACAAAATCGTATTGTTGTCATAGAAACCACAGACAAATGGAATCCAGTACAGGTATGCAACTCAGTATTTTTGAATGACTATTTGTCTGAGGTTTTTTATCAAGTTTAGTGCAAAATATGGGCATAATTATTTCTATTTCCCACTGTTTTATGACTATCTCTTTTAACTTGTGTTGAAGGTTATTCCTGTCCTTTAAATTCACAATCAGATTTATTTTGGACCAATTGGCAAATAAAGCTACATCAACATCCTTTGATTAAAGATTACATTTTTTATTATCACTCTAGGTAATTGATACAGATCGTGAACCAATAGGATTATACTATATACCACATCTAGATCAAGTATGGGTTCTATGTTGGAATGGTAAGGATGATGGAAGTATGAAGACAGTAGTTGTAATTCGTGATGCTAGTCAGGATATACAACATCATGCTGTTCATACACAACCTGTTGGTAACAGATTTGATTTAGTGAGTTAAATATTATTCTAGATAGGTAAAGAATGAGAGTCAGCAACTTATCATGAAATAGAAAATTTAGACAAGTAGACAAACTGAGACACATTACCTTTAATTCAAAGCAATATACTGCTAATATGAGTCCTTTGTAAGCTAGGCCTTTCCAGGCCAGGCTCTCTGACAGCATATATGTTTTCTTCAAACAAAATGTGGAGCATAAGCTGCTGAGAGACTGGGCAAATTTTCAGGGCATATGGTTCAAGCGAGTAGATAGCAAGTCTAGCGTGTCCAGTGCTACGACATTTGGCCGAAGCCATTTGCCAACATCAAGCGCGTTAAATATTATTCGCCTGAATATTCATCACCATCGACTTGTTCAGCATGTCTATCGCGAACCTTCCTGTAACTGAACCAATCACAGACCCCCCAAGTGTCACATGACAAATAAAATGGTGACCTTCCCTGAATGTAATGCGGAGTGCAGAAAAGAAAGAAGAATTGATCATGTTATGGAAGTCAAAGCCCAACTTATATGATATAAGCACCTGCCGCTCTTCGCTTCTTTCTTGACACCAACGTATTTTTATCATGTGACTTGGTGCCGTGCGCATGTGTAATTTAATTTTCAACGAGTTTTTAAAGCAGTCATTCGCCCAGTGTGTCCACTGCGTCTGCCAACTTTTGATTCACTACCAACTAGACTTGCTTTTACTTTCATTGGCTTGAAGGTGGTCAATAGTCTTACTGGTGAACTCACTGTTTACTGAATAAAGGTAGATAACTGTGATATTTTTCATTGTAGGTTAAAGATATCTTCATACCACCCCAGAATAACCTGAAACATCATTTTAATTTTGGTTATATTGTACATTCTGAACAACGTGGATTATTTAAACTAGATTTGATTGAGATGAAATATGTGAATGTTATTGATTTCTCCCAGTTTGACTGCATACCAAAATCACTTGCCTTTGTTCCTATTGGTTAGTATGACTTGTATATATAAGCTGTGTTGAAGCTGGTTTTTGATTGAGAATGTACGAATGTATACACAATTAATGTCCAGACTAAAAAATAAAAATAAAAGGGACAAAGCAATGTTAATATACAAAATAAAGGTAATATAGAATCTAGATATCTTATTATAATTGAGAATAAAGTGCTCAAATGTGTATTATACGCAACCTTTTATACCATCGAATGAATCTGGAAATATCTCTATCACTGTAAATAATGCACACTTTTTGTGATTGTCATGAATAGTTCCTGAATGTGCTGAAATATTTTTTTTTTACAAACCCAGAGAATTGTAGATAATAAACATAATATTGTATTACAGGTGGACATGTTGTAGTAGAATGTGTAATACCATCATCAGAGAAGACCTTACAGATTGTTCTAGACTACATTACTGATGCTATAATATCCCATATCTCACTCCCTGGTCGACCCTTCGTTAGTCCTGATTCCAGACATCTTGTTACAGTGGATTATTTCTCTGGAAAGGTTGCTGTTTCAACTATATCACAAGATGGTACATGCTTTTTTTATGCTAGGACATTGTTCTCAGAAACCTAACTTATATACAATCCGGGTTAAAAAAACAAACTGATATCTTCCTAATAAAACTAAATTTAACATCAGATTTGATAATTGACCAATATATGATATATTAATATTTTGTCAATAGGGAATAAGCATATGAGTAGGTCCAAGCATTGTACACTATTTTTTCGACAATCCTGACATGATATTTATTTTAAGATATATATTTTCATTAGGTGTAATGGAGATGGGATTTGAAGTTATTGTCAGTACCGTAATTAGTGATGTTGAGTTTTTCCCGTCTGCTAGTCGTAAAGGTTATGATTTCATTATGTCATCAGCTGATACGGAGGATATCATAATTCTCAGTTTGAACAATGGAAAAGTACAGAAAATCAAGGGTATGTATATTTGTTATGTAGTTCTTACATGTTGTGTTTTCGTGCTGTAACACTTACTCTACCAACATGTTCAACCCTACAATTGTAATGGGAATAAGTTATATATCTAACATCGACAAAATTAAATTTCTATTGCAATTGCTAAAGGTTTTCCCATGGAAAATAAAATTTCAGAAATTTTGTATATATTTGCTTGTATATTGAACTTTTTTCTTTAGGAACACACAAGATTGGAGGAGATGTGTCACTAACACCCAGTCATTCAACAAGAACTGTGGTATCTGGTGGAATTTTTGGAGATTTCTTCATGATGCCATTTGATTCCACTATCTCTATTATAGATGGTAAACATCACCATGTCAAATGTGAATTTAAAGGAGTTCTACAGAGTAAAGGCATAGTTTTTGTAGAAAATTAAGTAGTATAACTTTGTAATCTTTTGATAAATTTTGTGATAATTGAAAAATCAAGACCTTTGTCACCATTTCATAATAAGAATGTGTTGTTCTCAATGATAATAATCAGTGATTGAACAAATTATCCTCAAAGTTTTTAATCTTTATCTGCAAAACATCAGTGATCAAAATAAAGTCAAAACTGATAAATCAAAAGAGGAATGGAAACAACTAGGTTATGTAATAATATAGTGCTTAATTTTTTATTCAGATAAAAAAATTCAAAAATTATAAAAAAATATATTATGAATTAGGCTTTGCAAAAATAAAAATATGCTTGCTTGTGATAAATTTATATTAACATTTAAAACTTTTATTTGTAAAGCATTTTTTGTAGTGTAGATAAATTCTAGTCAGTTACCATCAAGTGAAAAGTGTATACTTATAAGTGCTGTTCATTGAATCAAATGTAACATTCATTGAATTTTAGCATTCCAAATCTAAAAACCAAATCTGATATACTGGTTTTTAAAAACATTCCATTTTTGAAGAGAAGAAAAAAGCTTAAGAAATTTGGCTATTGGCTCACAAACTATGACTTTAAAACAACCATTTATAAAAATATTTTACAAGGGAAATAATCTCCACATAACTTTATTCATAAAATTTTAATTTTTCTACATGCTTTTAATGTAATCCATTCTATGACACTGAATTTCGACACATGGTAATTTTCTGTGCCTTTTTACAGCATATTCTTGTATCTCTATAAGAGAAGATTACAATATATTGGTGACTATGTTCACAAGGGGAAAATGTATTTTCTTCCACATTTTGAGGATAGGAAAACTCTTGTAGTGGATTAAAAAGATCTATCATAATTGAAAAATTGTTTCATTAAAGTTCATTTTTACATTGTTTTTTATTTAGTTAATTTAAGTTTTTGTTTTTATTTAGTGCATAATATTTTTAACTATTCAACTGTTATTTTATAGTATTAATAATTTAAGCTTTAAATTTGCAATGAATTTGTACATGGAGTGATTACTTTCATATTTTACTGTTTTTGAAGTTGAAACTTCATTTTCTTATTAGATGGTTGGTATTTTGTATTTATTACTGAAAGTAAGGTGACAGGTTTAAACCATTACAATGGAATTTACAAAATATGGAAACAGTTTGAAAGAAAAATTTTTGATGTAATAAATGTTAGAAATTAGAAAAAAGAATAAGAAATTGTTTTACTTTTGAAATTGTATTTACAGGGTAGAAAAACAAATCCCAGGACTTAAAATGTACTATAAAACTGTGTTGTATTAGTGTACAATATCAACGATAATTGTACACTGTTTTTATGTTGTGATTTTTGGAATAATTAAATTGGAGGGAGCTTTAACACTATACATTTGTTGACATTTATTCCTGTGTTTTTATTTATTCATTCACGCCTTCCCTCCATTCCTTACCTTCTTGTGATTGATCTATATATTCGTTGTAAATTGTTTTATTATATATAATACAATATGGACTTGTAAATGTTTGCTTACATGTAAAGCTTTTTGTAAATGGTATGAAAGTCAATTTTATTCTCAGTTCTATGTGGTTAATGAAGTACAATTATTCCAATTCAAACCAAAAAAGACTTTTTCTGTTTCTTTGTCAGGAACCAGGAGATATGACTAACATTATAAACTATGAATTGAGGGCTGTATTAACTGTATTTGTGAACTGATTTGTGAAGTATTTTGATAATATGGAATGATAATATGCAAGTAAAAAATAGAACTTTGAAAGAGAATTTTGTGATCAAAAAGATGAATTAAATGAAAAGGAAACATAATTTAGAATAAGCACAGTTACTTTAAACTCTGAGTGAAATTTCATGATCATGGGGTTTGTACAAATAAAAGTAAAAATCTTATTTTTATTTCAACAATGTAAGGAAAGGCTTGAAAAGTTGGTGAAGAGCTACACCATAAGATCATGCAATTTGACCCAGATTATTTTGGTCACGGACTGAAATCCAGATTATCCAGTGAATATTCAACTATGTATAAATACTAAGTATTTTATGGAGCCTATATTTATTGTAAACTGCACTCTCATTCATTCTTTATTTATTTATTTGTGAATATTCATTATCGATATTGTCAATAAAACTTTAGTTTCCAAAACAATCGTTTTGCAAGTAACTTGCTCAAGATTCTCTAACTGGATTTAATGAGTATTGTTTGCCAATACTCTTGACAATATAATTGCCCAGATCTGCCATATATACTATTCAATGGCATGCATCAAAAGGAGTCTCAATTGGGATAATTTGAAGAATCCTAATCGTTGATGTATAGATTATCAAGAATGTGTTCTCATACACATATCAGCACTAGTCAGGTAACTTAAGATAATGTCTCGGGATTTAAAACATATTGGTTTTAAAACTAGATCTGTCAACTGGTTATTGGCATTAATGTTAAAGTCACAAGTATTAATTGTTTATCTACATATTTATTAATTACAAACAAAAAACAACAGACAAACAAAACCCACACAAAATAAAAATAAGTATCAAAACTAAAAATGGATACGTTAAAAATAAATAGTTTAATAATATGGAAGTCCTAGGAAATTTTTGACGTGGTGTTTCATAATGAAGAATCAGTAAATGTGGCACAACAGGTATCTGAAATAGACGTTTACATAAATACGGAAAAAGATCTTTTTCTCTTTTGCATAAGTGTCCACAAAATCTATTAACAACGGTGGTAAAACAGGCAAAAATGACACACTATTTACTTAACGCCGGCATCATTCAGATAAATACTAAACTAAGATTACTAAATAAAGTATCTATTAATATGCCTAATAATTTAGTACCTAATAGTATTATAATTTATTTACATAATTAATATGCCTGTTTATGCAAATTCATACGAATCTAATCATTAATCATTCTCTGTTTTCCCATGTTTAAACCAGCCTGACTGGCTCCCTCATTTGAACCCATTTGTAAAGAATGGATATATTTTCCCGCTTCTAATTGTTCCTGTGTAAATTCACGTTTGTGTGCTTCAGCCATTTTAGGTCCTAAAATTGGTCCATTCCATTCTGGTTTAGTTTGGGCCTAAAAAATAGATAAATCAAATTGTCGTCGAATAATAATCACACTAACTTCACGA
The DNA here is from genome assembly GCF_000327385.1 of Lottia gigantea. NCBI lineage: Eukaryota > Metazoa > Mollusca > Gastropoda > Lottiidae > Lottia > Lottia gigantea. The sequence continues at coordinate 162,403 of NW_008710049.1, read as the reverse complement.
CTAACTAAAATCTACGATGGACGGTTTCCATTTCTTACAAAATGTCATCCTGCGTTAAAGTTTCCAGATGTGAGCTCCCTTAACAATTATATGAATCCTACTTTGCCTCTCCACTGAATGATGCAACGAAATACAGTGCTAATAACAACATAAGATTTAAATAAATGTAAATCAGAAGAATAATGTCCCACCATAAAACAAAATACAAAAAACTTACAATTCTACCCAATGCATGGATGCATAAGGTAACTTGTGGTATATTTTTTCTTTCCCATAAATCAACAGTTTGAAATAATTCGTTTGGCGGCACACCATATTGTCTGGCTGCAGCACTGAATCTTTCAATGTTCTGCATCAGAGCGAATCCTCCCCCCTTTTTATCAATTTTCTTAATACAACCAGGCATCATCTTATTCATAAAACTAAAAAACAAAATAGTTAATTAAAATTCGACCAAAGATTACAGCATACAGAGAAAATAGTGTATGGAGAAAATGAACTAGAAAAATACAGCTTCAGCTACTCTAAGAGCAACAGGTGTTCATACATCAAAGAACTAATTTGACCAGTTTGTTGTGGTGCTCATGCAGTACCGGAGGGTTTAAAATGGGTGTCGAATAATCATAAATATTTTGAGGATTTTGGACACACACGGAATAGAAAACTCAAATTTCGACGGTGATCTGTGAACACTATTAATGGTCGGTTTAGCTAAAGAAATCATTTTTCTGTGACTAATGTATGATTGGTCAAAAAATGGCACATCTGTCCTTTTAAATCAAAATAAACTACTCAATACTCAGTAAAAAACCGCCATAAAGTTTATCAAAAAAATGTTTTGACTACCAGTCCGACACCATCCCCATCTAACTGTCCAACAACATCACTACCAATCGAACATCCTCTACTATTAAGTTCAACAATTCCCCTCTTACAATTCCTTAAACATCATCTTATAATACAACATCTTATCGTACAACATCTCTTACCACGAGTCCACTACTACCGGTCTAACCATTTCTCCTCATAAAAAAAATGACTCACAACCAGTCCTACAACAGCCCCTACCACTAATCCGACAATATATCCATCTACCAGTACAATAATATAGCCAACTACCAGTCCATCAATCCTTTACTAGTCCAACAACATCGCCTACTATCAGCCTCCCTTTCTGCTAGCCCAGCAACATCATCAACTACCAGGCCTACATCATCATGGACTAGTATTAGGAAAGATTGTTGGACTGGTAGAAAGGGTTGTAGTGCCCAAGGGGGAACTGTGCTATGACTTTAGCGATTGATTTAACATAGTATGGGGTGTCTGATCGTTCTGAAAATTTCTGTGAGTAATCAAGACACATTACTAAGTCACATTGTCACGTTTCGTGTCGATATCGCGATCGAAAATGATCGGGGTGCGATGCAGCAATATGAGCATAGTGGCATGACTTAAGAGATTGATTTAACATTGGATCGGTCTGAAAATTGTTGTGAGTAATCAGAATGCATTACTCTGTTATCGCATTGTAAATCTTCAAATAAATACGTTAGCGTCACACGGCAAAGAGAGCATAACGAAAATGATTGCGGTTACAGCCGTTACGCCGCTGTGAAATAATGACAATTTGGTCGAAATGACTCGAGACTGAATGATTTGGCAAAGCAAGTACGACTAAACAAAAGAGTTACGCCCCCTGCCATTTCACCATAATCGGGAAAAATTTCAGTCAGTACATCACTTTGAAAATTAATTTAAGATGGAAGGAAACGTTGGAACTGTCTGAAATTTGCTGTGAATATTCAGGACATATATAAGTACCCCCCTGCCAAGTTTCAAATCGATAGCTCAACGGGAAGGAAAAGGGGTCGAAACTGCAACAGTGCCAAAAAGGCAAGTGGAGATGTTGTTAAAATGGTAGTAGGATGTTGTTGGACTAGTGTTAGGGACGGTTGTTGGACTGCGTAGAAATGGTTGTAGTAAGACAGGTAGTGGAGATGTTGTTGGACTGGTAGTGGGATATTGTTGGACTAGTATTAGTGAAGATTGTTGGACTGGTAGAAAGGGTTGTAGTAAGACTGGTAGTAGGATGTTGTTGAACTGGTAGTAGGATGTTGTTGGACTAGTATTAGGGAAGGTTGTTGAACTGCGTAGCAGAAATTGTTGGACTTGCCAGGTGATGTTGATGAACTGGTAGTAGGTGATGTTGTAGGACTGTAGTAGTCCTGGGTGTTATTGGATGGATGTTGTAGGAATAGTAATTGAGCTAGTTGGACTGGTAGTAGGAGATGCTGGTAAACTGGTAGTAGGATATTCTGTTGTAGGACGGGTAGTAGGAAATGTTGGACTCATAGTAAGAGATACTGTTGGACTGTAGTAAGGGATTGTGTAGGATTGGTAGTAGATGTTGTTCGAATGGTGGTAGGGGGTGTTGTAAGACATGATGTTGGACACCTATTATGACAAACTTTACCAACACCCAGCCCACAGGGAAAGAAACCATCATAAATGAATTCCGTGACCCTGAAATCATATTTTTTGATACCAAAATTATGTCTATTGATGCTCTAGAAGCAATAGTATTCGGAATATCGAGGATGGAGCCCATTTTGAATTTGGTAGATAAAAAAAATTCCCCAAAGTGTTTGGAAGGGCCATCTGAAGCAGAAAAAACAATAAAACATTGTATGTACTCCAAAACATACTTTCATTAATATCTCCATCACCTACCAACCAGAGGGGCAAGCAAATATCATGTAAATTCTTTACTTACTTGCATAAAATAATGCCATCTTTTAAAACATCTTCAAATGGCTTGCTTCTGTCAATTTTCTCTCCCATTACTTCTTCCATCCAGTCCAAAGCCTGTTTCTCCAACTCAGGATCCCTCTGTAAAAAAACCGATATTTTTAATTTAATATCATAACTAAATGGCAGAATTCTATTCTTCGTTTCCTTCAAAGGGCTTTTTATCATTTGCAATAGCCTATGCAAAAAATTACCGTGCAAGTGAGATCCGGACATCTTCTACCAAGCTTAAGAGTTCTTTAGCATATGTTGTGCTTTTGGGGTCCTTTTATGCGAACCCAAGGGTCTCTCCTGTCAATCTCATTCGGTTGTTTAATTAGTGCACGACTTGAGATGAATTTAACATAGGTGTCAAACATTATGCAAATATTTCAAACCATAAGTTTTCTAACTAAACTGTATGGTGCATATTACGGACAGATTTCATATTTTAATAACTATTTAATGACGTAAAAAGGTAGTTCAGTGATAGCCTCCTCTTTTTCTCAATTTTGAAGTAATAAAAAACATTAAACGATATTTTCATATGACTATTTCAAATGTTTACCACAATACATCAGTTGCATAATTGCAATTCTCAAAGCTGTTTAGGCCTACTGATGTAAATATTACAACCACTTGTTTAAATTACATCTGGTTACATACTCAACACGGCTGGTAAAAATGTGACGTATTGCTTCATTACCTTGGTAACATGTAGTAAACAGTATTAGAAGGTTATTGGTTTGGAGAGTATCCAAGGAATTCAACTGATCTGGAATAACTGTAAAGGTCAGTTTTACTCTCTAACCAAAGTCAATTGTAATTCTAAACCTCATCTGAATCATTTGATAGTTTCAATAAGAACACAGTAGTTTCCTTTAAAAATATTCTATAGAGGTTTAGTAGGCCTATACACACGTCTGCATATCCTGCAAGTTTGCAAAAACCTAATAAAAAGTTTCATTAACGTGTGATATTTCGGTTACTCAGAGAAATTCCCAGATGACCAACGTAAGATGGTTGATAATAATCCACACAAGCAAGACAGTTCTGTCAATCAAAAAGCTCTTCAAAAGAATGGCAAAAATGGGAGTGAACGAAACGAAACCACTCCAATGAGAAGTAGGATCTGGTATTTCGAAAAAAGTAAGCATGGTCTGCAACAACCGCCACTACTATCATAGTAAAATCATTAGATACAACCAGATCAATTCATGCCTGACAAAACAATTCAGCGAAAATGCACAAAGCAGATTTATTGCATTTATCAAGGAGTTCTCCAATAACGACCATAAAATTTCCTACATGATATTTGAAGTTAGTATGATGAAGTTTACCAGAATAACATATCTGACAAGGTATTCACAGCTCTAAACTAAAGCGTTCGCATTCTCAAGTGATTATCAGTTTCTTATCTTGTGGTTCAACTGTTAAATAGTTGATACATCTGTCCTATTTATAATATGTTAGTCTGCAGACATTTTACAGTTAAAAGGGTGAAAATGTTAACAATAATAGGCAAAGTTATAACAGCTGTTCTTTGTATCAATAACGCCTAGATATTCACCTTTTAAATGTTCCAATATCTTGAAGCGTTTTTTACCTGTTACTAGGCCTATGTGCTATAAAGGTGGGATTAATGATATTTCCTTTCATTGACAAGAAATATTTCAAGTGAAAGCAAGAAAACCACAACTCTTTTAATCCCAATAAATAAAAAAAAAATCATTGAGGGAGCCAAATTCATGGATGGAAACCTAGGTATCGATTAACCAAGATAGCATAACTTGACTTAATTACTATGAACTCTAGTTTGCAATGAGCTAATCAAATGAAAAAAAGGCATTTGCAGACAGTTGCGTTTAAAGCTAGAATACCTTCTATATCAATGCGACGCAGTGGTTGGTCATTAAAACTTGTTGACTGTTCCGATATTTCTCTACAGTACACATTTCAGTAGTTTCTACAGTAAAAATGATAACTGTGATGTTATGATAAACTATGATAACAATGTATATTTTATGACTGAATAATTGTTTTAGTAATTACTGTAAATTGTGCACAACGTGTAGAATAATAATACTGAAAACGATATGAAGAAGAAATATCTTGTAAATGTGTACGACACGTCAAGGTTTTGGTTTACATATTTGATAAGGCATTATAAACCAATTTCTGAGTATATAAGTTCACTGTTCTTAATGTATGTTGTTGGATATCATAACGACAATGTTTAGTGAGTTCAGACGGAAGTTGGTACTGGCAAAATCTGAAAAGACCTGATTTAGTCGAGCTGAGGATTGCAAAGTCCCAGTAGTCAAAAGATGCATTCATTAAGGTTGTACACGGCCGACCTAACCTTACAATTGATCGCAGTTGTTATATTCAATTAATTTGTCGGCTGCTAATGAATCCTGTGGTGTACAAAAAGACTTTCTACAAGCACCTACAGGGTACTACTAAAGTTGCAGAACTTAATGTATTTGTGATCAGGTCCAGATAATCTGGATAGACAGTTCAAGTGAAAATGGTAAGCCATGTGTATCCAGGTAATAAAATACCGATAAAAGGTTTAGACTTGTAACGTTAGAAATGTCAAAATAGAAATCATTAACCGATCCAAACCATTGATCATTTTACTCAGACAGCTTCAAGAGTGTACAGGTCTTTCCCCGACTCACAAAATAAATACGTTATATAGACGTTACTGATTTTGTGCAATTAAGGAATGATGTACAAAACAGAAATTGTACATAAATATAAATAAATTTATAGGTAGATATATAGATAAAATGGTCCCAATTTTATCGTTATTCGGTATTAAACTTCGAAGTTTGGTTATAAACTTGCTGTTATTGTTGCAGCAGAATATTTTCTTAAAGAATTGTTGTCGTTTCGAAATATATCAGACCTCAACAACACAATGAACTATTTGTGTTCAAGAATTGAAAAGTCGCCAAAATAAACAAAAACCAAGGATGAAAATGTTTAAGATTGCACAATATTTTGATGAATACAAGAGATAAACTAACTGACTAGGACGAGATAAAGCTATCGAGTTTGTTTAATTTCTACACAAAACTAAAATAGATAACACCAAGTGAAAGATAAACAGAAAATAAATAAAATTACTTTATGTTGTTTTTAACATTTGAAACATGTATTTTATATATTTGACATAATTATGTTTACTCTCATCGAAACATAATTTTGTGATCTGAGGAGGGAATGTATCGTGTTTCTGGATGTGTAGGCCTGTAGTTATTACTGCACGATATGAAGAAAACATTTTACAGGCCAAACATTTACTAATATATTTGTGCAAAAAATTAGATGAGACCGCACAACTATTATTTCCAGACGTTACTATCAGGCATACATTTCGCGTATCACACAAAAAATCCAGCTATCTTGGGTCATTCATAATGTTACACAACGAGATAGTCGAGATTCTGAAGAAAGGGGAAAATACAACCCGAATCAGTCAAGATAGCTCCTGATTATGATATGGCATCAAGATATCAGCTGCTAATGATTCGTAGAACGCTTACACCGTAACCTGAACAACTTTAACAGTACATTGCAAGAATTCATTAACAGTAGATAAAAACAGGAAAATCACAAATTCCATAAAATAAATGTTAAAGGTTAAGATAAATGGATAAAAAGATAAAATACACATGTTATTTTGTTTACCAACATCACAGGTTGAACTATCTGATGAGGCGATAACTGTTTTATATATTTTTTCATATAGATAGCATCAGAGATTGGTAGAACCAGTTTAAAGACCGAGGTATTGGATTTGATTTAAAATGAGCAATATTGACCTTGAAGGTTTTATATGTAGTAATAAGATGATTGATACCAAGCCTAGTCTTAATGAAGAGAGTATTGGCTGAACCGGATATATTTTCTGAACACTATTTTAGTCAATTTAATATTTATATAAATATAAGAATATATATATATAATTTGTATAAAAAAAAAAATTATGAAAAACGTTCAATTTCGATCTGAAGAAATAGTTCTGTACTTACTCGTATATATACATTGGAAGGAGTGTAGGGTGTTTCACATCTGTCTTGATTAGGAAAATAATTCAAAAAATTCTTTTTAACGCTCTAATGTTAATAAATAAGGTGTGGAATGATAGTTGGAACCTGATTCCTGTTGAGAAACGTAACACCTTAACAGATGTGTACTATCAATCTATCGAGGTGAAACTACTGTATAATACTGCCATATATCTTAAATCTTAATTCATTTATGAGTAAAACAAGTTTTGCGTAAAATTTTCTGGAAGAGTTGCACCCAGCAGAATATATGTATATTGTATTCAATATAGATATATCTACCAGGACTGCTCCTGAATGGCGTTATTTGTGTTTGGTTTAATTTTGAACCACATACATGATCACATGGTCAGTGTCAATGTGTTTAACTGATGACTTAACCACAACAAATATGTCATGAATTAGTTTGCATCACAAATCTATCTGATTTAAACCTTTCAAGATTCATAATTAACTAAAATATCTATGTAATATGAGATTTGGATTTCCCTCATCCAAATGGTGATCTTTTAAGCCTCAGTTAGTATAATGATCTTTGCAGTTTGAGATTTAAGAAACTAATGTCATCAAGCGCTTTTTGAACAGAACAAAGAGCTTTTGGCATTTACCAGTGGAATAAAAAAACTATAGAATTAAAACAATATGGTGATTTACTGTCAAATAATCATCAGTATCACACCATAAATCAGTCACTTAACGTCATCCAACAGTTTATTGAAGGCAAATTTATGGAAACCAAACTCACCACATAATAATAATTTAAAATTTTTAGCAATAGGATGCTTTCAAATCAGGCTTTAATTTGAATCAAGTACTACTTTGAGACATTATACGTGGGGTATGATTTATAACATCAGACCAACAGCCAGCAAGACCATAATATTGCCAGACAAAATACACACTCAGACCTTCGTTAAATCTGGAATTTTCTCAATCTATAATAGTTTACATTACAGAATGATTTAACAAGCACCATTAACACTAATGCCGGTTGTTGTAATTGTTATTGAAACGCAATGAGCAATATGTTTTGGTGCCAAGAGTAAAAGGCCTTCAGCCTGTCAGTTCCAATTATTACTCTCAGCTTCAGATAGATCATAATAGATATTTTGGCAGTACTAAGCCATTTGAATTATTAATTTTATACATTGGCTTATTTCCTTGTGGTCCATCAACACATAATCATAAAACTTGCCAATAAGAATTTAAAATTGTTTTAATCACGAAGGTCCCAATAGAAAAGTTCTATAATTAAATAAAACTTAGACAATTACTTCATTCCAAGTACGCCTACTCAAGATTAATCCCAGACTCATCACTTCACAAATCATTCCAACTAACCAACCACGGAATTACCAACCTATGAGCTGACCAGGTAACTCGATTGATTAATTACTAAGGTCTTTACACTATCATCAACACTGTTAGGCTATATAATATTGTTGCCCGAAATCAGTGATATATTGAAATCTTTTTCACTTTAAGTTAAAAGGACATGCCCAAAGCTTTGCAACATTTAAGTAAGAAATATATGCAACTTGTTTATTCGATTACTGACATAATGAAGGAATTTTATTTATTCGTCTGGTTAACTTTACTGTAGATAGATTCCTTAGAAGTTTTGATACAGACGTTGCTAGTTGATAAGACTGAGAATCAGGCTTCGTCTAGAACTTTCTAAATTTAAAATTACTCAAATTTGGTAGTTCAGTCTAATATTCGACTTTCAAAATTCAGAAGTTGTAAAGGACTGTTTACATAGTCGATATCAAATGGATTTAGACAAAACACAATAAATTATCAGAAAAACAATATATTATTTACTTAAAATCCAAAACGAACTTTACTAAGTTTGATGCTATGATCATTTCAAATGCCTTGATATCAGTACTATAAAACTATTTCAAAATGCAAATGTATTTTATACATAAATAAGACTTAAAAAGTCACCAGATTTGCAAATGTTAAACAATATATAGTTACCTTGGGTGGCATGATGATAGTCCAGTTGTTGTCTCCTCAATACCAAGTTAAACTGATTCCACGATCTTTCTACTGTGATACCTCCGTTTGTTGATCAAAACAACCATTTGGTCAAAATATACACACCCTGGTTAAATTTCATGAATGGAGGTAGTGAAAGGTTGGGCTCGTCTCGAATTCACGAGATAGTTTGGCACCTCTACAAACATAAAACACTGGTCTTAGTGTTGCAGATCTTTAGAAGACTAGAATTTCAAAATTAAATGACTTTAATGTAACATTAATGCGTTAACAATTATTGGAACCAATCTAATCTCCCTAGAAATGGAAAGTGAACTATTCCAATATATGTCTATTAACGTATTATCCCATGGTTTTTAAAGATTGTGAAGGCGTAGGTAAGGCAGAAAATAAACCAAGAAAAACACGATTTGGCCAAGAAAGTTGAAATCTGATCGTTTTTACCGCGATATTATTAGTTCAATAGAAGATAGCGATCTTATCTGTAGTAGATAGGTATTTGGAACTCAGTAGGCCTACACTTATATTTTAGATATTCAGCATAATTTACCAATTAATTGCAAGTTTAATAGTAAATAATCGAAAACTAAAAAAACAAAACAATCACCATTGTCATTTGTCTAAAAGAGTAGTACCATCGATGATATTTGAACATTAATATATTCTAGTATTTCAATATATTATACTGTATCAAAAAGTGCATTTAAGGCAAAAAGTAAATCTAATCATCCTGGAAGGTGATACACCTTCGGATCAAGACACGTGTTTTGGATATAGGTGAGATTGTGAACGCCCTAGATTGATGAATCATATAGAAATGATAGTAAACAGACCAGGTAGAAGCCAGTATTTATCGTATATTTATTTATATTTACCATCAAAACCAAATGTTATTATCTGTATAGTAAACTAATGGAACGTAAATAATTACTTACTTATCTCCAACCTTGTCGCTAACATCCAAGGTGATTAGCGGACTTCTTCAACCCTTCAATATGATTCCTCGTCCTGTAGAAAACTTCATGAATACAGCAAGTAAAATGTGTATTTGAAAAAGAAATCGACATTATGTTGATTATTTTTATAGTGTTACCTAAATCATGATTCCTGTTTTCATTATTTTTTTGCAAGAATTATGACAATTTTTCAATGCAGTCCTGTAACTTACAAACCCTTCCATGAGTATACAGCTAATCATAGGTACAAGCTGTTTAGCTTATACTTTACTAGTATTCTCAATCACTATATAGGCCTACAACTTTTGAAGCTTTAGAAGAAACACCTATACCTGTACCTGTAGTACAAGAACATTTAATATTGATAAATACCTTTTTTCAAATAATGAATGGATCTAGGTATATTTAAAAATATTAGTCATAAAGTGTTTAAAGGTGTTCATGTAGATGAACCTATATATTTTAGGTTGTCTTAACAAAATTAATAATTATGGCAATATTTTTATGACGCTATCAGGTCATTATAGGTGAAAAATTGTAGAAATTGACATGAAATGAACATGAAGTTACCTTTTGCATAACTAAACACTTTGATTTCACAATTCGAACAGAAGTTATGCATATCTGTATCGATGACATTTCGAACGGTGGTTTTACTATTTTAACACTTTAATAATTAAGTCATGTAGAAGGCAAAAATGGCACCGCAAGATTAACGAAGACGCTCCATACTTCCTATGATACGCAGATAAATATTATTATAGACTAGCCGGCTTTGAAATTGACCATTTTATTTCTGGATTATAACAAAAAAATTTTAATCTGTTTAATCTTATTTCATATATTCAAGGGAGACTAATCTATATACTAGTGCATGGACCGACTCCGCCAATTCATTTTCCATATCTTTCTATGTTAAATAACAAAGTTCAACCTTATATAACTTTTTCAAGAAAATATGTTGCATGAAAGACTGGCCAATACTTAGTTTCAGAACAAAGATTCAATAGTATATCGTGACCATGAACATTTTGAGCTATTCAAATAGAAAGTAGTCCACTACATTCTACCAATATCCGTTTGTCTGAGATTGCTCACAAAACAACTATTAAATTCTGAGGATTTCTTCTGATTTGGAATAACTTGGTTTGTTCTTGTAAATTTGAATGTAGATTGACAAATGGATTAAAAGGAACTAAATGTATTTAGTTGGATTATATGCTGAAGATGTTTCTATGAACGGTACTTTTCCTCCGATTTGGATAAAATATGGAAGTGGATAGGCTTCTGGATAGGGTCTATCAATTGAATTAGAGGTTGATGTGTTATGATGAACATTATGAGCGTAAAAAGCGTAAAAAAGAGCCAGTTAAAAACTGATGGTTTAGAAGTAGACGATAGGGTATCGATTTTGTTTGCCTCCTTTGAATATAAGAAATAGTTTATTACTCATCAGCTAACGTAAGTGGGATTATTTTACCTAGTTTTCAAACTTTTAGTTTTATCACGGAGCTTTTTTATTTTAGGGTAGAAAAGAACCGGGAGGTAAAAAAGCATAAATGATAAAGATGGTTTGTTTTTACCTTATTGCAATCACTGCATAGTACTGCATTGCATTGATCATATCCCTGGTGGCCCACATGTAGAACATTTTATCGTTTTAGAAATTTGAGATGTTTACCCATCCAGTCTCACGGCTTCTCTCTAAATTCTAAAATTAGCTGCACTAGATGTAAGATAATTAAAATATTTTACATGAAAACCAGGTGAGGGTCATGAAGTTTTTTTTATAAAAATGTTTTTTTTATTTGTCTGTAGAACGGTTTGCTTGAATGAAATACTACATTATCCTTCGTAATAGATTTAAAAGAAGAAAATTCCCATTTCCTTTAACAATATTCTTAATGGTTCTGACTCTTGATTAAAGTCCAAATATGAAAACGCTATAGTTCTAATTTGTCATAACCGTTTTCAAAAAGCTGTAAATGCATCTGATGATAGTATCTGATTAATGATCAAATCCAAGCAATTGTTTTCCTATAAAGTGATAAAGTGATAAACTATAGTAATGTATTTATCAATGATTTGACTGGTACATTTTGAATTTGGCGAGAGAGAGAGAAATTGAACAAACTTCTGACGGTTCGAAACCGCCTATGAATAAATTATGACTATTTTTCTGCATTAACGGCCTTATTCGTTTCAATTCAATGTAACCGCGATTTTTTATCAAGCAGCAGTATTAAATCATAATTGCATAGAACTCAACAATACTATTTTTTACTCTTTTTTGGCACAGTAACAAAATTCATAGAGGGGAAAGATGGTATGGCAATAATAAAACTTTCCATGCTTATCTAATTTATTTTCCACTGTGGTGAATAGTGTAATATGAAGTCTGCAATCATATAAATAACACTCTAGGTTCAAGTTTAGAGACGAAATTTCTTGTTCTAACAGCCGAGATCAGTTTTCTGAAACTTGTGGAAGGATGGGTTTATTCAGTTTCGACAGCAGATGTTTGCCCTTTAGCTTTAAACTCTAGGTAGATTACAACAAACGTATAGAGGTTTTCAATATACTGGTTTTTTATATTTTATTCATCAGTTACAAATTGAAATCGAAATAAAGAACAAAAATGTTTTGTATTAAAGAAGAAGATTTTGATATTGAAATTGAGTGAGTAAATTCCAGCCAAACTTGGTTATACCAGGTATGAAGAAGTCTGATCTCACGAGCATCATGGAATCATTGCAGTATCCAATAAATATTTTCAATTTATACCACGTGATACTGAATAAATCACGTGACTATGGGTAATAGAGAAATCTGATCGGTACATTGTGTGAAAGTGACTACAGTTCTTGTAGAAATATTTTCGTTTCAAGACATCCCAACAGATATAGAATTCCATAATGTCACACTTTCGTGCTGTTCCATTTGGACTTGGACGGGATACACAGAATAAGGTATGCGCTTTAAATTTTATATTCTAAAATTTCGGCGAACGTTTGAATATTATTACATTAACATATATGCACGCGACTAGCAGGAATTATGCTTATTTGGCAAATCACTTGTTTGTTGTTAGGGTGCTATTTCTTGCCGTTCGTTGTTTAATACAACATTAAAATATCTGTTTGGGATGTAATTGAATTGCTTATACGTATTCAAGTCAAGGAATTTTTTGGAAGTTAATTCAATGCGCTTATATTATTTCATACATCAAACGCTGGAAATTAATTTGAAAAGGTACCTTTTTTCAACAACATGACGCTATATTAACCTCGCAATCAATTTGAATCAACACAGACATCAGAGATGGCAACAGAGCATCTTTTACACACTGGCTTCACCTGTTTCACATACATGTATAAAGCTATATAACATGTTTCCATCGTATGATCATGAACTTCTCCGAAGATATCGTATTTTAAAAATTATTTGCTGAATGTTTATATGTACCTCTCGTGGGACACCAATTCAATTTGACCCTTCCAGCAAAATGCATTTGCAATATTATAATCAATAAGTTAGTTTTATGTAAAACCTTATAGAGATGTAGAACGCAGTAATGACAATGGATTTATACACCTAGCACCAGTGCATGGCTTTATTGTCACACTAATTGTAAGAAATATGACCTACAAGTGATATCTCGCACTAAAGTTTTAAAATTGTTTAGTGTTATTATTATTCAACGGAAAAATATATTTCTAAAGATTTTTACACATTGAACTTTCTGGATCGTATCTCTCTTAATGATCAAATGTAAATAAAAATTCAAATGATGCCATTATCCATTTGAATTTTTCTGCAAGGTTTAACATTTATTTTTGTTTGGCAAAAAAATGCTCACACGAAAGAACTGCTATGTAAATAAATGGAAAAGAATTAACACTAGCCAATACCAGTTATCCCTGGTTATCCTGTTTCTGAAAGTCACAACCGATACACAGCAAAGAGTGAATTGTCACTTTAACACCTCCTTCAAAATCGATGTGGCTTCAGCAACAGGAACGGGGAGAAACTTTACATATAAAAACTTTGTTTGAGCAAACAAAAATTACAAATAATCTTTTAAAAAATGCCATGATTATCGGCAAGGTTGCGTACAAATTGTCGTTGTGAAATTGCATAATAAAACAGTACTTTGAACACATTCTTTCAGATAATTTAGATACCTTCAGTTTCTTTTACCACATTATTACATTAATCATTAGTACACAAAGTTTAGTGGTAAATAAACTACGATACAATATTTTATTTTCAACAAAGGCATTCTATTCTATGAGAATAAAAAACAGAGAAAGTGACTATAGCGTAAAATCTTTTCAGCTGAGTTTGTTTAGTTTTTTGGTATAGATCGTTAACCTGTTCAGTCTTCAGAGTCTTCCGGCCTTACTGTACTGTACAATCCTTACACTGTTCGACTGCACTGTAAATTTTAATGATTTCCTCTGATGCTCAATAAGAGAATTTATGTTGTTTACCAGCCAGCAACATAAATCACTCTACCTTTGTATCTTAATTCATTAGGACAGCAGATATTTTATTATCTTCATATACCTGCATCACCTGTTGTTGTTCACAACTCCCAATATATATCAATTATCTTAATTAATGATAAAATTTGTCGGTGTAAAGGCCTATCGGCAACAGAACCTAAATCCATTTCACAAATGTACATTGCTTTCTGTCCCTTTGTTTCATCCTTATCATTTCATCATTCCTTAGATTTTAAATTTTCGGCATTTAACTTGTCATGTGCTCGATACAAGCTAGCCCAAGATAACAGTTCTAAAGATCAGTGTGATGTTTTGGTTTATAAGAAAACCTCTGAGGTAAAAAAATTGTGGGTTAACATTTTTGTATTTCGATAAATTGTCTGTATAAATCAGCTTATTCTTAACAAATGTTATGAATCATCTTGTGATATTCCATTGCTTACAAGAAGTAATCAGTGTCCAAATACCAAATCAACTTACTGCACTAATTGTGAACACCAGGCATGCATGTGTAACGGTATTTATTGGCATACTTGTACACCCGGATTGTTTTTGCCCTTCAACATTCAATACTTGTACTATGCCCACATTAAAAGAAATATAGTGTTACGCCTATATTATTCAAGGTGAACCACATTCTACTAGTGTATAGGTCAACATTTTGTCATATTGATAGAATTTGAGTAGAATAAATACCATAGAATCTTATATTCTTACATATCGCTATTCAACAAGACCATGCTATCTATATAATCATGACTTACTGTTTGCATCCAGTATGATTTCTTTAGAGTTAATACCTGTACATAAACCATCAATATAATCACATACAGGAACCCAGTACACTATGACAGTTATTAAAGTTAAGGCCAGTTTTTTTTCTTTCTTATTCAAAACACTTCCATGTTACCTAGGTAGACGTAATGGGTTTGGATACAATATAACATACATAATACAAGAAAATATTTCCGGATCTATTGGCTAAAACTTGTCTGTACTTTTACGAGTCTCCAGAAGTGTATTAAGTAGCTTGCCTTTTCGTTATCTATTGCCATGCAGTATGACCGAATAAAGATAAAAGTTTATAGATAATTTTAGATAGTCTAATTTTGCATCAGAAGTTCATTAACATATGTGCTGCAAGTTATAAATAAATAAATATGCTATAGCAGTTATTTGTAAAGCGTTATTTAATACTTTGTTACGATTTAACAAGAACAAACAGCGGCAAACAGAAACCAAAATATATACTCTGAGATAATTATAATGCAATTTCAGCAAAACTCTTAACAGACGGTAAATGGTGCCAAAAATAGAAAAGTTTTATAAAAAAAGTACTTTATCTATATATAAACAAGATACGATAGGTTATATGTTAGATGTATTACACAGTGCACCAAGTTTATTCTGAGTAGTGGACACAGAGAATATGATACCTAGGTTTCGTCAGCTTACAGGATCATGCATTTTCAAAAAACACGATTTTAGCTTTATATTGTCCACTATGGCAAAGCAAAGATGTATCTATAGTAGTAATTAGTGCTTAGACAAAGTGGGTAATTTAAAAGAAACATATGTTGAAAATGTCATAATATAGGCCGTGTGCAATGGTCACCACCATTTTGTGGTCGTAGGAAAAGTGAGTGATATTTCTACATAGTGAACTTGACATTAATTATTCCATCCAAACACTTCCTATTGTAAACCATGACTTATGTATGTCTCACTATGTTAAAAATACATACGGTAAATATTACAAGATAACGGCTTTGAAAATAATTGGCAAGTCCTGTTAATGACAAAACCAGCGTGACATTACGAAATATTCATCAAAAATAGAATTAGTATATTGTAATTCAAGATCATTGACGAAGTAAGATTGGACGTGGTAGAAAAGAACCTATCTCACCGAACCAGCGAAGCGCCTTTTAAAAGCATGATGATCATCAAAATGTATGCACTTACCTGCCCAGAAACTACAATTGCTACTTCATATAATTATAAAATGAGAATAAAAAACAAAGCAGAAAGAAAAAAAGCAATAGAAAGAATCATAAGCTTAATCAAGATAGTTTTTTTTAAAAATGACTTGTCTTATTTTCAGATAGATGGTCAATTCAGTCCGTCTGATGCTGTCAGATGTTTAGAATGGATAAAACAAGAATCTGGAGAAAATTTTGAAATTGAAGAAAATACTGAAGAAAAATTAAAAGTTATTGATAATTTTTATGAAATATTAAAAGATGGTATGATACTCTGCAAGTAGGTCAGATATTTAATAAACATAGACAATATATATTTCCATAATTAGAGGAGTACAGAAGACTGTTGTTTGACCGGTTGCCGATAATCCGAAACCCCGATATCTGCAATCTTTTACTTTTAATGACTATTTTTCAGGTGGCGTGAGCCCCTTCAGCTAAACCCAGAGATTTGCTTACATTCTTGAAAAGGTGAAAGGACCTCAACCAGTTGTTGAGACGTAACATAAGCCTATTAATCATATTTTACCTTCCAATAGAGTAGAAACGTTGGCTGAAAAATGTATACATACACATGGATCAATTTAAGTGTTGAGGTCTCCTTATAGAGATTACAAGCCCAGTTGCATGGGGGTTATCCGGTTTGAAAGAGCGAACATAACTGCTTCTCTAGCGACATTACAATATCTAATGTCAAGTATACTTGAATTCAATGAAAAAACAGTATTAAATTGGAGGATAGATTTATTGCGACAAGCTGTTGGCTTTAAAGATTCTGAACGTCACTATCGCATTCGTTTGTTGTACTCAAGTTAATTCTAAATTGTTTTCTGTTTTCAGAATTGTAAATAAATATCTTGATGATGATAAAAAATTAAATTTCAATTCAATAACTTTTAAGAAGTCATCGAATTTGAATTTTGAAGCAAACCGCGAAAGAGAAAGGTTGGATCTGTTCTTAAAGAAATGTGTAGAGCTGGGAATTAACCGTGGTGCCTTGTTTCAAATTGATAATCTATATGAATGTACCCATTTAGGTGCTGTTTGTGCTGGTATTCAGGCGTTGGGAAGTGAGGTAAATGTATTAGTAAACTCCATCCCTTTTGACTAGAAATGCAAAAGATTTATTTCAAATC
This sequence comes from Lottia gigantea, assembly GCF_000327385.1. Lineage (NCBI taxonomy): Eukaryota > Metazoa > Mollusca > Gastropoda > Lottiidae > Lottia > Lottia gigantea. The sequence continues at coordinate 144,951 of NW_008710049.1, read as the reverse complement.
CGAGTACTACTATCGTTCTCAACCGTCTTTAGCAATATCGATAGTAGTTATTACCTCTTCCCTTACTTGGTGATAAAGATTTTGATGCCAATGAATAAAGTATAAGTATTCTTTCAACTTTATCTATTATCGATGAGTATGACTGATATACAGAAGACCACTTCAAAGACGTTCTGTTTCATTGTTAATGTTTTCAGGAAACTGAAATCGATTCATGCTGTATATAAAATATAGAACTCTAAATTTCTCTGTAACAGATATCTTTAGTTGTAGTATCCGATTGTATAAAAAGCAAACTGCTTTATCATAAATTTTAGATTGAAGCAAGACCAAACTTTTCTGGAACTCGCCAGTGGCCAAAGAAATTTGTAGATCCAAATGCTGAAAAGAGAAAACAGAAAGAGAGGGTCGAGAGCCAAGGTTGTACCTACAAGGGATTGTTGTACGGTGCTCCAACAGAGTAAACTTATGGAGTCTTTCACAGGTGGCAAGTCGTGTGGAAACTGAAATTATAAGATAAACACTGCCTATCTGATTTCATTATAAAACTCATGTCATGCGATCTCATTTCCCGCACACTATATTTTGATTGTGTTACAGATTCTGACATTCGTAGAAGCATGATAATCATAACATAACATAAAATAAACTGAACCACATAAGAGACAAGGCACTGTAAATTCATTATTTATTTCACACACAAAGTTGATGATATAGAATTATTTACAGCAATGTAATATCGTCTATTATCAGAGAAGGGTACAGTCCGCTGATACAGTTATACTGTTAACAACGTCGTTGAGCACGCTGCAGATGTGCTCTTCGAAGACAATCTATCAGGATGGAGACAATGTTAGACGTTTAATAAAGGCTGCTTTTGGGTGTCTGTGACATCTATCTGATCACCATATACCTATTTATGTAAATACATTCAAGTCATCTTGATATCGTGTCACTGTGTTTCTTGTGTTGTTCAGGTATAATATGTTACTAAACCCTCTATGAGTCTAGTGCTTGACCTATCAAACATTGTGAAACAACCAAGTTGATCCAATAATGCCAATGTTTAATGCCTTTTTTCTACAATAAATGGCATTTTAGCTGTAATAGGTCGTATACTGTAACAATTTTCAAATTATATTTAGATAGATAACGTGTACCTTAACTGAAACTTGAAATATGCGAAAACATCCTTATCAAAATTTTCATTTATCTTTATCCAACTAATAGTCACCGATAAAATTCTGTTTTATTAATTGATATATAATTACTATATGTCACTTTTGGATAATTGTTTACTTAATTAATTAAAACACAGATCCCTTTTCTCAACTCCAATTATTATGTAAATATGGATGAAAATAATTCAAAATATAATTTAAAAAGTTAAGTATTTTGTAGAGCTTTTAGTTTATAATCTTTTGTTTTATAATTTCATGCTTGAACATTCTTGTTGTTATACTTTCAATGTATTAATCTTTCTGTGGAAAATTACATTCAATTAAATATTTCATTTACAGTAATTGCTATTTGTTCTGTTTAAACACGTCAGGAATACACTGGGAAGCGGGATGCATAGTAAAAGTGACCATTACTATCTATCCCCGGAATCCTATGTTCAATAAAGACATAGATTGAAGTAATGCCTTCGGATTTTGAGCCAGGTTTCCCATGTCATGTCTTGTCGTATTATTGAGACGATAAAGCGAGGCGCCGAGTGCAGATTAAAGATCCCTCTACTGTCTTATTTGAAAGTCTAATTTTTTTTTTTGGGGGGGGGGGGGGGGGGGGGGGGGATTAAGCATTATATGATGCCATTAACCTTTCAATCGTAATTTAAGCCATATTAGGTCTGTTTGATCTCCGTTGATATTTAACCACTGCAACTCATCAAGCGACCCTGTTGGGTTACCTAACAGACATGTTGGTGCGTCTAAATACCACCATCCACCACCTTTACGATCAGCTGGACAACCCCCGCTGAAGTCGCGATCATAAGTAGAGAATGGCTTACCATTAATGTTATAATTAGACAGACTCATTGAATCACCAAGTGGCTTGGTCAAGTCTTTCACATAGGAACCTACCGTTATTGTGAAATTGTTATGCTGGTTTGCTACATCAAACAACAAGTAAAAACATTGTGTACATGTGGTCATTGTGCAAGCTTTGACGTGCAACTCAAAGGAGATGGAACTGTGACGTATGATATTGTGCACGTGATTTAAACCTAACCAGTAACTACCAAACGCATTACCAAAACCAGATGCATATTCATTCCACGTCCTTTGGAAACTTAAATTCCTACATCGAGAGCTTCTATACTGTATAACTGTGTATCCTTCACTGCCTTTAAAATTACACAAGACTTCAAATATATCGCCATAAGGCTTCAGGTAAGCTAAACTCTTAATTGGTGGAACCACACCTCTAGACTTACCGTCGGAGCAATCTGAAAAAGGGCAAGAAACATATAAGGCGACTATTTCAGACGATGTTGTGTGTTATGAGGTTAACTATACAGTGTAAACTTTTGGTCTTACGGTCAGACCAAGTGATAGTGATACTGACAGGTAGGTAGGTAGATGACAAGTTAACGTTCGCTTCCAGCGGATGCTGATATCGCAAACTATGATACTGACAATATTCCTTGTGAAATTATAGCAACTTGTTGTTAGGTTGGCTTCCTTGACACTCTAATCTCACGGAGCTTGTGTGTGTAAAGTATTGTGCTCTTGATTTTATAATGTCGCTAAGCGTGACCATTATTTTGTTCACTACGTCATTTGTATTCTAAGCAAAACCAATTACCTTTTATGATATTTTGACACGTGTCACCATAGTAACCTATTGGACATCTTGTACACCTAATTTTATCACATACATGTTTCTGAAAAATTAAAAGCACATCGTCTGTTATTTGCTTTATCCGTTAATAGAGATTAGGTTGATCGAAAGTAACAAGGTACTATTCAACAAAAGGGCATTGTCATTGGCTTAGAGTTCAGTGAAAGTCAATTTTTCATAACCGAAAAAAGTACTGCCCCAAATTAAGACTATCGACACAGCAGTCTGGCTTGACGAAGTGAATTTTGGTGAATATAGCACCGGATAGCTCAATTAATACGACTATAAAACAAAATAGTATTGAAAAAACAAGGCGCAGAATAATATCAGGCGGTCCAATGGTGTGACCTTGTCCCGTTTCAAAGGCTATCCATTAGTTGGTAATCATACATACATAGACCTTATTTTTAGGAAGACTAAAAAATAATCAAAGATTGAGAAAGTGCCCACAGCTAGTTTTGTCTATTGGCTGATTAGTCTGACTGGCGTATAAACAACATCAACAAAGTAGTCTAACATATATGTACTCTTATATCACCTACCTGTCTATAGCAGACTTCATGGGCGACTTTTCCGATGACAGGACAATTTTCCCCCGCTTTATATAACAGACAGGTTTTCTCCACTGTATTAAACATAAATCTTCTACATTCAATATGCTCAGAACATTTCATTGAACAATGTAAAGTGGTTTTCGTTGTTATTTTAACTAACATTCTATTAAAACTCACATCTAAACACTCTTCTTTTTCCCTATAAGTCCGAGTTTTGATATACTTTGAATTAGATATTCCACAAACAATATTGTTGGAAATCATCAACATAATAGAAAGCGTTAATAAAGTTTCTGGATACATTATTTTTATGACAATGATATAAATCAAGCAATGAAAGCAAGCAAAACTGATATGTGTTTACAAATGCATGAGTTTTAAGAACATAATGGACACCTTATTGAATTTCAGCAAATATTATATCGTTTTGAAATTTTTAAAAACTTTATAATTTAGATTTATAAAAAATAGCTAATGGCAAAGATATAGTAAGTTGATAGAAAATCACTTAAAATAATCGATAAACATATTTGAATAGAAAAATATTTAAGTTTAAGGCAAGAAAATTATAAGAAAAGATTTAAAAATTTATAATCCAACAAACAATCTTGAAAATCCATTTGCAGCCATTATGTTGAAAGGCCAAATTAGTCTTTAAAATTAGGTTAAATAAAAATTTAAGTCGTATTAACTATAGCATTTTTGAAGAAATTCCATACCAAGACCGTCGAAACAGATAAGTGTGTTACACAGTGTATCCAACTTATCAATAATATTTTTGAAGTCAAAAATACTTTCAATAAATACCTTTTCACAATCTTGGAAAGAAAATAGGCTATGAGTGAACAATATTCACTGATATTGAAATCTGTGTTCAGACCTTACCCCTCAGGTTTTAAAGTTAAGGATTTACATGTATTTTTTTTAAAATGATTCCAGTATAGAAATAATATTCAAGTATTTTATTCATGAAATATTCAATTGTCTGATCTGAAGACATTAACTTAAACTATAAATGAAAATGAAATGAATGGAGTTTTATATGGAACGCCATTAATGCAAAAAGTCATTTCACAGATTTTGAATTTGTTTGCGAATTTGTCAAACAGTTGAAAGATTCTTATCTAAATTCGACGAAACTAAAACCAAATCAAGAATTAATACCTCGCAAATTTACGTCGTTTCTTGGAAAATCTAGTTAAGTCAGCAACTTACACCAGGTGGCGCGAATTAATACCAACTCGTAAATTTACGCCGTTTCGTGGAAGTTATGCCGACATCTTACACCAGGTAGCGCGCGATGTGTCAAAGTACACAGAGCTATAAATAGAATAATATTGACAACTCCAATTCAATTTCACAAGTACGCAGTTGATCGCAGACACAAGTTGCTTAAAATTTCCCTCACACCAGTAGCGTATGGTTGTGTGCTAGCCGATTGCAGTTCATATGCAGCATATGTTAAATAGGTTTGTAGTGTGCAACAAGCACGCAGCTGATCAGACACACGCAGAGTAGGCTTTAGCAGGCTAAAAAGTGTAGCCGATTCAGTATTTTCTCAAGTATTGATTTGTGTGTTAGTTATGTTTGTGTTGCGCTCACATAGGTTGCTTACCTGTCTCGATCGTGATGCGTGCTTAGCGTCCCTGTCGCATTTAGGTTGATCAGGCATTCGCAGACTATATTTAACATGTTCAAGATTTCATAACCTCTGCGTGTTTGTTGCTTTCTTAAGACTATAAAACCTAGAATTTCCTACCACACGCAAGTCGTGATCGCTATGATTTGAGTGCACCAGTTGACATGTTATAAAAAAACCTGTTGATGTCGATTCCGTTTGTTACCTATACAATATATATTTTACAAGCAACTCAGAGGTTTTAGCATAGGCTATGGTGTGACGTCCCCTTAAAAGAGAAAAATATATAATACTAAGGCCTTTTTCTTCGCTTTCTCGTGGGTAAGAAGTCGAGTTTCCTCGCTCTTTCGTGGGCAAGAATTCGAGAGTAAATATGGCCACAGTTGGCTTCCATAAAAAGTTGGTTGTATACAAAGTAAATGGACGGGTTCGATAGCAAACACGTACCGTGAGTAAACTAATTGTACTTTTTAGAGTGCGATACTGGCACTTTCTGAATTACATTTACATCTACATTTGTTTTCTTCTGTGTTTAGATGCTCTGAATATTTTCCCTTTTAAAGTAAAAATAAAGTTTTAAAGTAACGTATTTTATTGTATATACACATGCGGCCATACTTAAATAGCAATTTACAGATAAAGCAGTATACAAAAATGCATCAGTAGAAATCTCTTTTCATTCACCTGAAATTGTCTGAATAGCCAAATTTTTCGGATACTTTTGCCGTGGTTTCTTTTAAGATTTCGGATTAAGCCTAAACTGAAGTTCCATGAATGAAGTGATACGAAAGTTGTTATCATACCATTTAGCATGATCTATATTAACTTCTACTCCGGGACAAGGTCTATCATTTGTGGAAAGAAACCAACCACCATGCTTTAGTGCAGCTGGACAGCCGTTGCTAAAGTCATTATCTATGGTAGAAAACGGCCTACCATTGATATTATAAAAAGAACTTGTTAGACAGTCGACTAATCCGCCTGGAGGTCGTTTGTAGGTTCCTAGATCAATTACATAATTAGCTGAAGCGTTCTCTATTTTAAAAGTTGAATATGTGCATTCTTCAATTTCCTCAGTTGTTTTTACTGCCCTAATGTGATACTCATGTTCTTCAATTTGTATCAATTCGAAAATATTTTGGAGACCAAGCCAATAGTTGCCAAATCTTTGACCAAATCCAGAAGAATAAATATGTTTGGTTCTGTTAAAATCCGTAGACAAACATCTTGTAGTACGATGAAGTATCATGGTAAAGCCAGGCGAAGTAAAATCACATTTAATTTCCATCAAACCATTAAAGTCTATATAGGAAACAGTTCGTATGTTAGGTACAACCTTTCTTCGAACTCCATCTGAACAATCTGAAAATAAATTGAATTTAACGAATTAAGTTAAATTACATAAATTCACTAAAAATACCAAGTACACCAAGTACAAATTCATACAAATGAAGTTTGAGACTTAACAATTTTTCGTCGCAGAATTGAATTTGGTTGCCTAGCAAGATACGCCCACTTTCCTAATACATTTTCAGTATATCAAAGGCGGTCGCCAATCTGTGTCAAATCGTACCAAAAATCTAATTTGTAAAACATTTGTCAAACACACATAATTTCATAAACTTCTGACAAAAACTGTCACCTCTATCACGTTCAAAAACAAATTTTAACACGTTTTTCAAGTGTAATAACTCAAACACCAAAGATCATCATTATAAATGATCACACCAAGTTTCATTACAATCGGATGAAAACTGTAATCTCTATTGTGTTCACAAAGAAATTTTAACACATTTTTCATAAGTCAAGATCAATTACTCAAATATCATTTATCGAAAGATCGTCAAATTTGAACATGTCCAAGATCTCATCATTATAAATGATCACACCAAGTTTCATTACAATCGGATGAAAACTGTAATCTCTATTGTGTTCACAAAGAAATTTTAACACATTTTTCATAAGTCAAGGTCAATTACTCAAATATCATTTATCGAAAGATCGTCAAATTTGAACATGTCCAAGATCTCATCATTATAAATGATCATACCAAGTTTCATTTAAATCAGATGAAAACTATAAGTCTCTATTGTGTTCACAAACGAATTTTGACGGGTTTGATGAATTCCCTTTGAATCAATAACATAGATTCCTCATTTTCGGTCAATGAGACTTTATTCATATTTACAACATAATTGAGACAGAACGAAAGGTAAATAAGTTAGTGCAAGTGCAGTTGATATTTGATTTGTTATTGAAATAATGAAGAATCGTTATAATCCATATTAGAAAGAGCAGAAACGTAAAAGGTTACTGTAACCGGAGTACTTGTCAGAGACCATCTTACAATTAAAAGTACACTATAGAGATGGCTATGTAAATTCATATTGTTTTTACATTTCAATATATGCCCTTTTGAAGATTTTCAGTCAAAATCTGAGCCTTTTGGCAACCATTTATTTGAATATAAACGCGTTAAAGATGGATTTCCTTATTTTTTAAATATCAAATTAAGCAAACTATTTGATTAAAACTAATGAATTATCATGTACTCTTAATCAAATCATTATGTTCTTATTGCATATTATTAAAGAGTTTTAACCAATCATAAATGTCCATGTATGTACAGTCTGGATAAACTAAAAAGACTTTTTGACCTTTCTTGATCGGTCACTCATTGGAATTCTACAGGTAATTCTCTTCTAATTTAGCTAATTATGAATTAATTATGGATATGTGAGTCAAACTGTTTTTTTTTTCAACCCTTACAACACCTCTGCTTTCTCTTCATATAAGTATTAGAATTTTCATTTTCATAAATGAAAATAAGGGAACCTTATTATAACAATGTATCAATTATCCATTGTATATTGTAATTATAATTTTAATTTTTTTCAGCTGGTTACATAAATTTTGGTTGGGACCAAAATTAACGTGACGCCGTTTCGAAGGACGGAACCGCTAAGCGAACGTAAAAGCTTCAATGAATATGAACTGGAGGTCACTACATTGAAACTAGCTTGATTTTTATTGAAATCATATAATGAATATTATCAGATACTTTATTTGAACCACAAAACTTCACTTATGACCAGTAACTCTAAAAGAGTTATATCAGATAGTTTAGCAGCTATTTACATTTTACTTTTACATGAAACCAGTAATTATTAGTATATAAAATAAAAAAACATATAACATAATGATATTGACACGCTCATTCCTTACCCCGAATAACATGTTGACAGTCATCACCATAATAACCCATAGGACATCGTATACATTTGACCTCGTTACAAAGTTTCTTCTGTAAAAATTATAGAAAAGCATTTGATAACAATAAGCAAAAAATAATTTACGGGAAATGGCTTCAAATGGTCTTCCCCTATAGATAGACCGAAACATATGCCAAAGCTATTTTGACAGTTGTCGGTATGTCTCTAACAATCATACACAGGCATTCATATATTTAAAAGTCTCTTTCGAGAATAAAATCCCCCCAAAATGACAGTATTGTAGCTGTTTATAGTTACAAATCGGTTTTAAGTGTTTATACAATTTGAATTTTATCAACTTGGTACATGGGGTTTATAAGTCTCAATCCAATCCAGCTCTTCTTGTTCAAATAATCCGGGCCTTAGATTACTATCTATTACTATCTGGTGTTAGCTTAAAATGTAAAATCTTGACTACTTACCTGCATGTAACACATGCTATGATCCGCTTTCTGGTCTATGGTGATGCAGTTTTCACCAGATTGGTACAAAGAACACATTCCGGAATTATTATCAAACATAAACCTTCGACAATCTTCATTCAGTGTACATTTAACTCCACATTGTACCTTACTCTGCACAGGTGATTCTTCCAACATTTTATTAAACTCGTCCTCAATACAATAACTGCTTTCAATAAATATTTTAGTTTGGACATACTTAGTTGAAATCCCCCAAACCAATTCAATCCTTAATGTGGTGATTATGACAGAGAAAACTTGTAGGTAAAATAGGCCCATCTTCCTTCTTGTACTCCTTACGACAGAGAGCTTTGTGAAATTCTGTGCTCATCTTTTAAACGTTTCAGACAAACACTCACGCTTTTCTAGAAAGAACACGTGTCATTGGTGTTTTGAAAATATAACATAAGAGGAGAAACCAATTTAATTGATCTGATAAGATTTTTAAAATTCAATAAGCACCTTAAAAATAATATATATAATATATAGGCCTACCCATTATCGGTCTGATGATAAGTATCAACAGATTCCATTATAACTAAATATCCATGTCTTTAAAAAAAAATCCCCGGAGTACAGGTCGAAAACATTTCATATCATCTTTTTAACCATAAATTGTATTGTTTAAATTTCTTAATGCCTATTATATTAAATATTTTAACAATACAATTTTATCAACAATGAAACTTCGTTAAATAGTCTAAGTTAAATTCGGTATACCTTCAGGCGGTCGTGAACTGACCGAAACGAATGCTTGACTACAGTCGACGAATGGATTTTCATAGATCTTTGCAGTAGGCTAACTGTAGGTAGAAAGTTTAATCTTATTAAAGGTGTATTCACCTCTTTGACGTAGAAATGTTTCTTTTAAACACACAGAAAGGTCATTCAGACGCATTTTGTGAAAACTCCTGTATGATTTGTCGAATGTGATGAACTCGAATGATCAGTGTTTAGTCGGGTACATTCATCAAGCGACGTTGACCCACCACATAGCAATTAACCCGTCTTTTCTTGTAAAAAAGTACGGATTGAATCTAGATTCTAAATTGACTCAATTGGCTGGGTAAGTACGGCAGCGAAATCTTTGAAGCCCCATTAGAAACTAGCCGCCGATCTCGGTAAACCCCACCAAATTGGTTGGAAGTTCAAATGATGAATACAACACACAAGTACAGTCAAGTAACCTAATTTCGTGCTAACCTATTTATGCATCTCAGGGAATGATTAATAATTTACATGTCCGACCTTGCGTGACCTTCGCATTAGCTTATTTTGATAAACATGGGTTACTCTACAAATTCAGCGAGTAGAATGAATCCAGTAGTTTCAAGCAAGGTAAAATGTATTAATGTATACTTTGACAAATACAAAATGGCGGATTTCAGTTATTACCAAACGTCATTTTTTATCGGCCGAATTTCCTTAAAATCCCAAGCTGTGGAAATTCAAATGTCGTCTGCTAGAATGTTGTCCAACGAATGAAGTCACGTGATCAACTAGCGGATTTCGTGTCAGCAGAAAAATTCTATGGAAGACAATATGGGCCATATTCTTATGTTGTTTCAATGACTTATAGCAATAAATCACGTTGGGTATCTTATTTTGTCAGTCGCTATTTTTTTTTTAAATCAATTCTTTGAAAGAATTGTCACTAGTTATAATGAATTGATAAAAAAAAAACTGAGAGAAGTTAATTATACCACTGGGTATCCATACAACCTGTTTTTCGCGACTTATTTACAGATCAAACATTGTACATTAGGTGACGCATTTTGCAGCCATCATCGAGTTGGGTTACTCATGAAAAATGGGTCAAAGTGAGGGATTCATAAAGAAAATCGAAACAAACCAATATTGATTATTTTGTAGAATATCTTATATATAACTTCTAAGATATGAAAAAATTGCATTTTTTAATTTTGACGAAATTCGTTGTTGAAACCTTATATGCACGAATATAGGTTACACCATCGTACTTGTTTTAAAGAGGCGAAGCGGCCTTTTCAGCGATGACATTCATCAAAAACACCGAAGCTGTCTGACATGAATTTTTTTCGACCTAATGAAACTTTTTTTTGTTAAGATGGTGACACTGATTAATATAAATTATTATTATTATTATTATTCTATTATTAAGGATAAGAAATAATATAATATATTATATATATGTATTATAATAGCAATATACATGTACAGAATACGGACATATAGCAAAACACACCAATTCAGTAATTAGTACCCAGGTAAAAATAATAGTTCTTAATTTGAAATAAAAAGTGAAATATGTCGTATGTGAGCCACCGTACATAACAGCAGCTAATTTTTTGTTTGTATATTTATTGGAACGATAGATTTGATTAATACTGATTTAAATCAATACATTGAGTTTTCTTGTGGGACGTTTAGTCACCCTTCGTTTCTGTAAGGTTTATAAAGCTTTAGACCTTAGACGTGGTATAACCAACCAAAATGTTGATAAGACCACGGGGACGGGACTACTTTTTAACATTTTATTCACTCACAACAAACACATAACAATAATTTTTTTTACATATAAAAAAATTAAGAGTAATGTTAACATTTCTTCGTTTTGAATTGTCAGCTTCGGGTTCTTCACATTCGACTAATTGGCGTTTAGATGCAGATGGCATATTCATCTGAATTACTTTACTAACTATTGCATCTTGTATCGTATCTGTTCGTTTATACTGACGAATGGCGTTACTTCTGTGACCTGTGGTTTTTGCGATCAATTGTTCATCAACACCACATCGAAATTACCGTGTTGCATATGTAGCTCGAAGAGAATGGTTGGTATACAAACCTAAAAATAGAAAATTGCAACAATAGTATTACACGTGCTAATTGTACTCACGTCACGTGGACATTAATGTAAATAGTTATGTTCACACCAGATAAGTATTTCGGTGATTTAGGCTGCGTTTCCACCAAGTTTCACGGGGACGGGACTACTTTTTAACATTTTATTCACTCACTCACTTTTGCGATCAATTGTTCATCAACACCACATCGAAATAACCGTGTTGCATATGTAGCTCGAAGAGAATGGTTGGTATACAAACCTAAAAATAGAAAATTGCAACAATAGTATTACACGTGCTAATTGTACTCACGTCACGTGGACATTAATGTAAATAGTTATGTTCACACCAGATAAGTATTTCGGTGATTTAGGCTGCGTTTCCACCAAGTTTCCACGGGGACGGGACTACTTTTTAACATTTTATTCACTCACCAGATAAGTATTTCGGTGATTTAGGCTGCGTTTCCACCAAGTTTCACGTGACACGTATCACGTGTCATGTGTCATGCATGACACGTGATACGTGACAATAGGGGTTTCCACTGGATTTCACATCGAACATGTCACATGTCATGGCATTCGTCCTGTGTTCGCCATGGGTGACGGTCCGACTCGTCTGACGAGGAAATTCTTGCTCTATGTCTGTTGTACCGGCGAGCTAGGAAGAGAAACTGCAGCAGGCGCTCAATATGGTGCAGGTGTCTTCTTCCGTCTTGGTTTTTATAATCTTTATTTCTGGGGTCCCACAGAAGTGGGGTCTTCTGCACAAGGCATATCAGATTGTGCTTATAGTCATTCATGTTTAGGACAAGCGTAAATAACTAATTTTAGACGATCAAAACACAAGCTCTTTTTGAATTCGATACGAACACTCGGAGTTAACAAAAGGGAAAGTAAAAGCAGGGGAAAACCCAAGGAAAACCCCAGATCGGTCAGACTTGAAACATGACACGGGTAAAAAGAATGAACATGTTGATTCTTCAAAAACGTTCCATTTCACGCGTGACACTTGAAACGTGAAAAGTGACATTGATGGAAACGGTTCCTACCAACATCATATGTTTCTATTTCTTGTCACGTGACACATGACATGTCACGTGTCACGTGAAACTTGGTGGAAACGCAGCCTAATATTCTACACATGTTGACGTTGTTGTCTCATTTTCTAGTGTGGACAGTGCATGCATTTACTTAGTCACGTGGTACAAATCAGTTCAATTTTGCACGGACGTTCGCCAAAAGTTTGTTGTAGTTACTGTGCTTCGGACGACGATTATCGTTTCTTTCCTTTTGGATTCATAGATTATATCAAGTATGGATAATGATGACGACTTGCCTTTATCTTCTCAAAGTGTTTGTAACCCTGCTTACGAAGAAAATGATGGATCAAATTTTGAATTGTATTTTGATGACAATCAAAGTTCTGGAGACAGTGCGGGATGGATTCGTGAAAAGTGAAATCAGTCTGCATTTATATATTTATATTGGTGACGTTGAAACAGACGAACAGCACAGTAATCGCTTCTCTGAGCCATTGGACGATGAAGAAACAGATAAGTAAAAAACACGTACCTCCAGCGACAGAGAAAAGTGTTAAATGGGCTTGCAGACGTTTAGAGTGTTGGCGGAAAAGTAGAAACTCTAAAATACGAGCTGGCAAAACTGATTACCAGCTTAGTTTTGTGACCCGTAAATTAGACTTTCTGAATGACGACGAACTCTGTTATTGTTTAAGTCGATTCATAGTTGAAGCCCGAAGTGAAGATGGCTCTGAATACCCACCCAAGATTTTGAGACAGCTTATACTTCTCATACAGGTGCACATGAATAGCATTTCTTATCGGATTCCATATTCGCCGAGTTGAGAAACACGTTGGACAATGCTATGAAGATAAGTGCAAGCAAGGGTAATGACATGATTACTAAACAGGCAGACATTATTTCCAATCAAGTTGAAAATAGTATGTGGATGCGTGGTATTCTAGGCGATTGCAATCCTAAAACATTGTTGGATACAAGTGTGTACCTGTTTGAACTTAACTTTGCACTGAGATATGGTGGTGAGCACAGAGATTTGACATTAGACCAATTGTCAGTAGGTGTTAATGAGCAGGAGTCATATATCAAATACAGCGAAAAAATCAGTAAAAATAATCAACGTGGTCTTAAAGATTTTAAAGTGGTGCCAAAATATGTAACTGCGTATGTCCATGAAGACCCAACAAGATGTATCGTTAAACTGTACGAACGATATCTTCAACTGAGACCGGAGAATGCTGCAACAGTTGTATATTTAAGACCATTAACAAAGCCAACAGAATCGGCCTGGTACTCGGTGGTCCCTGTTGGACAGAAAACATTGGCTAAGACCGTGCAGAGATTGTATAAAGCATCAGGTTTAACTGGTAATTTCGTTCTATGATCGTAGGAATAACCTTTGATATGGGAGAGATTTTGGCTAATATAGCTATGATGTCAGGTGTGTGATTCAATATCAATGCACATAATTTTATTTTAATTTACCGTTCTCACAAAAAAAGGACTGCTTAATTATAAATAAATACTCTTGTTGCAATTTTCTATTTTTAGGTTTGTATACCAACCATTCTCTTCGAGCTACATATGCAACACGGTTATTTCGATGTGGTGTTGATGAACAATTGATCGCAAAAACCACAGGTCACAGAAGTAACGCCATTCGTCAGTATAAACGAGCAGATACGATACAAGATGCAATAGTTAGTAAAGTAATTCAGACGAATATGCCATCTACATATCTAAACGCCAATTAGTCGAATATGAAGAACCCGAAGCTGACAATTCAAAACGAAGAAATGTTAACATTATTCTTAATTTGTGTTTGTGAGTAAATAAAATGTTGAAAAAAAGTAGTCCTGTCCCCGTGGTCTAATCAACATTTTAGTTGGTTATATCACGTCTAAGGTCAAAGGAGTTATGGTCTAAACTAAAGTTAACGCCTTTAAGGCTTTATGAACTTTACAGAAACGAATGGCGACTTAAAGTCTAAACGTCCCACAAGCAGAAAACTCAATGTATTGATTTAAAACCAGTATTAATCAAAACTATCGTTCCAATAAATATACCTAACAAACGACATTAATGAGCATACCACTGACATTCTACTATCGCGTGCAAAAAAATTAGCTGCTGTTATGTACGGTGGCTCACATACGACATATTTCACTTTTTATTTTAAATTAAGAACTATTATTTTTACCTGGGTACTAATTACTGAATTGATGTGTTTTGCTATATGTCCGTATTCTGTACATATATATTACTATTATTACAAAATATATTATATTATTTCTTATCCTTAATAATAGAGAACTGCTCTTGTGTATCTTTTGAATCGCTTGGGTGTAGCCAACACAGAAACTTTTGCTCGACTATATTAACTAAAATTATGTGTTGAAAGGGAGGTAACCAAAATACATGGAATGAAATAATTTACTTTTCTGGAACCATTCCACTTAAATAAATGCAAGCGATTGTATAATATGATTGAGATTAACACGCAGGATAAATCTCAATTAAAATTCTTTTGTGTGCAGTGACAGTCGAGCAGATGTTGGTTAAATATCGAAGTTTGGCAAGCTCAAGATATATTGGATTTTTATAGAAGGTTGCATTTCAAGATTTAACATAGGAACAGATGGCAAATGAATTTCCGGAGTCGGTCCATTTAACCTCTCAGTGTGTACTGCGTTCATAATGCGTTCATGCAATGCCAACGCGTTCAGGAACAGATCTCCGGAACTTGGAGTTTGTACTGGACATTTCCAAAGCAAAGACCGCGACAGGGCGATCATTGGCGACATTGGAGACCACCACATCATTTCTGGCGTTTCCTACATGCTCATACCACGCCTTAAAACTTTAGCAGTATTTTCGTCGCCGTAGCAGTACAGAGAGGACGCCTTTCCGGTGTGACAGGGGCATTATGGCGCCAATATACCAGAAAAGCGTTCTCACTGCGCTGCTACTGCGACGAAAAATTGGTCCAAAACGTGGTCGCCACAAAATATAAGTGTGTAGGACACGTCAGATATCGTGTAATTGTTGTAGAGCGCAAACGGACATTGCCCAACTTGTCTTCTGGTCATAACGAACTTACTTCCGTTTTATGGTTAACATGCTTTCCTGAATATTTATTTTCAATTCTTCGCTCGATTTCGCCTTGTTATATAACAAGAATTTAGTTTTATGAACCGTGGTGGACAACAAATTTGGTATTTATTCATTTTTGAACCTTTATATGTGATTGTCATGCATATTTGTTATAATAGGCCTACTCGTTCATTGTTGATATTTTATGCTTCGTAGGTAAGCCCATTTGAGGCCATTTCGGTTCTTCGTTTTGTGGATATTATGTCATAATGTGGATTTATTGTCTTGCTACCCATTGCACGGGATTTCGTTTCGCTGTCTGCCCAGAGTTAGTAAAGCATAATAATATAATACAAGATTTAGGCTCAGTGCACGGAGTCCTACTTCTTTTCGTTTCGTTTCGCTTCGTTCTTTCGATATGTAAGCCTAGAGCTTTATAATATTCGTCATAAGGTGGTCATTTCATTCGTTCACTTGAATATATTTAATTTATCATTTCATTTAATCGTACGTCGTAGGTCGTACGTATACCTTTGCTGTAAATTTGTGGTTGTATGGAATGTTATTAGTTCTGTTGAATGAATACTATGTAATAGACAACTAAATAGTTGTTATCAAACTTTATTTGAACTTTTACAAGAAAAGAACATTATTTCTAATATTTAGTGGTAATCTTTCATTCGTACACGTACACATTAACAATCAAATGCCCGGTTCCCATTGTCAATGATGCAGATTGTTTGGCGATAAATCGCTTTGCCTGACATTAATAATTGTCACCACTATTCGCCAAGGCATGGCGTTTATTTGAGAAATGTTAAAACAAGCGTCAAGATTCGGCGATCTGTTCTGGAAAGCGCTATCAGATCCAGAAGTTCAACAGACAAGCGTTATAGCTTCTCCATGTAAAAAAGCGCTGTACAAGCGTGGCAATGACGCTACAACAACGTCAGGATGTAATATAGTTGAAAAATCGCGGAATAGGTTCGACTGTTTTTAAGTTTATAATTTTCTCTAAGTTTCCTCACGTTTGACAGCGACCTAGTAATCTCCGGAAGATCGGAAATGGTCGCAGTCCGGTGTGACGTGGTTTATAAATCAGCGTACATAAAAGTAGGAATAAAGATTGAAGATGAACAAAGAACAGCTGAAAACATTTAACAAAATATTTAACTGTTATAATGATGTTTTTATAAAATCACTGACAACATTTTTTGGCAAAGATATAAAATGTTGCAAAGTTCAATCGATTTCGTGTTGACTTTCACTTTCCGCAAGAAAGATATCTCTTAGGCTAAAACCACACAGAAGACGCAAGAGATAAGGTTTTATTATATTACACAGCTAATGATAAGGGGTCTCTTTGGGGAATTTTGTCTTTATTATATTCATTCATAGGCCAATAACTCCGAAATAACATTGTATTTTTAACTTTTACTCCAATGATTTTTCAAGATATACACTAAGATGAGAAGAGTAGAATTCGACATCATATTTCAGATTTAAGTTTACTTGTATAGCAACACTGGTAGAATTTTTCGGTCGGATCTATATTGATGCTTTACTTTTACGTAAGTTCTCTTTGCTTTTATCACTTATCACTGCATACTAAAAAGTATACACCTTATAAGAATGGGCTATAGTTATCATTATGAGTTAATTGAAATTGTCATTGCAAAATATTATAGGTTTCATTGCTTGGACCTTCTTTCTCATGTCGGATCTGAAGTCTGTCCTATATGATGGTGGCATTTTTTTAATACCTTTGACCGGTTACAGTATAGTTATAAATATGTTACTTAAACAATTTACATTAAAGAGATATCTTCCCGACGGGTGAAAGTGACATTCAGTTCATAATTGTCGACCTTATTGTTATCATGATATCACAATTACTTATATTCAGTCAAATAATATTCAGTCTTTTTGTATATGAATGGTTGGATGAAGAATATATTTAAAAGTACATGTGTATTAATTTAACGAACTGTTCATTGTTAACGTAAGACCAAATAACAAAATAAGCCTTAAAATTATAACGTACACAGGGATAAATATAACTAACACAGTGGCGTATCATGAAGGTGCGGGGGGGGGGGGGGGGGATGAGAGGCGTATCTCCGAGGCAAGGGCCAAAACCCTCATGGCTGGGGGTCTAGGGGCTGCCAAGAGACCCCTTAGAAGCCAACGGACTATATGGCCATTTAAAGCTGCTTACATAATCGATAATTATTTAGTTGAATGGATATTGTGTCGTATATAATACAGAGATTCTTTTGCCAGGTAATGGCACCTGGTTAATCCAACTGATGAATATATACACTTATTGACCAAGTTTGAGGCTTTAAACTGTATTTCCTTTCTAAGAGGCAGTATCCTTCTAAAATACATATTAAGTTGTATGTGGATATAAAGAGTCACATCCTACCTATTTGATTTTAATCTGTCTTTCTTCTTCCCTATTAATTGATTGTTTTTGAATAGATTATAGAATAGATCATTTTCCACTTTATTCCTTTCTTAAAGATGTGTTTCTGTATTTATTAGTGTCAAATTAAGCAAACTATTTGATTAATTTGTATTTCTAATGACATATCATGTATTCGTCATCATATCATTATGTTCTTATGGCAGTTATTTAAGAATTCTAACCATAAATGTCCATGTATGTACAGTCTGGATAAACAAAAAAGACTTTATGACCTTTCTTGATCGGTCACTCGTTGGTAATTCTCTTCTAATTTAGCTAATTATGAATTAATTATGGATATGTGAGACAAACTGGAATTTTTCAAAGTCATTAGAACACATCTACTTTCTATTCATATAAGTATTAGCATTTTCATTTTCATAAATGAAAATAAGGGAACCCATTTTTAACCATCTTACCTGCAACACTTTCACAGATGTAAATAGAAAAGAAGACCATTTTAGTCTGTGCCACATATTTATACTACGAATAAAGAGTTGCTTCCCTTACATTTTTCTCATCTTCTTACATGCCCATTTCGACACATTCCCCCTCTTTCACCGTACCAAAGTGATAATATGCACGTGATATTATTTTCTGAATGCCTGTATTCTTTATTTTTTATGTCAATTGATATTGTTGACAAAGTAAGGCCTCACACCGAACTTGTCCTTATTTGAGGGCAAACTAACTCATTTCGGAGACAACTGTCGAGGCTGAATTCAAAATGCAGTAACTCGTCTGAGAGAGTTCTCCCAATAAAATGTTTGAAAAATTGAATTTATTTGGTGCTTTCTGACATATAGTTTGGTGCAAAAACGTATAAAAATCATATTTATAAATTTGTCAGAAATAACGCAGGGGTATAATTGGGGATGCAAACCATTTTTCTAGTAGGGCAAATGCGTACTTCTTTCAAATTGATATCAAGCCATAAGTTACATTACTTTATACAATCTCCTTTTCTGGCATTAATTTCAATCTGGACTTTCTGCTTAACCATTTCTTAGATGTGAAGATTATTCATGCTGAAGGTCAAGCGTTGATCGATTTTAGGATGAGAATCAGGGGAATTAATTAGTCTGGTGGAAATGGATACAACCGGAAATGAACTAAATATAACATTTCTTCCTTTCTGAAAGAGAGTTTCACTGCAGAAGGCAGATAAATTCACATCTATAAGACATTCACTTCGACTACAGACAGGGGAGAGGGGGTGGGGTGTGTTAGGAGGAATGGTTACTAAAATTGCTAAACTTGTAGGTAAAACGCGGAATCGGTTGGCATAAAATGGTATTGGCTGGGGAAAACCTTGTGTAGGTAATGTTACCGGTAAACAGTTCGTCTTCATTTAAAATAATTGTCGGTAAAAATGTTTCAGTTGTACCAAGCAACATTTTCCAATTACTTGAATGATCTCGATGCATTGTTGTCAGGTTTTAGCCCTTTAGGTTATCCAATCGGTTTTACCAACGACTTTGGCAATTACTGTCTTTAACCAAACAATTCCGCGTTTTACCGACAGCTTAAGTGAAATCTTTTTAGTCCTTCATCGGAAATTGTGCACTCAACCTTTCGGCTTGTTGTTTGGTACAACTAAAGCAGTTTTACTTTTAATGTAGACGAACCTACGCAAGGTACAAGGTTTTCATGGTTTCGTTTAACCAGTTGGTTTTACCGACGACCCCGTCCTTTACCACTCTTCTCGATATCATTTCCCATCTTTCAATATCTGCTAACCAAGTATCGGGATCATTTAAGGTTATTGTGAAATGCTGCACATAACTTGTCGACTTGTTTTTGACTACAACGGCAACGTGTTTATCGACAATAACTTTTAATGTAAACGAACAATTTACCGATAACATCATAACTGACACAAACTTTTCACTCTTTTGTGGGTAGAACAAGGGTAGGCGATTGCCTCAGTCTTGGCCACACTCTCTCTCTTTCTTTGCAAACTCCGATGTACATAATCATCTGAGTTGATACGAGATAGCATTAGGAATTTAAATGAAACATTCTACTAGATTGTACTTTTTTTTTCGATAAAGCCGTTAAATAAATTATCGCAATTTCAATCAGAATGGAATAGTTCAATTGTGCTACAAAATGAATTACGCAAGTCCAAATAAAAACTGTACTATCTTATACAGACGTATATAATAATAATCTTATTTCTCATGGATGGAAGACAAAATTCGATATGAAAGTCCAATAGCTACATGGAATAATGCCATAATGAGGCCATTAGATATAATACAGATAATTCCAATCGGCCATTATAGCCTCGAATTGAATTTATCTTCCGCTTTTCAATCGTTTGATTGACGTTGATTGGATAACGAGTTGTGTTCGATCAGAATCAAATAGTCATCATCACTGTTATTTATTTTTATTAATGTAAATTCGTCGATATTCTTAGAAAACGACTACCCGATTGAATTCCTGATAGACTTGTCCTACTATGGTTGGTAGATTGGGCATCAAAGTTACAATAGTTTGATTGAATATATTTGAACTATGGTGAGTGACTGTGTTGCATTCCGTGTGTAAACGTAGCCTTCTTTGGTAATGAGTATGAAGTAATAATGATAATAATACTGTGCAAATATAGTACACGGCTAAACACGAGTTAAACATGTGATCAATTGCGCTTGATACAAAATATTCAGGTTATAGAGTATATTATTTCACAACTCATCCGCTATGCTAGAGCTTGTTCTATTTATGAAGACTTTTTAGCTAGATGTCGAGTATTAACTTTGACATTGCTGAAACAGGGTTACTTGACACACAAACTAGGAAATTTATGGTCGATATGGAGAGCTCCTTGATAAATACAATACATCTGCTTCTTTCATTTTTGCTGATTTGATTGGTCAGGTGTTGGGTGTCGGGGAAGAAGCAAACCATGCTTACTCTTTTCGAATCACTTGATGGTGCTTCTATAATATTCAAAAATACAATAAAGGGATATAAGCAAAAAAACCCTAAAAACTTCTTAGTACAAGGTTAGGAATGGAGAAAGTCACAGGCCTCTGCTTGCTGAGAATGTTTTGATAGCGCTCTGCAACATATCACGGTAATAAATGGCAGCCATTTAGAGAATTATCCCTAAATAACACTAAAGTTTGGGGTTTTATTTAGGTCGCAATATTACTATCTCTAAAGTGAAGAGCCTGGTCCAAGAACAAATAACGAAATTTACAACATCACACTAAGCCTGTCAAAATCATCTCACCTCAAACCGATGCCTCTATTACAAGAGGGTCGGACTTTTCGTACGTATTATTTACGTCTTATTGAAATGCTCATATATTGAAATCCACGCGTTTGGTCGAAAAGATATCAAAAGCGACAGCATTACTGAGGCGATTTGACTTTTGAAAAAAAAAAATTGAAAGGGTGAGTGGGGTCATCACCTGATATCAAGAATTTTTTTTTGCCGATGTCCAATGTACATTATGACAGAAATGATAAAAGCAAGTATTAAAAGATGGGTTTTTGGTTTCTTTTTACAAGATTCTAGTTTTATCGTTTTCTGATAACTATTGAGAGCAAATTCAAAAAAACTGATAATTATTTATGGAATTTATAAAAATGTGTCTGAGCCCACTTTAACATTACTGTATATTATGTCTATAAATGGTAAAATACAGTCGTAAGACTGTGATTGATCGACTCGTTTTAAAAACTATAATGTTGAGATTGCGTGACTGGTATTTGATGTTTTACCCAACACGTTAACCTAACAAAGATGGCGTCTTTTTAATTCACAATAAAACTCCATTATCCAGTCCAAATTATCTGCCCCTTAGTTAACTTTGAGCCGCTTAAGGCAATAAAATTGTGTAAGAGTTTTAAAGTTAGGATAGTAAATTGCTGAAACACATCAATTAGTGTGCTAAACAAGGAACTTGTTTATTTTACAGTGTTCGTATTGATTTTACACACTGATCATTAGGCCATTTCGTGAAATGAACTATAGTAGATACTGGACTCAACTTTTGATTGTGGGTACATACAGGGAGAAGAATTTTTGAGGTTCAGATTTAAATGCTGCATCTCTTTGGGATGGAACAGCCGAGATGGACTCACGCCTGAGGATCTTTCTGAAAATTATAATTGATGTGGTGCATTCTGGCATATACTTTTCGATAAAATCGTACATGTATAAAAATCATATTTAGAGATTTGTTAGAAAGGATGTTGGGTTACATTTGGGGTGCCATTTTTAAAGGAGCAAATGTCCCATGTAATCCCACTGGCCCCGGTGACAGTTACCATGTTTATGGCCCTGTCACACGATATAACAAGCGAATGACGTATCAAAGATTTAAAAAATGTAAGCATACAGCAAAATATCAATGTGTTTTTTGTTTGCGTATATATAGCGTAGCCGATAACTACTATTAATTTATACAAAACTTGACGTTATTTGCTTGATTACCTGTTTAATTTCACAAAAAACAACCGTAAATTGGTACTGATATTCCAGAAATAGTAAATGGCATGACACAAGTATCAGCCGGAAGTCAGAATCACCGGGCACTGTCGTTGTTATCCTTTTGGCAAATATGGCTTCTTCATTCTATCTGTAGCATTGGAATGTATACGCTGTTTTGTAATTTTGGGGAAAATCTGAAGAACTTGGGATGCACAATGATCTTTCAAATGTATGGGCAACAACATAAGAGGTGCAAAACCCAGCAGCCTAAAAAATAATAGGCATCGGGACATCAGTGGGATCCGGCCGCCCTAAAACGCCTTCGCCCCAGTACATTTTCTCGATATTTCATGATTTCAATCCCTGATGTGTTTAATCAGATCGGAGCAATTCTAACTGGATGGATTTGGTAAACTCAAGCAAATGATGTGATCTGTGATATTTGATATTCATTGATAACTGATTTATGTTGTGTTCAGAAATTTATATTGTCATGATATTGATGTTTCTGCCCTATCATCTTTTTAAAGGTAAGTTTTTAAGATAACTATGTATGGTTTGAAATATTAAGCCATTGAACAAAACGCAAATGTTGAACAAACGTTTTGAGGTTTTTTAGGCTGAATCTCGGATAAATATTCGATTTTTTAGAAGTATTTTAATTCTCTCTGTCCTTTAAATATATAATGGTGCAGAAAAGTAGGACGTAAAACTCCATTCATTTCATTTCATTTAAATATATAAATACGACCGTCAACTAACCTTACTAAGCCTTGGGCCTTTATGTCCTAAATTAAAATGCCGCTCATGGATGAAGACAAAGTCGATATTTGTATGCGATTCATTAATCAGATTGAATTAAAGGGTAATTAGTTATTCGTTTTTCAAACTTCTTAATCTAACAGCAGTTCTCTAGAGACTTTCGTCTGGACTCGTCATTACTTGATGACGTAACACGTTCAACGCTTTTTGTTGCCTTGAAGAAAAACAATATGTTTGTGATACCATGCGATTCCTTAAATGAAAGAAATGGAATAATCTTACCTAAAACTATTTTATATTCATTAAATAAAATCCATGGAGTATGTAACAAAAATAAAATAATAAAACAAGCCCTACAGTGTTGTTTGGCAGACTTAAAAAGTGACTTTTCGAAAACAACGTAAAGCTTTATAATTCTTTAGGACGATCGTATGTAGTTACAATCTAGAAATCTGCCTGACTCTCATATCACCTAAAACACATCCAATGCCTCTAGTGATGTACGAGGACAATTACTTTATAAAGTAACGATTATTCAGATAAAAAGTTTTTGATAGATCGTTATAATAACTGACGGGACATAATCCCAATAAGATGAAATACAGACTACAATAAATAGGCTCACTGATACTGATTCGATTTATTTCCTGTGATTTCATGTGGAAGTAAAGACATACAAACCCTGGTGTATTATTGGGTCGTGGCCATACTGAATTTGATAAAGGAGGCTATGGTCGATTCAATATTAAGCGCCCGAGACTATAACACTGACAGATTATAAAGACAACTGCGAGCATTAATTCTAAGGTCTACTTTCAGATTTTTATAGAAGGAAGAACCTTTAAGCTAGTAGCAGCAACTGTGCAACTTTATAACACTTTATAACAAATTGTTTAAAAAACTGGTCCAGGAGATTTTGACCTTTTCAGATCGTCGTCTCAACATGATAATTCAAATTAAAAAATGAATAAAGTGTGACCAAGTACTACCGTCCTAATTTAAGCCAAGTCATCAATATTCCGCGTTCTTAAGTTCGATTTTGAGTCGCTGTAAGTGGTATTAATTTGTACATGCATAAATGTTTCTTTTTCTTGCGATACTTTATGCGATCCGTTGATTCAAATTCCAACATATCTGTTGGTTCCACTTATCACAGTTTAAGAAATTTCCGTATTATAAGTAATGTTCGCCCATCAAATCAGATCAATGTTGTGAGATTTACATCCATTTTCAAATATTAAGAAATAAATTTTGCGAAAACGTGCAAGCTGTGGCAAACGTGTAGACTTGACAAATATCTGTATCAGAGGTAATAGTGTTTTTGTTGAAAGAAGTAGTAGATTTAGACGAGACTATATACACGCCTCATTTGAGTAATTTAAACATTTGAATATGTGGGAGTAATATTGGTTTTAGATGAAATGATATTTGATTCAGTACCAATAAATCGAGTAGAATTGTACACAGATATTGACTAAATTCCTTAACTACCTTCATTTCTATACATTATCTTGGAAGGGACATTAATCAACACAGAATCTCCAATACTGTCGTTATAGCAATCTATTCAATTCCACTACCTCCATATACCCCAGTTGGATTTTGCCCGGTCCGATATACCACAGCTTTTCACAAGAACATCAATATACATGGGGCATATTGACAGGATGTAGGCCTGGCTTAGTATGCTAATATACACCCATTCTCGTTCTTTATTCCTTATAAGGCTTGATGGAATCGATTCCTGGAGATATTCTCTACATACATTGCAACACGTGATATCATTATGCCCTAAACACTTGTTACTGTTTAAGTGACTAGCATTTGGAAGTTTTAAACCATCTTTTGGTTTTATCGCTTGTCGGGTGGTTGCAAGAAATAAGTTTTAAGTACTCGAAGATAAGCATACAAAGAGGGGTTTGATTTTAAACCACTATATTAACAGAATCGGTAGATTACTTCCGTGGAAAAACTTTTTGGAAAAATTAAAACTTTTCCTTGGTGAATTCCAGGTAAGAGTTGTTTATTAAATTTTTTGTTAATTTACATGAGATTAGAATTGGTGATATTTGTCATAAATATTGATTTATAGAAGTTGTTTAAGTTCAAAATATCATTGATAAAAGTTTTGATGTACTTTTATTATTGAGGTACTGGGATACCAATGATTATTTATTATACAATATAGTAAAATATCTTATAATTCGGTCTAATTGAATGCAACGAGTGTATAACTTATCGAACGTTTTCATTCCACAGTAAGAGTTTTCAGTTTTACCGTGTTTTATTTGAAATTACCATCCAATTCGTCACAATAAATGTTCTGAAAGTGTCTGATTATATGAAATGAACTTGCAAGCCGAAATATAATAGACATGCGGTTTCAGCGTTGTTTAGGTTCCGAATGTTGAATACTTTCTGTAGTTTGGAAAAATGAGATTATTTGCAAGAAAAGTGACAAGATATAAATAGAGCAATTAATAAGACTTCAATTGCAGATGAGTTATATCAGGTAGCTTCGATTATCAATAAGAAGTGTTCCGGTTTAAGACAATACTAACCAATTAAGTTCACAGAGGAACATATTGAAGGCGTTTTCATTCTCTATAATGATCATGTTATTACAATGTGTAATTAGTAGACCAATAAGTAGGCTTTGTATGTCATATTTTCTCCGTTGAATTTGCCATGTCAATAGCAAGGCATTTGACTACAAGATTATGGTTATTGTGCTTTGAATTTTACAATAATTTTTATTATCTACTTTATAACAGCGATTATATTCTTTAATGATTAATATTGTTGCGCACGATTTTGAGTGTAAATTATTAATTAAATTACTGATCCATCCTTCTGTCACAGTCGGTGTCTAAATGCATATCTTATGAATGGAATATCAATAGATACATTATCATGATTATATTGAATTATCAAGAATCTAATTTCTGTTGTAATTAAATAAAGGAGCGCAATAATTTCATGCTATTCTACTCCCTTGTTTTATGGTAAACGACGATTCAACAATGTACATTGCCATCATTAGGTAAATTAGAATTAAAGTGATGATATCTGTATAATAATATTCATGTAGTTTAACTTATTGTCTTGATACTATTTGAAATCTTACTATTTCACCTCCTATACTCCTAATATATATAAGACTAACAGTTTGTCTCTGAAGGTCAAATAACAAAAAAATTGTTTTTACATAGTCCTTATACACATCTCTAAAATTAGCTTCAAATATCTACCTGTGGCTGGTTTCCAATGCTCTTGGACTGTTGGTGGTTTTAAACGCACATTTCAAACCACCAACAAAATAAAATAGGAGTTAAGACCCTTGAACCTTTATTTTTGATAAAAAAAAAATACCGAAAATATATAGACAAAATGTTACATTTTATTAGCTGTAGAAACAAAAATGTTCTTTTTATCAAAAGTATAATTTATATTTATTTATCAAAATTTTCAACGGTATTTTATTTATTTTATGAAGGAGATTATTCAGTCAACAGGTTGTAGATGTATGATGAGAAGAACATGCTGCAAACATCAGAGTTTCAGCCTGCAGATAAACTCATTCTTAAGACAGGTATTAAACTGCCTGTATACAAGATTTGATAGTATTATGTTAATGTTATATGTTTGTCATTTTCTTCTTAAAAAGCTACTGGAGGTACATTTTAAAACAAAAAAGGGTGACTTGACAATGAAAGCATATTTGGTTTATATTAATATCAAGGATTTGCGACCTTTATATTAGGAACAGGATGAAATACAAGTTGATAGGTTTATTTAAAAAATTAATTTCAAAATGATTCAATTGATGTTATGTATGTGAATCGATGACACTGTAAGTTACATTTGCACTATCCAAATCTACAAACCAACGTCAACTTATTTATAAATATTTACTTGACCAAATTTTGACAACGCTGTTACATATATCATTCATGCTAAACGATCAAACTTTTGTTGAATTAATATTTGACGGGAAATTGGAACAATGAAAATGGATGATAAATGTGTCACCGCTACAAATACATATGCTAAAAAAAACCAGAAATCCTGTATCCAAATCCTTTTTCTACTTCAGATAACAAGTTCAACCTCTGAACGTATACAATTGTACTTTAATTATAAGTTTCAATATGTTATCTGTAGTTTAAGAATGATAAATGTCTTCAAAAATATCAAAAGAATATTTTGTTTTAATAAGAATCGCGTGCCGACGTATGCAATGAATCTTGACATTGTATATTGTATTCTCAGAGTCATGCGTTTTTCTCTTTAAATTTTATAAAAAGAATACAGACTAA
This sequence comes from Lottia gigantea, assembly GCF_000327385.1. Classification (NCBI taxonomy): domain Eukaryota; kingdom Metazoa; phylum Mollusca; class Gastropoda; family Lottiidae; genus Lottia; species Lottia gigantea. The sequence goes on along the minus strand of NW_008710049.1, from coordinate 117,219 downwards.
ATATTGTAATATCAAATGACATATGTAAGCCAGATTTAATCGAATTTAACGCCAGTGAATAAGTATCACAAAAAAACAATCGGCTTTTGTTTCCTGATTACAGTCTATGGGTTTTAAATCTTCAAGGAGGACTGCGAGTGTTTACTATCGTTTGGCGTCAGATGCTTGGTTACGACAAGATAATGATCGTTCTAAGGCATGAAAGTTATGATGATCTAGATTTAAGTTATAATTCTAATATGTGAATAGGTGCAGATAATTTTGAAAAAATTAATACCAAGAGGATTTAAAATTGACCAAGGTTTGGAGATTGAGTTGTCATCTCAGAGAGTTCAGAGACACTTAAAATAGCAGTATGTATTCTGAAGGGCCAATTATATATGCTGTGTCTCATTATTGCAGAGGGCCTGGCTTTCGCTTGTACGTAAACAAAGTATGTCTTTCATTGATATTGTATCATCCACTTGCGATGCTTTATTCCAACCCCTCCCCATCCGATTTCCGAATTGGTACTATTTTCATCATGTTTTCTGTTCATAATATTCTTTGTCCTTTTCGCTGGATTTTCGTCTTGCGATTGACTTAGTTTCACTACACTAAAAATATTAGAGATAGGGTTTGTTTATATCGTGAATGACAATCCTTGTACATAAAAAATAAATAACCGGAACTAAGTATCAAAGCATTCCGAGCTTGCATAGCATTCCCAGTTTATGAACATACCAGATTCATCGTTAATCCAAGAAGCAAACCTTCGAAAGGGAATTTAAGCATATGAATTGTTATTTTGTACTTTTTGATATTTCATGCAAAGAAAATGGAGAAATCAAAAACTATAATCAGAGTGTCTGGAGAGTTTTAAAAGTTATTTCTTACTCTGATATTATATTCTATCTTGTGCTTAAAACCGGTATTTTTCTATTTAAATTAAATAACGACCAAGATTTCCTGAAATAGTCTCTGAATATTTTTGTAGGATTAACATATGATATTTCGTATCGAGTCAAACCAAAATTTTATGTACATTTGTTTTGTAGAAAGTATTTAGCATCGTAAACTCGCTTTTGTGGTTTTCGAATATAGTAGTTATAATGGTAACACAGTGGTTGTACCCTCCTTAAAATAACACAATTAAACAATCACTTTATTTGTTCGCGTTGCATCTCTCATCTAATCAACATAGAAGAATGCATCATACTGTCAAATATAAAATTGTTTTAATAACATTTCATACCTTAAGAAGTTGCATGTTCGAAAAGACGAACATGAAATGTACTGTTTCAAGACACAGAATCTCAAAAGGTGACACTTTTTAAAAATTAAAAAACGCCTTCAGAATAATACCTAGTCACTTATTACTAACAGTTAAAAATCATAAAATGCAATAATTAATTTGAAGAAAAAAAATTAATAAATAAAATGGCGATGTGACAAGACTACTTCAGTAGAATCTTGACGTTCAAGGTTCTATTGTTGTGGAGAAAACTAGAAAAGATACCAATCGAATAATTAGCATAGATTTTCGATATTTATTATGTGGTAAGGTGAATAGGAATCCGATATGTTGTATGTTGTCTGTAGAACTTGTATGTTGGTTTAATCGAAGTTGATGTAGAGGAGGGGCTGGTGATGTTTAAGGGGTGATTGTATAAAGTAGAACAAGTAAAACTATTTTTATAGTTTCATTTATACGTGTGAGGAAAAAAACCTTTTCGCTACTTCATTCAAATTCAATCCAGCAATGATCTCTGAGCACACCCTTACTTGTCAGATCATATAATCATTAGAATTGCCAAGAAATTTATATTTTATCATTCATAAATATAATTAATCATCAGATTAATGATTTGTTCGTTAACACGAGATATAGCGCATTGAGACTGTGACGATCTGGAACATGTAGATAATATGTTTCGATGTGACCAATTCCTTGTTACAATGGCATAGAATTGAGGTTTCACTCACGATGTGGATGGATTCACACCAATAGGTACCTACATATCCCAACTGATCATCACAATTAACTAATCATGATGCTGATTGTACAATATGTTAGAACAGCCCAAAAGTTGCCAATAAACCGATATAGGCTATATATTGCAAGTCCCAGGCAGATCGTGGTGCAACCTATAGTCTTATTTCATTGTACTTATTCCTATTTAGATATACCAATGGTTGGGAAAAGAATGCATTTTCCTGTCCTCACATCCTTGATCAACCTAACCATCAATGTTGACGATTGATACTGAAAGGTGTTAAGATCAAATGAAGAGCTTTGCCATTTCCAAAAAAAAAAAAAAAACATCTTTAAAAATAACATACTTTTTGCAGCAACATGTCAGCATTTTTAATTCCCAGATCTCCAGGCGAGAATATAACCCTACTCACGGAATCACTGCCATACGCGTCAGTTTGTCTGGGACAGTAATATCCCAGGGTTCAGTCGATAAATCGATATTTTATGATATAGTGAGGCCAATTACAGCCTGTTACAGACATTTGTTCACATGCATTAAATTTCATTGACAATTATCCATTAACAACTGGTGACATGTTTTTTTTATATCTCAGTGGGATTTTTTTTAGTACTGAATCATGTACGGAACTTTTTGATAGCAATGCAGGGTTACACAAAAAAAACCCATAAACTTCGTATACAAAAATTCAGATGATAGGAACCGACAGTCGCTGCATTGTTTTGTTTTTTCATTTTCACAATCACAATCACAATCGCCTTGGCATGTCTTCATTAGTCCAATCAGGTGCAGAAAAGACACACAGTTTTATTCCATTCATTTTAACGTCCTACTTTCTGCGCATGGATTTTTGAAAACTACTGTCTATCAGGACAATCAGTCCAACCTTTATCGATTTCCTATATCGACATCCACATGCCGAATCACACAAGTCTCGGTATCATGTTTAATTCGAAAGACTAGATGCTTTTTTCGTTTCAACCCTCCGACCTGCGTCACTGACAGGGTGAAACCAGGTGGAAATATTGGAAGGTTTAATCTTGACCAATATCGGGATTGAACTCCGAACCAGGCTTGAGCATCTTATCTTACTCATCCCAATTCCCTAACTTTTGAGGCCATTGATTCATAATAGTCAAACTTCGGTACACCCTGTCTACGACATTTTACACCATTTCTGGTCAAAAAAAAATATCAAGTATAAGGACATGAATACACAAAATAAATTAAATTAACATTGATAAAAATACAAAATACAATATACAAAAAAGTCAAACCCTGTTCGGTATAAGTCAGATATTGATATTATAACATGCATGTCTTTTTCATTGACTTTGTCATGAACGTTCAGAGTTTTCATATTGTAAAGGCTTAATTAGGCGCAGAAAATAGGTAGTAAAACTGCATGGTAATAGTTCTGCACTTGATTCGACTGATGAAAAGACCTCCAGTTGCGATTGGGATATAGTTATAGAGTATAGGTATTTATTAAATTTTATTTCAAAAGCCGCCTTTAACAGCTATCAGAGTTGATCAGAATTTAATCAGTTGACAGTTTCTAGAACGGGAAGGTAAAAAATTGCGCGTCTGATGAACTAGGACGTTAGATTACCATGTTCTGCTGACAAGAACATCAGATGTGTTATATAGTCTAGAATGAAGTAATGGCGTTGCAGTATCAAGTCACTAAGTTGAGATGTTAGGAATTTTAGGTTGTGACAGCACAGGCATGTAGGCGTAACCGATGTTAGGGTTATTGCAAGAGAAAATGTTCAGATTATTTCACCAAATTAATGCTGTAACATTGATTCCGCGCCATCAAATAACCAAACAAACATAATCCCATTTTACAGCTTAATATTGGCCTCGTTTTACTCTTTCACCCCTCTTTATTCCTGTTATTCTACTTTTCGACTTCCACTCTTCAGACCAAATATTGAGTTTGGCTTTAACTGTCTGCCGACATTGGAAATCAGACGAGAAGCTTTTAAGCTGACGGATTTAACGATTTGCTCCAATTCCAGTCAGTTCGTTTACAAATCTCTGATTTTGACTCTTTGAATCTTCAGATATAGTGAACTTGAATTTGTATTCATTCAAAGAATTGAAAAGAAGCACGCATTCGTATCTCTTTAACATTTCTGTGGACAAATAGTTGGTCTAAATGTCATCCATTTGCTTTTCTGGTGCTTTTAAAGAAGGCAAAAGAATGGTTTAGAAACTATTCAGTTGTAAAAAGTTATTTTTAAAAAGAAAAAGTCCTGTTGGCTAGTATTATAAAAAAAAAACTTACATTCGTCGTTGTTATGCTGATAATTTGGTATAACGTAGAAAGAGTATCGAATGACATTTTACTAGGAAATAATGATATTACTGGACGAGAATGCTGGCTTTAACAATGATGTACTTTAATCATGGGATATATCTCAATTCATCATCCATCGCACTCTCACAACCATTCAGTTCTTACAAATATTAAAATTAAAGTCATTTATATTAATATTTGTAAGATAGAATTAAAGTTGAAGATGTTACAATATAGCATTTTGGCAAAGTTGCATTTAAATTCTATTTTAAGGATAACTTTTTGTTTGCGTCCAAGTGAATTGTTTTTAAATGTGAAGCTTTCAAAGACAGTGAAGGTGGGTTTATACAGAGCGCGAACGCGACCGGCGCGAACGCGACCGCGAACGCGACTTTTCATCAGTTCAGTCATTCAAATAGAGCGCGAACACGAACGCCGAAGTGAAGTCAAACAGTCTGCCGTTCTATTTCTGTTTCAATCTTTCTACAATCTGTTTTCATAATGTCATATCACACACGCGATTTTTCACCTTCCCGTTCCAGTAACTGTCAACTAATAAAATTGCATTTTATATTTGTATCAAATTGTGATCAAGATCAACTCTGATAGCTGTTAAAGGAGGCGTTTGAAATATTTCCAAAATATATTACTCTGTTTACAGAATTTCCCCTGCTATACTCTTATTGTGCCCAATATACAGTGGAACCTCGTGAACATTTCAAAATACAGAATTAACAGAATACAACTATATTGCTACTAAAGATATTTTTATTATAAGGGGCAAAGATGAGCAGCTGATCCCCTCTTCCCACCACTAGATATTGTCAGTTTTTATGTTCCCATGATTTATGGTAAATCATCTATCTATCCTCAAAATTTCAGGACTGTACTCCAAATTTAATTGTTTTTTTTTTACCCATAAGAGTCAAAGAAGGTCAGATTTTGGGGGCAGCTGACCCCCTCTTCCCACCACTAGATATTGTCAGTTTTTGTTTTTCTGTAATACATTTGACATAATCTATGTTCACTATAATTATAAACAGTGTAGGTCATGGTCAGTTTTTTTTTTTTACCCCTTGTGGGAAAAAGGGACAAATTTTGGTGGGCAACTGACCCCATCATTCCACTAGAATTTTTTGTCAGTTTTTATTCCATTATGATTCAGGTTGGTTGAGCCTCATATCACAGATATTTGAAATATGTAGCTTTTAGGGTAAAAATATTTTACTCCTTTGTCACAAAATGGAGTGATTTTGGGGCCAGCTGACCCCTTTTTCTACTAAGATATTTTGTCAGTTTTTGTGTTTTTTATCTTCTCATGAAATGTTTCTTATACTGTATTAATTTGGCATGTGCAGCTTTTGGGGTAAAATTGGCCCATGTTGGGTGACTTTTTAGGGCAGCTGACCCCACAAACCCCCCAAAATATTTTGTCAGTTCATATTGTTTGAATATATGTGTAGTAACATAACCAATGTATTAACTATGTAGCTTGAATGTTAAAATAAACCTCTTTCAAGGGTTTTTTGACATAACCTAGGGGCCACACCCACCGGATCTGTACCACCTGACGTACATTTTTTCAATGTCTGTCATAGTCCTAATTCATTGAAACCATCAAACCTTCTGGGTTTTTTGGGGTAAAATCACCCGTGGCTAGCTCTTAGACAATTAGTTAAATCAAGTACAGAAAAGTAAGTTGTAAAACTCTTTTTTCAGGACAGCAGAATTAGTCCAGTCTTAATCGATTTCCAAGCTTCGACAAATATAAACCAGCCTAAATAGTCCTTGTTTCGGACCTAGACCCAAGCTTTCTTATCTTCAATGTTCATTTCACCTTAACACAGGCCTCGGTATCTTGGTCCATTCAAAAGACTCAACGCTTTTTTGTGTCAGACCTGTGCCACCGACACTGTGAAACCATTTTAAAATTTTCGAAGGCTTCATCTTTACCCATGTCGGGAATGAACTCTTACTCATCACATTTCACTGACTTTTGAGTCCATTGATTCATAATAGCCAAAGTTCGGTACACCTCTATCGTCAAACAAACCCTGAAATAATGGTAGTTCCTAGTAGTTACATTTACATTTGGCGTTTTCATAAAATCATGTAACGAGAATAATACCTTCCAGATATCAACGTCACTAAAAGTATTAATTACATCTATCAGATATCATCTTTAATCATTTATTATTTTATGGTAAACTGCCATGCACCCAAAACCAGATCTGAATAATTCGCAGGTTGAATTTCTGTATTAATTAGCTTGATTCTCTACTGAAAACAGACGGCAAAGATAAGATAGTAATAATACTGAATTATGAAATAATAATCTTGTGGATGTCATTTACACGATAATTTACGTCTTGAATGTTTACAATAGATAAAAATTAATATACAAAATAAACAAATAAACTTTAATCTGTATTACATTACATGATAAGAATAGCGAGTTGTCAAAGACCTTTCCCCAGTCAAATGATATGTTTCGGCATTCAGCATTTATAATGTGACATTGTGATATGTTAACATCATGGGTTTCTGTCATGTCTTTTATGATTTGATCGACTTACAACAGCAGTTTTTTTCATTCTTAATTGCCGAAAAATGACTAAGACGATCACAATTTGTTGAGTAACAAGTAGGGTGTGATATCATGTCATAACTTAACTTTTTTGGTATATAAATTATCTAGATGTTTGAAATCTAGGCGTTACCCCAATTAAATACACTGATTACAGAGGCCAAAGGCGGCAATAATTCCTAAGTTAAAGCCAAACATAGTTGATGTAAATGTCTAAAACCGTCTTACCCTGACTTACAAATCTTTTCACTCAAATGTAGAAATATGAAATCAATAAGTTAAGTCGTATATGTCGTTACTTTAATCTGAGCAAAGCACGGTTATACTCATATTCGATAGGGCTGATAAGGATTTTTTTGATTTTTCAAAGATATAACCGTTCTTATCACTTTCAATTGTTTAGATACTTTGAAACTTTTAATTAAATTTACTTAACCTAAATAAAGGGGGACATGTTATTAATAATTTAAGAAATCGGTAAAAATAAATATCAATATATCTTTGTTTTTAGAAACTAATGAATGTAGAATAACAATGTTATATTTCGCCTTTATTGATTATGGCACATTTTTCTATTTTAATTGGTTATGAGATTTCTTATCAATCATTAGTGATTTGGTTTTTTTAATGTTTTAACAAGACGTTATTGAACCTTGCTCTCAACTTCCATAAAACAAAAAACATTTTAGATCACAAAATCGGTGGCTTTATAACCATCAAATAAAAAGCAATCATGGTTTTGTTCTGTAAAAATATCTTTTAGAAGCACAACAACAATCCATATCAATTAATGATATATCTGCGCTAATCTTAAAAAGTTAACAAAAATGACAGAATTAGGCTTAAGATTGCCTTTAAAAGAATGATATTTGAATTCAGCCTTCAACCACCTGATTATCGAGAGATGAAAACTCGATTTGTAGAAATAAATGTTTGATGATTAATAGAAATATAAATAATTAATCAAGATAATTGATACTTGATATTATCAACCGAATACAAATAATGTTTATCCCTTGAATGTTTCATTTTTATTTCGTTTACACCCATTCCGTTTTCTTTAAAGAAGACTAATTGGGCCTCTCTCGTTTACTTTACAGAGCAGTGACACTCATCCGGTTAACTTTACAGAGCATTGGTAGGACCGATCCCGTTTACTTTACTGAGTAGTTACACTCGACATTACATTTATTTTACAGACTAAAAACTCATACTGTTTATTAACAGAACGTTTACTTTACAGGGCAGTGACACTCACCCCATTTTTTTTACAGAGCGGTGACACTCGTCCTGTTAGCTTTACAGAGCCGTAACAATCACTTACATTTACATTTACAGAGCGGTTACACTCGTCCTGTTATACCTTTACAGATCAATGGCCCTCTTTTTCTGATGCCAATAGGTAACCAAGACAAAGCCGGTTCAAAGCCGATATTTATTTCATTTGCACAAAAAACAACGTTTTCTTGTCCTGTACCTATCATTGACAACTTATTGCCACAAAATGCAAATCCAGCATGGACAGTTTGTTCAATACCTTGAAAGCATAATTACAGTTGACTAGATAATATGGCAGTGTTTCGTGACTGAATCAAAGTTTCTATTAACTATAAATACCAATCAATGACTGGATTGTATCTTATCTTAATTAAGAAAAACACAAATAATAGGTCTAAATACTTAATGATATATCTCATACGTCACGCTACAAATGAGTCCGAAGCATTCTGTCTCATTCCTGTGTAAGCAATGCATATCTTTATAAATCAACAATAAAACCTTTACGGCCATGCGAATTGATTGCTTTCAGTGATCAGGAGCTATTTGGCACTTTACATATTTTCTATAGAGTTGTTTTTTATGGATGTACTTTTATTTAAGCAATAAACTGTTACCCTATGGCGGTTATAGTCATATATCAGGACAAAGGTTGGTAGGAAAATATGAAAGAAACTTGGCCAAACTCACCTTGGTAACCCTTTTAAATTCAGTTACAGTCATATTACTGCCAATCGTCTCCTAGATTCAACATACTAATGAATTACTATAAATTTGACTAATTCCCGAACAATCATTCCTTAATGAATAGGCAGTTGGTAATAATCGGAGTCGTTAAGAGCTAAATAATGTTTCAGAGATAAATCTCGGGATGTCAAGGTCATCCAGGTCATTCTACCAAAGCCATATCTAGTCAAGGTTACTAAAGGTCACCGTATTGGATGTTATTAATTCCTCGATGTTCAGATTACTATAATTTAATGGTATTTCTACCTCGATTGGAATTCATATCATTACAATAATATGGAAATTCTAGCAAGATTTGAATTTATTTGTGAAAAATTCTCAGAAAGCATCAGTTTTGATAGAATTCGAGGTTTCTTTATTAAATGCATGTGGGCTTCGGCTTTGACCCTCGCATAGAAAATAAAGGAAATAAATAGTACGACTATGAATATCAATATGTGGAACTGGAAAATCACATCCGAAGGAAAATCAACATTTGTGTTTCATTAAATCAAAAGTTATTATTGAAAATATGACGTATGGACTTCAGCCTCTAGATGTTATTATTCCATTATGGCCTCGATCTCGCGTTCTCAAGTTCTCATATCAATCAAATCAGAATTGAACAGTTAAACATATTTGCGTAATAATGTTCACCAGCAATATTTTATAGACAGACCTAATTGTCTATGCAACATCAACTGCTGTCTTACAGGTTTTCTTCAGAAAGGAAAACGATGCTCCAGTCTAATTTAAAAAAAGACCCAACTTTCGTTCCGATTTTTTGTATTAGCTTTTATATTTAATGTAGCCACATCAGACAAGGGTCTAACAACCACCCTCTTGAACATTCGTCAAAAAAACCTTTTGACCTAACCTGTTTTAGCCAATCAAATTAACGCTTTCTCCAGTATTGGCGTTTTGTGAGAGATTGAAGGAATTTGATTGGCTGAAGTAGATGTCATCAGATTTTAGTTTAAGAGGTTATTATTTAAACGAATGTATAAGAGGGTTAGACCCTACTCTGAAATGCCTATACTGGAAATAAAACGAAACGAAAGTTTGGTCTAATTTTAATTAGACTGATATTTGCGCGTAACTGTACCATTCTTGTAAATGACTGACTTGAACGTAGTTTCGGCTCGCTCTGAAAACTTCGTGAGCTTCAAATACCATAGTATTGCCCTTTAATAATAATCGCTTTTGAAATTGTATTTGACAATTTGCTTTCAATTGATGCGCTACGTCTCGAAACGGACGATATTATTAATTGTAATTATATAGGCATGTCTTAAGGAAATAGTCTGGTTTCAAATCTTAAATTACAACATTTTACATGGCAAGTAGACATGTGACCTGTAATGAAGAACTATGTTGTCTAGACAACACAATCATTAATGGTATTTTGGTTTCCAGTTTGATTCTTAAGATCCATTTACCGCGGGCTATCGTGTCCAATCAATTTCTTTTTCAAAGATTCACTCAATTTCAATTCATGGATTTTATGTGATTATATAAAAGCATCGTTTCAAAAAACATGTCTCTAAGGGTTTTTTTTCAACCCGCTTTCCCCTTCTCAGTTATGTATAGGAGCACCTTGTCGTTCGGATGGGAAAATAAAGCAAGGGCCACCATGCTTCAGACGGAGTACGTTTAAGTTCCTGTTTGAAAATCAATGATTGTCAATGCCCTCTCTTGACAAAATTTCCCTTGTTGTACGTTTTCCAATTCATTAGCCTAATCAGGTGCAGAAAAGTATGATGTAAAATCTAGATTCAATTAAGTTCTGTAGTCATCATTTCAGCATTAAATGAGGACAGTACTGGAAAAAAGTTCGGTGTCACAACCACAACGTTCTTGTCCGATTCAGACGTTATTTACGACGTGCGTAATTCAAAATGCAAAATTTGCAGAGCTGTACTTCGTTTCGAAGAGTTCTAATTGCCTTCCAACATACCTTCAGAGTGTTGAACAAGTTGTGTATATATTGCAATATTCGCCTTTATGCAGTCATGCACACGTATGTCACACATCATAATAAAATGGAAAAAATAGTAGATTTAGTACAATGGTCAACTGTAACTTCTTTCTGGAGTTTTACAGAATAACTGATAAACTTCTTGATCACAATCGAAATGATTTGACAAGTAATAAACTGGTATAATCAAGTCACAGATTACAATAGGCGTTGATAACCAGTCCCTTGATAGTTGTATTAGGTTTATTAGATTGCAATTCCCTTGAATACGATAAAACATAGTTAGATAGTTAGTTCAATTGTTTATTACACTTCTTTTCAATTGTTTATTATTACACTTCTTTATTCTCTTGTCTCTCTTACTGTAATCTAGTCAAAACAACGAATTGTCCCCGACTTGTTACCTCTTGTTCAGTTGGGCCATTGTTAGTAATTTTGCGTATTTTAAGGTATATGTCAATTGTCTCATTAAAGAGACAGAATCGCCATTTCCGGGCATAGATTCCGGGTCTTGAATCTAATAATTATGTAGTCTTCAGAAGTACTACAGCTGTACGAGAAATCGCAAAATTCCTTCAAAAATACTCCAAACTAGGAATTTCACATTCTATTTCTATATGTGTTTTTCTATATTATCGCAGATAATTCTGGACACACAAGCATTTGAAGGTTCAAGTTTAGACAGTGGGCTGCACTATATCTAAGGTAAAAAATTCCAATTTCTGAGACTAAGGTATAATGGTCAAACGGATGGCGAATCTTTCCCTTTGATATATTATGAAAGCAATTATAACATCGAATGGCAAATTTCTGACCCGAAACATCAAGTACTTTATGTAACGCCTATAAAGTTGCAACACTAAAATAACTCAATATTTCTTGTCTTTTTTATCACCACGGATTTTTTTTATTGTGTTTCAAGATGAAGTAATAATCTTTACATAATTAATGTCATGACTAGAAAATGAAAATTTAAATATTCTCTTAATAATTTCTTTATTACCATCTTTTTATTATAAGATTCAATTTATATTCAATTTACCTCTCGTTATGAGATTACTAGGAAATAAACATTGTATTGAAATAAAACTGGATAATAAAACATTGTCAAAGATAAAAGTCAAAGGAAAATAATAACATGATAATACATAATACAATATCAAAAAGCCTTCAGAATTGGAAAACCTATCTTTAAATTTGTATGTTAAAGTACATTTCCCTGACAGCGAGCGATAGATCTATCCACACGACTATAAACGTATAAAATCCTAATCAACCGAGCAAGCGGAGGTAAATATCGCGCGAAATGTAAATTGCAATTACTATGGATTACTAAAATTCACCCAGAACGAAGCTTGAGGTATATGCTGTAAATATCATGAAGACTAAATCAAAGTTCCATTTTGTAAAAAGATGAGCCATCACTGTCTCCGACTTCATAAACTTTAAATAATATAAAAATTAGTAATCCATAATATTATGCGCCATATTGAACTTGTGGTCGGCCTGTTGGTGGATTGTTATATTTTACCATGCCCTAACTTTCTATATGCCACAAGTATTTTTCATCAGCTTTTTTTTTAAAGTGAAGCTTATAGATATCAGTAGCCTTATATGTGAAAAGTTCCGAAACGAGAGTAGCCTCAAATGCTTACTAGTTAAAACTACTAAATTAGTACAATCATTTTCATTCCCAACGATTCCGTAATCACCAAAATATGTACAAGTGTAAACCACGCGATAGATACATAAGATAGTTAAATAAGACGATTTGATGACTAAACAGACCAAACTAGAGATATCATATGAATCACATGACCTTCAATCTTGTAGATTATCACAAATCTTATATTTCTGATTTTAACAAAGAATTTTCATCGGAAAATCCCTGCTTATCAATATCGTCTGTTATAGTAGAAATCCCGCCAAAATACTTCCATTATTTGTCATGAAATCAGTGAGCAGAACTGTACGTGATGAAAATAAAACTTGTTGGCGCCATTTTACTTCCGTTTTCTATCACCATTCATTTTGATAGAATGATTATTGCTCAGATGATATTAAGAATAATATCTCAAGCATTTCTCATATTTATTGTTAAATCCGTCCAGTTACAGAAGCTATGTATAACACCGTCGTTTATTACTGGAAACAAAATGGCGTTTTCTTTCAAGAAGTCACAAATTAACATATATTCAGTTACCACATTCTACAGCTTGCAAATTGATATAAAGAGTCTGTATATTGTCATTTGTTGTGTCCCCACAGATTGAAGATTATTTTAGATACATGGACAGTTTCGCAGAATAAAAAGATAATTCTGACAGATCTAAGTGCATTGATTATTATTGTATCAGAAAAGTGATGTTTAGGCTTTATGATACAATTTTTCCACAAATAATAAGCTTTATATCACTCAAACATTCTATCAAATATTATTACTAGAAATTCCACTACGATTTATTATAGGTTTATCAAAAACTGTAATTTTCCTAAAACATAAATTACGTCGACATTTCGATTTTCTCATTTTCCCAGCTTGTTATAAATGACTGGAAGGTTTTAAATTTCCCCAAGAAAACAATTTGAAGCGATTTATTCCGAGTAAATATGTGGAATGAAGGATGAAAATTGAATGTGACTAAATCAAGTGAATTAGTTAATCACTGGGTTGGGAGAAATCGGTGAATAAACAATCTGATTGAAACTGTCAGGTCGATAGAGGAACGTTGTTTATGGTGTCGAGCTAGGGAATGCTGGATATGGACTCACTCACAAGTCAAAATATATAATAAAATAAAATTTCATATTTTACAACGTTAACAATTTAAGATTCCAAGAAATTGTCGATCAACCACTAAAATCAGGTTTGTGAACGATTGAATTATACTATTCTCATTTCATGCCAGTTAAGCAAATGTGTAAGATTGGATCAGCCTTTGTGGTATCATTTCTGGTTTTTCACACAAAACATCCACCATAACGACCTCCTCTTTAACGATGAACGCTAAAAAATCATCAGAATACAGAATAAATAATATTTATTTGGCAGAAAAACAAATTTGACTTTTGAAGCCCCATGAATAATAAAATCAGCTTCTCGTTAACCGCATTAACATCTGGAAATTGTCAGTCTACCAAATTGTTAATATATTGTTCATTTGACGGAAACCCGGAAAGAATATGTCTGGAACCTCCAGATTGACCATGAACAGTTATAGATGCATACAAACTATGGTTAAAATCAAGGAAAATTAGAATACTTTGACATAGAAAATTTGTCATGAAAAATCGGGCAGAGCAAATGTGTTTTCATGTACAACAGTTAATTTTAGTTTGTATTTGCATATATAAAGTTTAGAATTTCGAAACAGCAATACTGTTTAAACGAGTAATCTAAAATTACCACATCGGAAAGGGAAACGTCTTAAATTCGACCATTGATTATTTTCAACTCCGTATTGCACCCTTAGAAGATTTGAAATAGGTTCCGTCGTCCTTTACACAAATTTACTAATTGTCACTTTATATTAACACAAGCTTCATTTCCCACAATTCGTAGTGGTTAGTCACATGATGTAATTAAACCATCTTTCGGTTGTCGTAAACTCTACAGACGTCGTAAAACATGAAGATATTAGAGAATTGTCAAACTAATGACTGTTTAGTCTCTCTTTAAAGCCAATTCTAAACAATTTTATCTTTTTTATTTGTTTGCTGATTTCTCGATATTGAATGACTGATATTTGATTTGGTCTGTGATCTTGTCTTCAGGTTTAATTTTACAGCAATTGTAGATAACGATACCGGTTAAAATAAACACCTTTCAATAATCAAGCCACTATGGTTTTAATCTGCAAATTGTTTGGACATATCTCGAGTTTGCTGACTTTGACTTGCTATTTTTTAAGGTTTTATTAACATCAAAAATAAAAATCTTGAATGCTAGCAATACTGAAATATGATAAACAGAAATCTCTTTGTAAACACCTTGAGCTTTATCCAACATTCTTTTGGTATGTTTGTCTATTGTTAAGGGATACATCTTGAGACAGTGTACGATTTTTTCTAAAGTATCTCTTCCTGGTCTGCATTTGTTACTTTCAAAATCTACTCTTCATCGGATAAGTGTGGTAGCGAACTTTTAATCCTAATTTTGGTTTGGTTGTAGCTAGGAAATGGACGCGAGAGCCTTTCAGTGAGATTAAACATGAAACTATAGTGATCATGTTTTTTTTTCATTCCAGATAAAGGAATTGATAGGACCAATGATAGCATCGATTTTCAGTTCGACGTCTGTGGTTCTAGCAGTTCCACAAAATCTAAGTGTTTAAAGACATCACTAACTGTGAAGGGCCTTATATGATAAAGCATAATTTTGGAATTAGCGATGTCATCTAATACTTAGTTTTAGTGGAAATGCAGAGACCACAGACGTCTGATTGAAAATTGGAATGTGCAAATTGATGCTATCAGTGTCCCCGATACACATTAAAGAATTCGAACAACCTTTTTACAATTTCTTTAAGGTATTACCATTGACAGATGCAAAAACGTATAACTGACTTTATCGTTATGGATATTACAGTTTAAAGCCTTGTAAACATGGAACTTTTCTTTCTTTGAAATTTAGATTTCGACTTCTCTTGCTATGATTGAAAAATTCTTTTATTACTTTTCTTTCTCAAGATAACGAAAAACAAATTCTCTAAAATTAGCAATAAAATTGTTATCTATTGGGAGAAGTTTTTCTCATGCTGGGAACGTGTATTTCTATAAATTACTGTGAGTTATATTTTCACACTACAAACCCCAGGAGATGTCTTGTTACTACAAATCATTTGCTGAAACTAACAAGAAAGATGAAAATGGTCAATTTAGAATGTGATTGACGAGCTTTGCTATGTCGGGAAAAGTTTGGTAGGAAACATAGAATATTGGAAAGGATTCCATTGGGAAATCAAGGCGCGAACTTTAACGTCTTTTTTCATGCGAATTACAGGAATCTTATTAAGTCGTGGTAACGATGTTCAATACGTTTTAATCTACAGACCGACAACTAGTTACACGCTTCGTGGATTAAAAAACTCGGTACTAATAGTCGTGCGCACACGTCTTTTATACTATTTTAGAATCTGTTTGCTAATCTGTGTTTATTGTGCTTCAGCAGTGCTAGATTATTTTTTTTCTGATTAACAGACGTAAGGTCTCTACAGGTCTTTAGTATTTTTGAATGTTCTTCATGGACAAAACAAATTAACATCAACATTTGACCATTTAACCTATTTGCATTAGTCCGATTTTCGTCCTTAAATCTAAAATGTTACATGCTAGATACACTTTTTGAATAAGAAGAATGAAGCATGAATAACTTAACTTTAAGACCAGATAATCCAACTACTCTGGTCGAATGATTTATGCGATAATTCAGACCTTTAAGAGTTATAACCGAAAACTTCTTACTTGGCATCGAAATGGAAATTATTTCGACAAAGTTATTGGCGCCATCAATACACTTGTAGCCGAAATGAAATTAATTGATAGCCGTGAATATACCAGTTTTATTATGGAAAGTCTTTCTAATTGATTGTGAAAGTAGTCGGGATTAACAAGTGATATTTTTATTGATTTAGTACTTGATATTTGACATCAATTCAATTTGTTGAAGAAATGACCAGCATTGCTCTAGGCGACCATATTTATCAATGCCATCAAACACCGGATTTCTACTCGTATTGAAACAAGACAAATAATAAAATTCGATACTCTCTTTCTCAATACAAAGAGTTTTTATAACTCTTGAGTCCTGATTAACACCGAAAGACTATATTCTGTGGTCATATTGCACCATAAGCGTTTTGATTTTCGTATATCGATATATTATGTTTCAAACAATAATTTTACTTCGTCAATGAAAGAAGCACCAACCATATAGATTAATTTCAAGTGAAGTGAGAGGGATTCGTCCAAGTTTGATGGAAATATATAAACCAACGATACGAACCGTAAAATCCAAAACAACATATTGACAAAACATTGGTAGAAGCTTATAAACTGAAATGGGAAAGAAGAGAACATTGTTTGGGTTTGTTAACTCTACAAACTTTAGAAGAATAGATATGGTTTATTGGAAACTTTTGTTAACACTTATCCTAATATCGAATATTACTTTTCATATAGATTACAACAGACATATATTTACTTAATACTTTATATTTATCATCTAAATAATTAATTGAAGCATTGATTGGTTGAAATTTTGTAATTTTTGCATGAGGGGGCAATCAATTAAAATATAATGTTATAGATCGCAGTTTTGTTCTTACATTAAAGATTATTTTGAATTTATTTTGTATCTTCCCTTTTCAAAGATATACTAAAGATCGACACAGAAAACTAGAAAAAAATTCTGTGGAATAAGGTAACAATGTTGATCAAATAAATAGCCCCGAGGTAGCATTCCGCAGTCTTCGCTGTGTTTAAAACAATGCACTACTAAAGTATTTATAAATTACTCAAGGTTACTCATCAAAATGTGTCCCTTTTATTTTTAAATTAACCGCCTACAATTCCCATTGTTCTATCTATATTCAATTTATAACAAGACACAATAAACTGACAAAAGTTCATAGCACTAATTTGCGATGACGGAATTGAAATAATGGAATCAGATGTTGCTTATTCCTGATTATTTCTAAATATTTGTGTCTGAACATAAACTAATGCTCAAAAGAAAGTACCCACCTATATAATTTACAGTACGATTAACAAAAATTAAAATAAAGTGATTAAACCACTGTAATACATCTCACACACGGTCAACACAAAATTTCACATGAAAAAATGATGAAAAAAGTGAACGAATTACGCAAACGACGCTAAAAATAAAAAGCGACAAATTCTGATGTTGCACGAAATGCACGTGCATGATGAGGGTATAAATCAGTTTACTGGACAAGTTAGCAACAGAGGATAAAGAAAAACACAAAAAGTATGCCACGTTTGAGCCGTATTGAACGAGAAAGAGCTGTGGGAATGGCGCAACATGGAGCAAACATCACCTTGATCGCAAGAACCTTCGACTGCTCCAGAAAAACTGTAACAAAATTGATGCAGCGTTTGAAGCAAACAGGCATTACATCAGACAGGCCTAGGAGTGGTCGACCACGTGTCACAACGCCAGGTGAGGACCGCCACATCAGGACAATTCATCTGAGGAATCGTTTCGTTACTGCAACAGCAACGGCATCGGCGGCATTAGGGCATCGTATCAGTCGACACACAGTGTACCGGCGACTGAGGGAACGTGGTATCCGAGCACGTCGCCCCTACCGAGGAGTGCACATGACATCGACGTCGTCGATTGACATGGTCCAGGAGAGTTCGGCGATGGCAGATTCGTGATTGGCAACGTGTGATGTTCACGGACGAGAGTAGGTTTTGTCTTTACAAAAATGATGGTCGTGCTCGTGTTTACAGACGTATAGGTGAGCGTTTAAGACCAAATTGTGTTCAGGAAGTCAGAGCGTTTGGAGGCGGTAGTGTGATGGTGTGGGGAGGGATCTGCGATGATAGGAAAACACCACTTGTGACTATTCGTGGCAACCTTAATGCTCAAAGGTACAGAGACGAGATTTTGCGACCAGTTGTTCTACCATTTATACGGCAACAACCCCGTGGCATTGTCTTTCAACACGATAATGCAAGGTCACATACAGCAAGATTGACAAATGACTTTCTTCAAAACGCCAACGTCGTTGTTTTACCGTGGCCAGCTTGTTCTCCCGACATGAATCCGATTAAACACCTATGGGATTACCTCGATCGGCAAATCCGAAATCGACCAACGCAACCTGTTACTGCTCAACAGCTGGAACAATGTCTCGTAGAAGAATGGCAAAGAATAACGCCTAACGTCATCCAACGTCTTACATCATCAATGCGTCGACGTGTTGTCGCCTGCATTGCTGCTAATGGGAGTCACACTTGCTATTAATTAATTAATTGATAAATAAATATTGATTATTTTTTAAAGACAATTTGCCTTCTGAATTTCTGTAAAAGTAAACCCGACCCCCCTTGTCTTTGTGTGCCGGTCGAACAGTAAACACGGCTGTCTGTTACTTAAATTTGTGTAAATTTGTTGTAGAAATGAATATTCTATTGGAATTACATAGTTGTTCATTTCTATCTGCTTTTGTTTTCTCCTAAAAAATGGTCAAACCTAGTGGGTACTTTCTTTTGAGCATTAGTTTAGTATGGTCTCTTTTGTTCAGGTTATGTCAACTGCATGTTATGTTCACAGCGTGCTCGTCAGAACCCTCCTGTCAAGGTCAAGTTCAAGGACTTGTCCAGAATAACATATGATGACGCTACAGATGTAATATTGGCTTATATGGCAATTGTGATAGTGATATTCTGATCTCAAAGTCTCTTTCCAGTCCCTTGAACTTAGTTTTATCATATTACCATCCAAAACGGTCATCAATCTTGAATTGAATATGAAGGCATGTTTCACCTAAAGTGTGGTTTTATTGGAAATATATTTTGTGGTTGTAAATCAAAATTACTGTATGTAATGGCTGCTCAATAAAGTACTCTTCACATAATCAGTTAGTTTCAATTTCGAAGCTTTTCATTGATTGAATCCAATTTTTAAAATGAACTTAAAATATGTATGAATGTGTTCAGATTGAAATAGTGTTGGTTAAAGTCGAAAGGAATTTAACGACAAAAAAGAAAAGTTTGAAAGTGAATTTGAATCAGATTAACTGTTAATGTGAATGTATAGAAACAACGTGTATAAATCAGTGTCTAGGTATAGTCTGTTATTTCACCCTGCTAATATATCTCTTGATACCGTGACCCGACAACTTGATTAGGGTGGAGTTGACGGAACTTTAAACAACAATAATTACCATTCTTTGTTCAACCTGCTTATTAAGACCATATTTAGACAACTCTTATTGATATGGAGACGTAGATTTCCAGGATAATTGATAGCTCAGCACCGATCTATTTTTTCGGTTCTTTCTTGTTTTTGCTCTGAAAAGTTGAGAGTTAACTTTTATTATTCATGTAAAAGACAAGAGTGGCAATGTAATCGTTTTAAATTTCAAATGATGACTTCAAATTGCCACATATGTGAATGAAAAACGTTTTCAAGATTTTTTTTTCTAAAATATTTTTTTTTTACTTATGAGATAAAGGGTTTGTTATCCAGAAAAGATCCTGCAAGCTTTCAGCGCAGTTGACACTTAGTTGTCAATGAGGGTGTACTAAATTATGCATATATATATTGATATGAAACAACATTAAAAAGCTGGATTTTAACACTTGTATCCAGTAGAACATCATTATAAGGGTCATAAGAACGCAATATATGTTTTATGTAATATTGTAGATTTTACATTGACGTGAATACTCATTATATTAAACAATTGACTATTTGCTTTGACGAATGGATTCGGCATTTCTCGTCATCGATCGAAAGAGATGAAAATGTTGCATTTTGAAACTTTAAACAAAATATAATAACTGTAATAATAACAGCCAGAGAGTGTTTGATGCTTTCAGTGAAGGTTTTCCTTTCAAAGAAGTTTATCTTGGTGATATTTTCTAGAGAAACCAATCTCCAATATTCATATTCTGATTCAATTGAAGCCAATTTTCTAGAATTATTTCTCAATCTTTGCCGTGAAACTTCAGTAGTTAGTCATAATCACCCTAGTAATGTTTGATGGACCGCCATACAGGGTCAGAGGTCATCAGTAATATTGGGCATAATGATTGAAATCTATGTTAAATGACTTGTTTCCATGGTAACGTGATGTAAATTATCCCTGTTTTCATACTTAATAATATTGAAATTCTGTGCCTGGTTTTTCTTTGATGGTAGGAAATTTATCAATATAAAATTATAGCCTTGTTGAAACAAAATTATTCTTAATTCGATTTTTTATCTTTTGATTGATTTGATAAAGAGGCTGTTTTGTGGTTATTTTCTCCTACTTAAAGTCACGACAACACAAATTCTCTTAATCATTTTTTTTAGGAAAATATGCATACTGGTTTTTGAACAGTAGGAAATACTACAA
Organism: Lottia gigantea; assembly: GCF_000327385.1. Taxonomy (NCBI): domain Eukaryota; kingdom Metazoa; phylum Mollusca; class Gastropoda; family Lottiidae; genus Lottia; species Lottia gigantea. Next base: position 96,272 of record NW_008710049.1, on the reverse strand, counting down.
CTTTGCTCAATATATTGAATTACAATCTTCGAAAGAGGTGTCGAATTGACATCCGGTTTCAGATAAAGTATTCAGTGTTAGTTCATTTTTGAATACATATTTTCATAAGATTATGGAATTTGATTCGATCGAAAATAAACATGCTTTAATGAGACCTTCTGTGTTAAATTACATTGCGTATTTATTTATTATCCCTTTGCTTTCAAAGTTTACATTTAGATTAGCGTATGGTTTTTGTATTTCTCAAGTCCAAAGTTCTTTTAGCAATTCTCTCTTTGATTATTACAATTTTAGGGCCTAGGTATCAAAGCATGTATCTAAATGACGATTATATATTCGTTGACGTGCTCGTAACGTAATTCCTTAACACATTTTACTGAATGCTCTCCTGCTGATTGGAACCTTTTCAAGTTATCAGTTTGTTCTCGCACTACTTCATTAGAGGTGTACTTAAACATGACATATGCTGTCTTTAAATGACCAAATTATCTCACCTTTTATATTTCTTCTGCGTAAATTTCGCCAGTTTGCATTCGCAGAAACTTATTTACATATGTTCACGTTTTGCATGAAGTATAAAAGCGAACATTTAGATCCTTATAAGATATTCTGTTTCACAAACCTATATGTATATTACTATACGGTATTTTTCAGTTTTAGATTTTCTAGAAGCTGTACTCCTTACAATTTTAAATCCAATTTGTCAAGCTTGTTCCCAAAACATTTTTTAATTTTAGTGGAATTATTTCTGGATGTGTTTTATGGATCTATGTTGTAATGCGCAAGTGTAAACCTGACTATTAATTACTGTGTTTCCTCTACTTCAGACTTTGGTACATTGATGCGCATGGTGTGATACAGAGATATCTTCAGGCAGCTACAACAAATGTCAGGAAAACTTTCAAAAAACAAAAGTTATTCTTCAACGAATGTCGAACAATAATCGGAGATCGAGTTGATTCCACCAGGTGAAGAAGTGAATGACAACTTGTGTTTGTAATTAATTTTGGAAAGTGGATCACATAAATTGTCAAAATAGGGGAAACACTAGAATTAAAACCTATTAACAAAATGGGTTCTGTGCCACAAACGTTTTCAGAAAAGACGTCAATGTATTTTCAAAAGTTTAATGAGAGGGTTCATAACCCGACTCATCAAAGACGACTTGTGCTAGTGACAGTTTGTATAGCACTCTTACTGGATAATATGTTATACATGGTCATAGTTCCAATTATACCAAATTATTTAAGAACTTTAAATGGTGTAAGTTATGGAAACTGGTCGAACTTGACACAATATTACGCTCAATTTACCACGCCTAAACCACCTAATATAACAAACAATACGGAACATAGTTTCTTTGATTTAAGTGAATGGAAGAAGAAGTTACCTCCTCCTCCTATCAACTACGGAAACGAAGGTGGTGCTATAGGAGTACTGTTTGCTTCCAAAGCTATACTTCAGCTCATGGTGAATCCGTTTACTGGACATTTGATTGACAGAATCGGATATGACTACCCAATGATGATCGGATTGATTATCATGTTCTTCTCCACATCAGTTTTTGCTTTTGGGGAGAGTTATTTTGTACTGTTCTTTGCTCGAAGTTTACAAGGCGTTGGATCTGCCTTTGCGGACACCTCCGGTTTAGCCATGATTGCTGATCGTTATACGGAAGAGGCTGAACGGTCTAAAGCTCTTGGTATAGCTTTGGCCTTTATTTCATTTGGATGTCTATTCGCTCCGCCTTTCGGGGGAATATTGTACGAATTCGCGGGAAAACTCGTACCATTTCTCCTGTTAGCTTTTCTTTGCTTAGTTGATGGAATACTTTTATTATTTGTGATGAAACCTGTCCGGAAAGAACGTGACATGATACCAAATGAAGAGCGTCCTAAAGGTACACCGATACATCGATTGCTTCTGGATCCTTATATTGCTGTGGTGGCGGGTGCTTTGGCAATGGCTAATGTTTCATTGGCTTTCTTAGAACCAACTATCTCTTTATGGATGAAAGATACGATGAAAGCTGACGACTGGGCTATTGGATTTGTTTGGCTACCGGCGTTCATTCCACATCTTTGTGGGGTCTATCTAACTGTTAAGCTAGCTAGGAATTATCCACACAAAACGTGGTTAATGGGTGCTATTGGATTGGCTATGGAGGGTACTTTCTGTCTGATTTTACCATTCAGTCAATCCTACGGTGTTGTAATTGTGCCAATCATGGGGATATGTTTTGGAATTGCCTTGGTTGATACATCTCTTCTACCTACACTTGGATATCTAGTGGATGTACGGTACGTTTCTGTCTATGGGAGTGTTTACGCTATAGCTGACATTGCTTATTCAGTTGCCTACGCTTTTGGTCCAATTGTTGCTGGCTCTATTGTCCATGCGATAGGCTTTTTGTGGTTGAATATCCTCATTTTTATTACGAATATTGGATACGCTCCCATCATGATTATATTAAGGCACATTTATGAATACAAGCCATTTGAGAATGAATGCGATGTTTTAGTAGATGACCCCCCATCTAAAAATTACATGACTTGTATTCAAAATGGGAGCGTTGATGGAAAGCCCTCAACTTTAGAGAAAGGGCATGTTAACCATTTGAAAATAGGGAAGCAAAAATCTTATGATAGTGAAGAACTTGACTGTTACCCACCCAATGACTCTGGTTTCTTGTTCGAAAAACCAAGCTCTGGATTTTATCAACGTTGAAAAGACTTTCAATCATTCATTCAATTAAAGCAACCAGTTTTTCTTTCTCTTGAATTTATAACACTCGAATGAGATAGTTGTAATATTACCAGACACAATAACTGAAAGTATAGTACACGTTCATTCAGAGGTTATTCATATTTATAATATTTTGATATAAAATCTTGAGAAACCAACCTTCATTGTAACGTCATTATAATTATAATGTAAAGGGACACAACTTGGCGTTCGAACAAACATTTGCTTTCAGCAGTTACAACCTATTGTCAATTAAATATTTGCACCAGATTCGCCCATTTTTTTCAAAATAACTTAAAAGAAAAGAAGTCTTATACAATAGAACCATATTTGGTGGTAGAAGGGCTACAAAATTTTCTCCTATGTAATCAGGATCATTGTATTGCAAAAACCTGAAATCCTTTCAATTGATGAATATATTGACAGTGGTGTTTCTGTTTGCAAATTTATGACTTAGTTGATCCCTTGCTAATCTTGACATTTTTCACTCGGATTTTTTTTTATTATTGAGAGTCGACGTCGACACAGAAAGCTTTTTATTGTTAGAGATTAGGTAGTGAGTAGATTAGAGTGCGTATGTGTATGTATGTGAGTATCTCCTACTATTAATATAATTTAATATTTCCCTCGGATCGCAATAAATCTTCACATCAGCATAGGATTCTGATTATCATGTATATAATATTTAGATAGTGTTTAATGTTTATTGCAATTTTTTAAATATTATGTGATATGTGTGAATGAACGAATGACAATGAATGAATGAAAAAAGGTTATCATTTCGAACGACTCACATAAACATCACCAATTGTTGAATTTTGATTTGCCAGCAACTTAAAGACAAACATTATAACTAATGGTCGCCATCTGCATAATATGGTTGATCGATCAAATCAACAGTTCACTTGTGGTGATGGTCAAGTGGCGTCAATGATATGTTACACCACCAATTGATTATCAAAAATCATATCTTATTATAGTTATCATGGTTATCTTAGAATAATTGTTATATTTAATTGTTAATAACCAAATAGTAGTAAGGAGATAAAATATTATACATTTTTGTTCCTTTTTTCATTTGTTACAGAATGGTAAGGAATGTGTTTGGGGTTAAACAGCAATCTTTGAGAGAATATTGTCTTGCTTTAAACATGTACATCACGTCAAGATATTAGACAATCCTTATGGGCATTCTGAATATTGTCATACATCGTAAATGAATTTTAAAACTTGCTTAAAATGTTCTGTGATATCATATATTATATAAGAACATGTTACCCAAGTATATGATCCTCAAATCTTACATATTATGGGATGAGCGACTATGTCAATACAAACAGTCTGCTTTTTTCAATCGATATTATCTTTACTAGTTATCAGGGCTTGAAACGTCTGATGTTAATGTTAATAGTGGTACGGGCAGATTGATATAAAGTATTTAGTGAGTATATTACAAAGAACAGTAAAAAAATCCTGCTTGCATCAATTTTGTCAAGTACCTTGAATATACCAATGACCTTGTAAAAATGAAAACCTTGTTTCCAAGTTTTCGCAAAGACTCTTTGATACTTGATCAGTAGATAAATATAGACAAACTGCCACAAAGTACAACCAAAGATGATGTTGACTTGGTCACTTCGCTTCCTGTCTACTTACAGCGTATAGATTATCATCTCTATTGAATATAAAGATATTTGATTCAGTTAATCGACACCTCCATAACTGACCGGAACAACAGGAGTTGGGTGAAATTGTCCGGATTTAGAACTAGTTATGCCCATCAATTGTAATTACCGGCTGCTAACAACAATAATCAAAAGTAAATCATTACTAGTCTGCTTCTATCATTAATCAACACGCACCTGTAATTTTATCACGTGACCTGTCAATAATGATCAAGTTGGTGTATAATAAAGATATGTAAATTATAAGAATTAAGTGAATCGATTTGACTAAGGGTAGAATTCTCTCATTAACTCTAGGAGGCAAAATTCTTGATGAATTCTGAAAGGATAAATTACGACAATCGATCAGAGGTCTCGGTGTTTTGAAAAGATAATTTTTTCTTATTATTTAAGGCTGTCAGAATTGACGTGGTATATTGTGAATAAAAGCTTGATTACTGTTAATTTACTCATCAATCTTCTACAACGATCGGTTTATTAAAAATTCACTGGGTCACTGAGGTCACGGCAAAAATTCCTCATAGAATAAGCCGATATTAATTCCGTATATATAGGGGTAAATTAAATTTATTTAAAAATTAGTGCAGTACGTTATCAAAATGTAAATTCAGAAGATTTAGGATCACGATAACAAGAAACAACCCCGAAAAGTTGTTTCATATTTCAAAAGCAAGGTTGTTTCAACGTAATAGTTAGTTCACATGCAAATCAAACCTTCTAATCTAGCTTAAAGCGACTGGCAAACCAGCCAATTTATGGGGTTTGTTTTCACAAGTTGTAAGCTGTGTATGGGATATCATTTGTAGCAACACATTTGGTGTCTATAACTTTAGCTATAGCCCTCGGTTAGGAATCTCTATGAAATTCAAAGGAAAAAGTATTCCTAATGCTAACACACTACAATATTATTACAATAATTGTTACACGTAGATCTAAATTAATGTGCATTCTTTAAAAATCCCACGACAGTTTGTTTTTTTTCAACAAAATAACACATTATTCATTAACATACAATGTCTTGCTGCGAATTCACAACTCAGATTACCTTCACTTTCATCATTACTTCATCCAATTACTGAGAAGCTATGTTACAAGTCAACCGTTTAAACTGTAATTTTGTCCAATCAGAAAGAGTAATTGCCTTTGCCCTGCAACACGATTGTTGGTTAAACTTATTTAGATAGAGAGAGATAACTGGCAGTCGGTGTGGTACATCAAGGTCTTGACCAGATTAGACACAGATAACCTGTGTCCATTGCTTCGATTTTAAAGTGTTATCCTGTCAGTTTTAAGTTTTCCGCTTCGCTCTAAATATCAAGAGTCATTTATTAACACCTCAGGCAATTTTAGTTGCTATATTTGATAAGAGTCAAACTGGGGAGGCAATGCTGGTCGTAACATGAATTGGCCTTTACCGTATAAAATATACTTTTATTACTTTAAAGCTTCGATGCCTCTTCATTTCATTAGAGCCAAATAAATTCGTCTCACGATATTTGAGAGGGGGAATATTTAAGTGTGAAGCCATATATAGTCCCTTGATACCATGATTAATGACAGAAAGAAACGGAAAACACAGAAAATACTTCCAACGGAACCGGAAGTTTGATGGGCAACACTTATTAGGCATTCGTCTTTTCTTTTTGACGGCCAACACATGCTTGACACTTCTGAGCTCTTTCCTTCGACCTGGAAAGAAGAGGGATAAGAATCGACCATAATGAGAATCGGCGAACTAATTCGATTTGAAATGTAATAATTCTGGCAGATTATGAAGACAAGGCAGTACGCGAATTTTAAATACACTTTGAAGAATAATTAGGCTATACCTATACAGTATGTTTGTCTTTTCGTTTGGCCACAAGATACAACAAGTAACCTCGTGTTGACTGAAATTTTGTAAAGAAATCTTGGATAAAACTTACTTTACTGCTGACTCTAGCTGTAATATAATTTCAGTGAACTAAACTAATTACTCCCACTCGTATTCTAACTAATAAGACAGCTTGCCCGACACGGGAACATATACAACTAACAGCTTTGTTTTAATATGTTAAAGGTTACAATGAGATGGTTTTCAAAGAACAAGACCAATAATTCATGGCAAGTATATGTTCGATTAAATCGATAGGTTTTCAGAGAACAGGGGCAATAATTCAAATTAAATAATTTTCGATAGGTTCATCCACGGGTGATAAATAGTTATTTTACTCGTAACTAAAAAATGAATGGGAACAGGTGGAATGGGCTGACATGAAAAGATGCTTGTCAGTATTAGAGGCTGAAAGCCAACACCGGACTCTCTCGGAAGCTGGCGCATGCATCAGGATTTGTTACCTCAAGGAAGATTCAAACCCACGGCACCTAATCGCCTCGCTACTGACTGTGCTCTTACACATAAAAGAGACGATGTTCTCGCCAGAGTAGGAATTATTAACATTACACAGTTCGAAAGTTGTTAACCCCCTTCAAGGAGATATTCATATAACATGGCGCGGGCATAGATGGATATATCCTCGAAAATTGAAATTCGACCAATCAGGTACAGAAACGTAAGGACGTAAAACTCATTCCTTTTAAGCACTAAACAATTCAAGAATTTTTTTTTCTTTTGAAGTAATAAAATACACAAGATGTGTTTGTACCAATAAAGCTAAAAAGAAAACTATAAATGACTTATGACATGAAACATTGGTGTATAATAAAGACAAGGTGAAAGTGGTTCGGAATACAAGTAATAAAACTAGTAGTATAAAATAAGATAAAGGGATAGAAGAAAGAGTAAAGATGTAAGAACAATAAAATATATAGCTAATCAATCGACAGACTGTAAGTACATGGGGATGATAAAGATCGATGATGTTCCACCTTGTACAGAAATTGATCAATAATCAGTCTGATCGATCACTGGTAAAAAGAAATGCCCATGTTATTCCGTATATATGCATAATTGGTGAAAAAGGATAGAGTGCCGATTGAGGTTTTATTGATACTTACGAATCATCAAATATATGAATAATCTAAAAGAAATCTAACGGTACGCTTACTTTTTCCGAAACTTCGGTGTTGTAGTTATCTCTGTTATATAAGGGAAAATAATATGAAACCGCCTTTCTTTATTTACTGCACTGAAATGCACCAGAAAATGATCCGATTTTCACAGTCAATGTGTCAAGAAATGAATCTGAAGAATTTTCAGACTAAGTTGTATATACGGAATATAAGTTGTTTGTTCAATGATTTTTGTGGGAGGTGATAATTCTGTGGATCGATTATCTCAAATCCATTATCAATCAATTTATAGATTACAGATTAACTTTGAAGAGTTCACCTTAATATGGTGGTTTAAAAATAACAGGAATGACTTGTGTCCTACACAATGCCGTGAATTAGCGTATTCAAAACATTTTGCATCTTATTAAGATAATGAAAGCACAAAAAACATTCAGAAATCAGAGAGTATGCATAACAGTGTTGCCCCTCCACCCACTCGTCATTCCATTTTCTAGAGTTGTAATCCCGACGTAACAATTTTCGCAAATTGACTTCACGCAAGAGTAGTTCACGTTTCAGTTCTTGTAATTTCTGGGCGAAAAGTTTTTAAATAGCCCAACAAGACCGTGTTATTTTCAGAACCTCTCTTTATACTTTAAAGAAGTCAAATTCACCCTTATTTGCATGTATGTGTTTTACCACCCCTCATTTCTGCAAATTACCACACACACCTTCATACTGGTTTATAACTTTCAATGCCTTTATCTATAGAATATATTGAATAAGACTCATGAACACGCACTTATCGATTTATTCGAGTCAGCATCTCTCCTCCTTCTACATTCCAGGAAAATAAATATTTAGTAAGATTCTTGATTCATCTTTAACTCATTTATTTCGTTTATTGCTGCTTTTCCCAAACTGGTTGATCATAAATACAGATAGTGCCTATTTACACAGGACGGTACGGGTATTATGTCTAAATTTGATTTAAAAATGTAGAAACAAGTAATTTTAAAAAGGTAAGCATTGATACTTCACCATGCACCTGTCAACAATAACTAATGTATGTTGATTGGCCAATAGCCTCAGGGTCTCGTTCTCATTATGTTTGATACGACACCATCACTTCCAACATGGTATCCCAGATTGATCAAAGAGCCATCATAAACCCAAAATGTTCGTCTTCTATGTGGGGCTGTCCATAAATATGGAATAAAAAAGATTCAGGCTAATATTCAGCGAATAATACACATTTAAGAGGTCGTTCCCCGTTAGTCAGAATCGGTAGACCTTTTTATCTCATTTCCGACATATTCCATATGGTCTTAATTTAATCTTGATTTTGAAAAAAATGAATGAAATAAATGGAGGTTAACGTCCTACTTTTCTGCACCATGTGGGCTAATGAAGACGGGCAACGCCATGTAAGGTTCAATGAGGGAAATTTTGCCAGGACAGTGGCATTAGTCTGCTCTTTTTCGATTTCCACCTGTCGAGGGATCTTTAACATGCACAGCCTGTAGCACACGGGGCCTCGTTTTAATGTCCCATCCGAACGACTAGACGCTTTTTTTTATGTCAGCCCCTCTTACCTGCATCACGGACAGGTATTATCTCGAACTATGCCGGGATTGAACCCCGGATCTTCAGATTATCGTCTAACTCACTAAGCCATCGCAGCAACCTTGAATTTGAAAGAAAAACAATGGGGCACGTTCTTATCCAAGTACATTATATAAAAGAAAGCTACAGGACTTGATTTGACCCAATCAATGTCAGTTGTTCTACAACTGTTCTACATGTATGTCTCATTTACGCAATGTTTCAACAAATCCATTGGCATTGTCAGGAAATTGAGACTTATTCATAGAAATTGTAAATCATACAGCTGTTCGAGTATTCAATGTTGCTCATAGATGAATTTATAAGGAATACATTACGAAATATATTGTGTGACCACTGGAGATTAATCATTCTATCAAGGTTAATCTAAAAAAAATTTTTATGCATTTGACGTCAAAGAGGAATATCATCTAACCCCTACCGCACTGTGCATGTAAACATCCGACAAGAAACCACGGGCAACCAATTGAAATCTATTGATTCATATTTTATATCAGAAGAATCTTTGCTACACTTTATCATCCAGTTTCTTTAATAAAAATGTCTTCTTTTCTCCTTCAAGCTTCAAACAAATTTTATATTTTAATCGAACACAGCGTGAAAACCGGATTTTCTCCAATTTTCTCAAGATTCAATATATTTTTTCTAATAAATTTCCGCGAATACAAGAAATAAGATTGTCTAATCGATAAAACAAGATAACCTTTACCCTCTTTCACGTGGGTGATGGGTGATGGGTGCATTCATCCACCACAAAATATGCCTTATATGGCACATGTCCAGTCCACCCACGTTCTTAAGAATACTCTGCAAAAAGAACTCTAAACTGTTCTTGAACAAGTTTCCTGTTAAGAGATCTAACACTATTATAAAAGCATTCAGTTTGATAGTAATTTATTAATCACCCTAATTACTACTCTACTTATATGCTGGTACTTCTGTCTTATGCACAGTAACAAAAACTATTTTAGAAGGATTGTTACACTCCGGTTTCATTTCATTTTTTTTCTACATTAATTAGCACCACGGAAAACACCTATTAAGATGATTTAGAAAATGGACATAATTATTGAGAATAATTTCTCATTTAAACTTTATCTAAAACAGTATGGAAATGAAATGAATGAAGTTTTACGTCCTTCTTTTTGCACCATGTGCGCTAATGAAGACGGGCAACGCCACGAAGGGTGCAATGAGGGGAATTTTGCCAGAACAGCAGCATTAGCACAGTCGGTTTATTGTCCCATCCGAACGACTGGACGCTTTTTCCTTGTCAGCCCCTCTTACCTGCATCACTAACAGGGGTAAACCGGGTTGAAAAATCCGAAGGTATAAAACGGCATGGAACTAAAAGATCACATTATTTTAATAGTATCGAGATAAAACAGGTATTGAGATAGATATAAAAATCTTGGCCTGGGACAGGGGTATTATCAGGGATTGTAATCACTCTCCGGTATCTTTGCTTAGCATGTGGAGCCAGCAAAAACAAAGGTTGTCATTAATATCCATTGAGGGGTATTAAGAAATAATGGAATACCATATGCCATAATGTTTGATGTTTCCGAATTTTCGTTCTCTTGTGTAAATGTACTGCTATTTGACACCAGGAGGGGGTACACTGTAGATATATTTAGGCTAAATAAAAAACTAAGGCGTATTTAAGAAAATGAAAACGAAACATAACGAACGATGCGATAATTAAAAAGAATTACATTTTACATATAATTTTTCCAAGGACGATCTTAAGTGTTCAAAAAATAAAAGAATAACATTTCAAAAAGAACAAGTAAGTTAATCTTGTATCATGTCTTCACTTGTGTATATTGCATAATTTATAACCATTTTGTTATTTTTACAAAGTACAAAACAATCATATAGTATAATAATCAATAATAGTAATAACCTACCTACTATTAGTATATATTTGATCTAGTGTTGGTGAATGATAAAATTTATTAAAATGACAGGTCACCAAAATTGATATTCTGTTAACCAACTGTTGAAAAATGTGACAAACCTTAGCGATTGCAAACCGAACATAACAAAATTGTAAGGGTCATCCGAGATCATAGCAATTTTCAGAGTGACACAAATACATACCAAGTTTCATAAACTCTACCGAAATAGTAAATAATAATTAATGCTCCAATGGATATAATTATTTTCTCTTTTTTCACAATTAATTTTTTTACTTTCATTGGAATAAGTTTAAAGTCTAAACATTTTTGAAAAAAAAATAAACATTCCAAGATATATAGTTTTTAACTGTGAATATGGAATACGGAATTATATTAGAATTGATTGCCAGTGGCATAAAAACACTTTCTTGTACGATCTTAGGAATGAACACATGTGATTATTCATTTCAGGTTAGCAGTCCTCCGTCTTTTATCAGAAAGAAGGGTAGAAGAGGCACCAGACTGTGGAGATCACGACATTCAGCTTTATTAGAAGGTCCTGTACGTAAATATTTTATCCGAGCAAACATGGCGGCAGGTAATGGTCATGTGCCATCTACTAATGGGCACAGTGCCAAACGAAATGGAACGACTGGAACGTTGTATTCGACCAATGAACACAACAATTACATACAAAAGGTAAGAGTTCAAGATGCACATTGTTCAGATTATCCTTTTCCAAGAGGTCGCCCAGTACCAATCTCAACGTCCAATTTAAAGGCCGTGGTTTGCCATTTTCGGTGTTGATTTCGGTCCCGAATATATGATTAAATAATCTTCATTTAATAGTTCAGTAGTAGGGCCTACTAGAAAAACCAAGATCGCACAATCCCTTCAAATAAACCTCAAACTAGAAATTTCAGTTTTCATTACTGTATGAGCTTAGCTGTGAACACTGTTACTGATTAACTAAGCTTTAAAAAAAATTCCATTTTTGAGACTATGGTACGATTGGACACATGAATGAGGAAACTGTCCCTTTAAGGAGACATGAGATATTTGACTAAACTCTTTATCCTCTTTATATCTTTGAATACCTCTATTTTATCTGCTTTTGTAAGAAAGGTTCGTTTTAGGAAAGCGTATAATTTGAATGCTTAGAAATATCGAGCCATTTATTCATAAGACAATTTTCTCTAGACAGAATTCCTAATTTCAGGAAAAGAATTGATTTTTGAATGAAAATCTCCCAGACTAATGAACAACATAAATCAAATAAACGCCATGTGGAGCGAAATAACCGGCAAAAGTTATCATAAAGATTCGCGCCAAATTTCTCATGGCGGCTCATTAATATTAGAAGAAAATCTCGTGAAATCTCGGCAGGTTGTTAACTAGAAATAACTGACTTGTGAAAAACAAATTGAGTAATTTTCACAAATTAGGGAGAACTTGAGTCTAGAATTGTTTTAGATATTGATTTCTCACAACAACTATCAGTCTTCTAACGTCACGCTATAAAAACCCATCCCTCCAATATAACTTTGATCTGCCAATTAAACAGACGACAAACAGAATATGGCGCTAATTAAATTTTGGCGGGCAAATATCAAAAGATGTAGGATACACGACATATTTATAACAAACAAATATTTCTACAGGGCTTTATATATGAGTTTGGTGCAAATATCGTCATAGAATCTTGGCTTGGCATTGTTTTGGGGGTAAGGGTGGATGAAAGGTATCTATTAATGTCAACAGTTTATCGATGAAAAGAACACTTTTACATTCTAGTTGAGCAGGTGGATATCAGAAATACCTGTGTTACCCCAGGGTGTGCAAGTTACCTTTAGAAGATATGCACTGGCTTGAGCTGAAAGCAATATCAATTTGCAAATCTTCAAATTTTCAATCTTCGTGTTATCGTAACATTATTCAACCTAATTCTAATGATTCAAGGTCGTAAGTTAATAATAATCCTGGAAAGTTAATGAATAGTGTATTTGTGTAATATTTACAGCATATAAGCGCTTTAGACGTTATATGGATAAACATAACTAAGACACGACTTAAAAGACTAAGAATGATCATTGATCTCAATTGTTATAATTTCCTAAAATATCTTTAGATACGAATACAGTCTCCTAATGAATTTAATAAACAAACTGTAATTATGTCTTAATTAGGAATATTTATTGACTGTTTCCTGTACAATTAAAAAATAGTTCTATGATTGAGGCCATGCTATAAACTACTGTATTGAACCATAAGTCGATATTCAACTCTAAAAAGAAATATAATTGAGCAAAATTTATAAAATGCAACATCAATAATGAATGAAGGCATATAGGTACCTGGGGTTAAAATCAATTGTTTCACATTTACATGTTTTTATATAAAGAAATATAAAGATGCCAAAACACTAAGTAGACCTGAAACATCATTCTGTCTCTATTACAGCCTATGATAGTTATTTGGACAGATGTCTGTGTTTCCTCTAGTTTCAGTTTTGCTCTTATTTAAAGCTTCCCCCGCGACATCTTCCATGACAAAAATAGTGAAACAGTAATTAAAAGACCAATGAAAGCCTAAATGACGAAAATTATCTGATACAATATATTGTAGTTTATACTGTTTATGATGGTATCCCGATTGGAATAAATTTTACCACTTTAAATTTCTGATGTTTTAGCATTCTTGAGCGAATTTCAAATCACATTTAATATTTTTTAAAAATAGTTAAAAGATAGCCGTTGATCTAGATATATAAGATGACAAATCGACTAGTTTCATTGTAGACTGGAATAATCTACATGATGTTTCCAGTGGAATGATTTGTTGAGGTAATAAATAATGGATACATTGTATTTTCACGAAACTGACTTACCTTGACCATTCATAATCCGTTTACCTTAATGTGATATTGACACCCAGACATTTGTTTCAATGGTTTGAAGGCTCTGATTCAAAGTTGGTAGTATGCACTGATTTTCAAAGTAAATTTTACAGCCATAATGAAGAGTAAAACATAAGGCCAGTTTTTGGAAATAAATCATAAATCTCACAAAGCAATGGTTACACCCTCTTAAGACATTAAAGTGAAATATAAATGAATCGATGTTATTAACAAAACAAGAGAAGGTTTCAGTCACATTTCCTGTTTTATGACGACAGTGCCAACACTTTGATATGTTATATACCTAGGAAATGCATATATTTTTGTCTGAAAATTCTATACTTGTAAGACATACTTTAATGTTGCACACTAAAAAAAGAGATGTAGAACCAGATTGGAAATAAAAAATCTATTCCCATTTCTCAAAATGGCGTCGTATTGTTTCTGCTTCACTGACCAAACGCTCATCAATTACAATTTCAAGATCTTATTTCGTTTCATGATTTTTTTACCTTGTCATATCAGGTATTGAATTTGAACGCAATTTATTGTAGCTAAAATGAAAAATTTAGAAAATAATGTGCGATAAAAGAAAGTTAAGCATCATTCTTTTAAATCGTCTTTCTTCGATTTGTCCTTTCTTCGGATCCTTGTAAAAGAAGCAAATGAATATTATTAGACTTGAGCTCATCGCATGCTGCCGATACAATTCTCATGAGGACAGAATTTGGAAATTAGTGTTAACATATCAAAATATAATAGGTAAAGAAAGCGAATAACTTAAGAACGCTAATGACGCTTCAAAACTAAAATATGTTCATGAAGCTCTCCAAAATGGACACTTAAAAAGCGCGTGGTCGATATGTTGTATCAGTCATTAAGATTACCCAATATGTGAGCTAATTGATTGTCATTAAGGGAGTAATCATCGAATGAGAAAACATGAAAATTAGTGAATCTCTCTGATTAGTTTCGTTAGTGATTTCTACAGATCTTAACATTTATTGACTGACTACATTGCTACGGGGAATATTGACTGAGCGGGTAATATTTACAGGTCGCTTGGGGTGAACCATCTCTTTGAATCGATTCTGGATTCTGGACAAAAACTTATATATCATACAATGTATAATTTCACCCAACATAATATAATATGCTATGATTATCTAGTAATTTAATTCAATTTATTTGAAATGATAAAATTAAATAAAGAAAACAGAACTTCTTTTCTGAGGAAGATCAGCCCTTAGAATCCTGAATTTATTTCCCTGTGATATTGTTAGTCAGTTTGTCTTGATTGTTGATAAATCAAATAAAGTTAGTTAAGCTAATATCTGTCCCGAGGGGTGGGGTTAATTTTATTATATTTACAGCTAAAGACTCTCGCTTACCACAATATGACCACGGGTATTTATTTATAGATGCTCAAAAGTGACCAACACAGCAAAGACATATATGACGTACGTAGTATATATTTCGAAGATCACAATTATGAAAGTTTGACCCTTAATCACCAGTTACAGCTTACTTACATTTATGGAAGAGATTATGTTTAATATTTAAGAGTTAAACGAAATTGTTTTATAAAAATCATTACAAAATCAAAACAAAACCAGTGACCAATGATTTCTACACAAGTTAATGAAGTTATCTTTTTAGCAATGAATGAATTTATAGCTTACAATATTTGATTGTTTGGTTCATTAAAGCATCGTTCTGAAAGCATTGTATTTTTAAGAGAAGGCGTCGAATTAAAGCCCATTTCAAGTCATCAGGTTTACTGTAGCAAGAAATAGCTACTGCCATTTTCTGTCTACTCTATCACCATCTTGTACATTGGTAGAAACATAACTTGGGGCTGTTCATTTCGTATCATTAATTCCAATTCTTTATCGAGAGAAGCTAGAGGAAATTTTCTGCCTGAAATGAAGCAAGTAACTGTTAGTTTAGTAATCAATGCAATGTCTCGTGGCCGCAGGGAGAAAGGGGATAATTTTGTTTGTTACTGGACCGAAAACACTTAACACTCAAAGATTCGGTCTTCTATTTCGTGATGATGAAAAGTGGAGGTTGTCATTTCATTCCAGTATGGACTGACATGAAGATATATTTATGTGAAAGCACTACAGATTATAGTCTTGTACCTAACCCGTCGCAGAGATGGATAATAACGAACAAAGTTTTATTACTGATGTAAAATATTTTTGATGTTGTATGAATCTATCTGATAGGTCCCAAATCAACTTAGTCACATTAACTGCCACACTGTCAAGTGAATGGACATTATCATGTTTTGTACTGACGTATAATTTATAATTCGTTATGTTGACATTGGCATTTTAAATACAAACTTGCTTTTCTAAAAGATTGTATACTGTGTTAACGAGGAAAAGGAATGTACAGGACGGCGCATGCAAAACACATAGTGTGGTCGTTTGTAGTGAAAAAAAAAACGCAATTCAACGAATTGAAAGTATCGAACAAAAGCTATACAACAGATAAAAAATAATTTTCAAATGATGCAGAATTATAGCACAGTTTGAACACTTTATCAATTTTAATAAATCAAACACCCGATGAATAAAATTATCCTTTTATCAAGAAATGTTTTTGTTAAATTATAGTTACAGCAAAAGACTATCTTTAATCTCCGTGGGTTTTTCGATGCACTAAACCAACCCGATACAGTTCAATAATAAAAAACGCAGTAGAAAAAAATGCTCTAAATACAATTCTTTTAATAAAAATCTCGCCCAGAGTATGGCAAAATCGAAAGTAAAAGTTGTATAGTAGTGAACACCTCCAAAAAGAAGTACCATCAGTAATTTCGAAAAGAGTAAGCATCGTCTGTTTCACACGCTTCACCCGCCACCTAATAAATAGGTCAACATCGTGAGATACGATCAAATCAATTTATGGCTGACCAAACAAATCAGCCAAGATGCAAGAAACAGATTTGTAATAATTATCCAGAGGTTCGCTATTACGACCATAATCTTTCCTAAATGAAGTTTGAAGTGTCAAGTAACTCTGTTTAAGCGAATTCAAAGTCAAAACTCGACACGGGTTAGAAAGTCTTCATAAATCCATCAAGGAAAATGATCGTAGTACAGTTTCCCTTTAAATTGTCATTGGATAGAACATGTATAATAGAGTTAAAATTCTATTTAAAACAGTTATCATACCCAGCACAAGATATGAATTCGTACCCGCCAAATTACCATGTTTTCCATATTGATTACTATTTAAACAAGCGTTGTTTTATTTTGACTAAATCAACACTAATTAAGCCATAACAAGACTTGAGAATCAATCATAATATTGGCTAATACATCATATCTCAACACTAGATCTATTGGAATTTATTTTATTACTTGAAATGGGAAATAATCAGCTGTCTATATAAGGATCTTCTTAATCGTTAATGCTGTCATAAAAGTTATATTCATGAAAACAAGAACAAAACGTATTTAAAATTATTGGGAAATTGTAGATGGATATGTCACTTATAGCCATATGTGTTCATTAACCCCCATGGTGCAGACATTTATGACGTAGAACCACATTTTCATCTCAAAATGTAGTTAATACACAAGGAACTCGAGATGGTCACGAACGTGTTGCCCAGTTTAATATTGACAACCTGTCTAGTTTGATCTAGTCATCAGGTACCTCTCGGTAATCTTTAAACGACAATTGTATATTGCAATTTAAGCTAATTATTTTCACATTTGTTACTTAGCTGCATAAGCCACAATGTACAACAGTAGGATGTAAACAGAGTAGCATTTATTTGTGCATTTTAATTAAACCAACAAGTAGTTTCTGACTAGGGGGGCATTATATGTATTGCCCCCCCACCCACCCCCCTCCTGAAAAATAGCCATTGAAGAAAAGAAAATTTAATTCATTCATACAATTGCCTTGGACCTCATATTCACTTAATTCATTCAATTGACCACTATAGTTCATAAATATATAAATAAGTATAATCGATAAGGCAATTGGCCGACGATGATCTCTGGCATTATCAGGGTATCGATATATTGCACATAGGATGTTTATTTCCTTTTAATTGTTGTTTCAATATTCAAAAAACAGTTCCCTTGACCTACAACTGACCCAAAACTATATCTGCGATGGTTGGTTTGTAATGTTTTAATTAATTAATTAATTAATGTATATTTTAAAAAGCCAATTTTGGGCCAAAATAGTGTTCCATTGGTATCCTCTTGGATTGTTTCCAGGAAATTTACATTTATGTGCTTTATATCGCGTTCTTTAGTGTATCGTATTGTGATTTCAGGCCACCTTACCCAAGCTACCTGTACCAAAACTACAAAGCTCCTTAGACAAATATTTGTCTTTACTGAAAACAGTTCTGAATCCTCAACAATACAGCAAAACAAAGTTTCTAGTTGACGAATTCTGTAAAAATGGTGGACTTGGAGAGAAATTACAACAATATGTTTTGAAACAACACGACAGAAAAGATAACTGGGTATGAATTTTCATTTAAAAAGCCATGAGCCATGTAACAGCAGCCTCTTATTTTCTTAGCTTTTTTTTTAATAATTTGGCATTTCTAAATAGCTATAAAGTGATCAATTTTAGTTTGTCTCCAGGGAACTATTAAAATTAACTTTTATAGATTGTTCTATAAAAGATATGATAACCCCAGGTCACTTTATAAATATATATTATTTTTTATAGTATAATATTATATTGAATCTATTACATGACTTATTCATATTATTATTCATCCACACAATAACACGATTATTCACGATAACATGTGTTTAACTATTAATTCATAGAGCTATGAATGGTGGATGGAGGATATGTATTTATTTAATAAAGTGGGTTTACCAATAAATTCCAATCCCGGTGGCCTTTTCCCACAACAAGTGTTCAAAAACCAGACAGATCATTTAGGGTAAGGATAGATTAATGTTTATAATGGTTATAAAAAGGTTATTTCAAAATTATTCACAACAATATGTCCATAAACACCCTATCTTATAGTACAATCTATAATCTCAAACTTTTGATGTTGGTGGCGGATTTTGGCAAATAATGTGCATTTTATTAATGTTTTCTATTTTTAACATTTCAACAGATATTCTGCAAGGTTGCTGTGTGGTTTCTTACATTATAAATCAATCATAGACAAGTACGTACAATTCACTTTATATTCATGCATGGAAATGTGTTGATTTTTAATTCAATATTAAGGGCATTGTCCTACTATTACCAAATATTGTCAATAAAAGACTTGTGTTCAACTATTTTGTAACAAATATGAAAGTTGTAAATTCGTACCAAGAGATAATAAAAGGGGGTTTAAATTGCCTATTCTCTAACAGATCCAGTTCTCACTTCGCATCTCTATTTTGATATAAAAAAAACGTTTTAAACTAAGGTAGAATTGGTAAAAATCCAAATAAGGAATCTTTTCACTTTTGGAAAACTACTAACTTCTAAAAAAGCGTAGCATAAGACCTCGCGTTCCCTGTAAAATGGGATAACCATACCTATAGATGTTGGCATTAACTGATTAACTGGCTTCATTTATAATAAAGACGAAATATTGACCTTTAACAACAATGTAAATACCAACTGGCCTAATAAGCATTTTACATTCAGATTTTTTTCAGTAAGATACTCCATGCGATCTATTAATATTGAAAAATTGTCTTTGATTTCTCTTCAGTGGCCTATTAAAACCGGAGAGAGCTAGTCACAGTGAAAAGGGTCAACTATTATGTATGGACCAATGGTACAGATTTTTAAACTGTTACAGACGACCCAGTGTAGAGAAGGACGAATCGTTAACAGATATATGCCCTCCATCTGAAGGAAATAACATCATCGTTTTATACCGTAATGCTGTATGTGTCAAATCCACACTATAAACTATCTGAGCTTTCTGCCAATCTGACTTGTCAGTTTGAAAAAACAATAACTTGATGTTTTCTTGCCGGGTCACAATACTTTTACTTTTCGACTTCAGTTTATCAACAATGAAATACTAAAAGTCAAACCTAATGTTAAAAATGAAATACAATCAGTTTAACAATTACTTCACCTGAACTTACTGTTCAATGTAGCACAGTTTAATGAGTTTCATATATTTAGCTTAGATATATTTATATGATATTAGCTCAAACTGGGGCGAAACATTGGGCATTATTTTGTTTAACTAATTTACTTTCAATATGACCTTTTCTTTTAGTTTTTCAAGTTACACTGTGGCGACTTTGGAACAGTGCCGCGAATCTCAAACGTAGTGGATAGACTAGTGGATATAGTTAATATTATGGACAACAGATCAGAGGAGGCGCCGCCAGTTGGTGTATTAACCACGACAGAAAGGTCACAATGGGCTACTGCAAGATCCAGGTTATTAGAAGGTATTTATCCAGTTATTTGTCCAGAATTATATCAGCTGTAGTATTTATGAAAGTAAGGGTGCTTTCTCGTTA
This sequence comes from Lottia gigantea, assembly GCF_000327385.1. Classification (NCBI taxonomy): domain Eukaryota; kingdom Metazoa; phylum Mollusca; class Gastropoda; family Lottiidae; genus Lottia; species Lottia gigantea. Next base: position 75,940 of record NW_008710049.1, on the reverse strand, counting down.
CCAAAACTATATTAAACCTGATTCTTGTTTTTTGTTAAGATCCAGTAAACAAAGCAAATATAAAACATCTAGAATCGGCTTGTTTTGTGTTGTGTTTGGATAAGCGAACAGTTCCGTCCCATGATGAAGACGACGAACTTCATGTCATCACCTGTTTAGAACATTTACTACATGGTCAAGGGAGTCATGTCAACACTGGAAACCGATGGTTCGACTCCTGCTTTCAGGTGAATTATTTGCTTATTAAAAGCGATCGACATGTTTTAAATATATAGCAAAAACAATCTATTATCAGCCATATGAATTCATTCTTTGAGAGTTATACCGAGTTAACAGAGAGTGGTTTAAGGGCGAACGTGTCCCGTCTAATACACGGAGCTTATAATATCAGGAATCATCTTTAGAAATGATTGCCGGGGTGGATCAAGGCAAACGTCAAATATGCAATGTGATTTTTTTTTTTCAAATTGATGATTAGATTTACGACTTCAAAACTTTCAATGTCATTGAAATATTCTTAAATTAAATGATATTTGTACAGTTAAACGTGCAATAACATCGTTGTAAATCACGATTAGTGGCCTCCCACTCGTCTGTAGAGACAACAACAACATCACAGGAACCGTCTTAATATCGCGTTATAAATTGTACTCAATATCTCTATGCTATGCCTTTATATCTATTCAGTTAATTGTAACAGAGAATGGTGTCAGTGGTTTTAACTATGAACATTCTGTATGTGAAGGAATGCCAGTTATAGATTTCTGTGAACATGCTTTAATTTATGAGTAAGTGTGAATCCTTATGACAACCCTATTAGTATTTGTTAACTCTCTTGATGACGAATTCGAACAATTGCCTCAGGTCCCAGTCTTCACCAGAAAGTTTGTCAAATGAGCTATATGGGACTTATCAGGTTCCAATAATGTACTGTGTAATATTTCGACAGGGTTGTCCCAACTCGGCCAATTCCAGTTATTGTCAATTCTTAATCAGGTTGGTATATGACCGCTGCCTAGTATGGACTGACTGGCAAGTTGTCTGGAGAGGTCATCCCTAGTTCACATAATCACGTCAAACGCAATAGAAATGTGCTGGTATGGGGCAATGAAAGGTACCTACCGCCGGTCAATTATGGTCTTTAGTAGATTCGCCTATTTTCAAAAGCAAGGCCTTAAAATGGCTGTTCAATGGAAAGTTATTCTGAAGTATATTGAAGCAATAGGCAATTTTGCTAGCTGTCGGTAACAATCTAGATTGACAGCAAAATAGAAGCTTTTGTCTTAAATATTCTAAATTGCCAAGTTTGTCTGAAAAATGCCCCGAATGAACTTCTTGAGACAATAGTCTCTCTAACCAGTTTTATATCTCAATTTACAATTGTTTCAATATTCTAAAAATTAAAGTTCGTGTAACTCATTAAAAGAAAACTTGGTTGTTATGGAAACAATCAAATATTTCAATTATAGCGTCTTTTTAACCATCAAATTATCGAACGATGGTCATTAGACGAAAAGAAATTCAAGAGAATTTATCGACGAGAGAAAATTCGATATGCAAAAGATACTTGATCAATTCACGTCTGTCTTTACCAATTTACCGCCATTTTTATTTACAGAGAAAGTTTAGATAACGTGACGTCACGAGAAAACGTGAAATTAGGTAAACCAATTGAATTGAGGTGGAATGTGTCTACAGAAACTCTTGATGATATCCAAGTAGCCTCGCAACAAATTGATGGGTAAATATTCATCACATCTTCTATCAATTTCCGCTCACTTCATTGTACCTCGGTATTTATAAACCGCCATCTTGGATCTGTATAGACGTCTTCTTCTTATAATAAGACGATCTTTGATCAATTGAACCAATTGAAATCCTGGAAATATAACAGAAACTGGAATTGTGGCTCTTAGTACCAACATAACACACAAAACGTCACTATTCAAACGATTGGTCATTTCGCCATATATCAAGATTAATTCAGTAGAAATGAGAAAGAGCGCATTCAATTGGTGAAAAGATTCATAACACATGTTTCATTCCCAGCCTGAAAATTACTATCTGGAATTGGAGTCATGGACTTTGTTAGGAAAGTAACTCAGAAATGCATGCCGATTGATATACATGTACAGTCGAGCAAAGATATTTATGCACATCTGGGTCTGATCCATGACATAAGCACTAGTAGTCTATTTTGATTTGACGTAGAATTAGCTTATTAAAACTGATAAACCAACTATAATTCAGTCGGTTTTTTGTTTTTTTTTTTATTTGCAACCAAATGAATTCACCTGTATGTATTTATTAAGCTGGCTGAATATTATATAACAGAAATAACATTTCCCGTATCATTCAGATACCACCCGAAACCTCTCGAGTTATTTTTCAATATGAAATGTTTGTGTTTTATTTGAGTGTATTCGAGTATCTGTAATGTGCAGTAGCGAAGATGATAAAGATTAACAATATTGAGTTGAACAATAAACGCGAATCTTGTGTACTTGTTTTAATTAGATTGTACGTGGTTTTTACTCTAAACACGTTATTAACACGGTAATTCTACCAGACTTTCTTTAACAAGATATTTAAATCTAATCGACCTGGGTCTGTTCGCTTGTGCTTCTTTCACGAGCAGAGTTCTTGTTACCTGTCGTAGACGCTTGTGACAACGTAGTCAAAAACTTATTTCGAAATTTTAATTAATAATTTTTGGAACTATATAGCGGTTTAAGCCATTCTTTTGAATATAGAAATTAACCATGATACTTAAGTTCAATAATTTGGAAACTGGATGCCCTTAGGTTTTCACTGATAAATTAAAGATCTATTGCACCAAAAGCAAAATCACACGGAAACCTTAAGATAAAACGTATGTAAATATTCAAGATATCCTTGCCTGGAGAGATACTATGTAAATGGATAACCTACCTCTCAAACTGGAATTTAAAGATAGTTCAAGCATTCAAGAACCTATATTTTTCTCTACATTTAGCGTTTATTCATTAAACGCAATAGTATAGGGTATAAGAACACATATCATGATATAAACCAACATTGTACACTTCCATTAACCTAAAATATTAAGACAATAGAACTATTAAAATAGATAGACCATTTACTTCAACATTTTAAATAGGAATATTAAATTAATATAGAACATTTTAAAAGAACATTTTATAGATTTAAAATATAATTATTTCTTTCAAACACAATGTTGAAATGATTAGCAGGTTAAAAGTAAAGTCGACTTTTAATACTCCTAAAAAAATATTTCTGAAAAAAATATGTATATATATATATAAATGATATAATTTATCGGGGTTCGTCTGTTGCCGTATCATATTTGACTCACAGTAACCTAAAGTCTAGATTATGTGCAAAGAAAGCAATTTGTATGTTGATATTAACTTGATGTAAAAACTGGCCATTCAGGAAATTGGGTAAAGAAAGTGAATTTACTCCTTTCTGATTAAATTTACTAGCCTCATCAGCCGAGAAATGACTTCAGATTGAAAACATTCGGTTTAGGGTTCATACGTGGCTGTCTCACATCTAATGACACGCAATGATTAATATGAAAATCTTGTGGGATCAACATTATTTGGCTGGTAATATATACTTTTAGTTTTTATCTATAAAAATATCATGTACAAGTCTCAGCCTTTCAAGGCTTTCTTACTCTGTAATCTTTGTTGAATAATAGTCTAATATAATAGTATAGTTCGAGATATTAAGTTAAGACCATTCCAGCAATTTGCATAGTAGATATATATATCAGATAATACAACTTTGCAAAAACTGGTAAACAGGCATGATTCTTACATAGTATTCAAATATTCTGGTATTGTACATAAATGAATATTGGAAAAGTAAACCAAATGACTAAAGTATAAAATATAATGAATATATAAACATTATTCAAAAAGCTTTAACATAAATATATCATTTGATTAGCTTATAATTATATATAAACATATGATTAATATTCTCAAATTGTTTTAGATTTTGGAATTTTACATGAAAAATTACAACTATAACAATATGCACATATTTTGAAAATCGTAACTTTCTGGTATTATCAAGATGTTGAAATCCGTAGAAGAGATATTGTTCCTCATTACCCTATGTCTAATGATGCCCGTTGCATTAGCTTGGGTACAGTTGGAATAAAGCGCTCTGTGATTTTTGTTCATATCTGAACGAGAAACGCTCCACTTTAAGTACAGTTTTCACTTTGTCTTGTTTAATGACCATTTCTATGACAGTTCCAGAATGATTTAAAAAAGAAATTCCATATCTCGATGTTTTTCATCAACCTAAAGTAGAAAGGACTCGTGCCATCATTGCTTGCCTTTTAATTCACATTCATTAAAAAGTGTGAATCGAGAAAACTTTTGAAGAGCTCTCGGGGTTAAAAGTGAAAATTCTAATGAATTGGTAGAAATCAATAAAACACAAGGAGCAACTTGAGACTGACAAACATCAAACAAGCAAACATTCATGTACAAATTTCATAGCCTAATATTGACCTGTCCAATAAAACTACTCGATCTCAAAGTTCAATATTTATCCTTCCAATTGAAACCACTCGATCATCAGGCCTGATTTAATTAAATAACTTCAGCAATAGGCGGTTTTTCACTTCCGTCAAGGCCAGTTCGGATATCAAAATATAATACGGTTTACTGTGATTTATTATCTTGTATTTAAGCAGGGAATGAATTTGCCTAGCATGTGACATTCTCCACGGCACATGTAATAGAGGAATGTTTTGACTTGCACTCAAGAATTCAACCCTCACAGAGAGAACAATCTTGGAATTAGCGTATATGTTGTGTCATGGATATACCAATTCATTAATTTAAGCTCTGTAGACTCGACGAAACGAATATTTTCTTTTCTTCCTTATCTTTTTTTATCTTTTTGAGAAAAATGTTTCTTTTTTGACTATTTGAATTTTTCTTTTTCGAAGACGAATCGGTATTTATTTAACAGATCATGGCTTGTGCGGAACTTGTGACTATCATATGTATACTAAATTCAAGTAATAGATACTTTTCTTCATAAAAGAACTTTGGTTTCTTTACGCTTCATTTTGCGATTTGAGTTTGATTTTTTCTGGCGAGAACAAGTTAAGATAGTGGAAAGTTTAGCGAGAAGTTAATTTAGCGAGTTGAAGGAATTAAGAGGAAAGGAAATGAAGCTAATCTTATCATGGGTCTCAGGAGATTTCTACAACGACTTGGGACTGAGCGAGAAGTAATTGTTCCTTCGAGTCTTTTACTGCCAAACCTCTTCAAAGATAATTCTACCACGATTTATTCACGTTAAAGATCGGCATTGACAATGAATCACAGCAAGTGCTGTATTAAAGCTATCATCTAAATACAAGATTGGGATGAGGAGATTATGCATTCCTGAAAACATATTACTTCATCTTTTATCGTAACATGATAGCTTTAATGTGTATTAAGAAGTAAAAGAGGTAACTGTCTGTATTCTGAAATCATGCATACATATTTGCTTTGGGGAAAATTCAAGAATCATATTTTCTACATTTGATCTGTAGATATATTGGTCCATCAATCAACACTACTAACCAAGAAGGTTAATAATAAATACAATATCTGTCACTAACTTGTCAAGAAAACCTTGTAAGATTATCTTGAAAATTTTCAACTTCAAAAGTAATTCTTTACTTCAGAGCTATTCTCAAGGTTTCTACGACCTTCAGGCGGAACTATTTCAACTAGCCCATGAAAGAATTATTTCATCGTGGGTATTGATTTTAATAAAGACTTGGTAGGAAGGTTGTAATTTAACGTCTTATTGTATTACTCCGAGGTTATGAATCGTAATGAAGTAATGCCAAACTCATAACCTTTACAGTTAGCTAAATGCTGGTCGACTCGAGTGAAGTGAAAGTGCCTCTTCGCTACTGTAAAAATATGAGCTTGCATGGTGCATAAACATTAATCGAAGTAGTTTGTTTCGTATTTGGAATGTATTTCGTATATGACAAAAGTTGAATCAATCTGTATTGTAATCAGATTGTCAGACAACAACCTTGACAGCATTTATAACCACACCGTATGATATTTATTTTCGGTTGTGTTGATAAACTGTGAACTTTGACCCTAGACTGGGATTAGAAATTAGAAAACTGTCTATTGAGTAGGTTCCTAGATCTTACTCCAATTTATCATTCAATAAATAGGCTTGGAGACATTCAAACGTTTTCTTCCCACCTACACACAGTGATTATTTAACGAAACAGAGAAATGGTCTTTTCTGATTGGATTGGTGCCAAACCCAGTACTGACAGAAACAGTTCAACTTCCACCTCAGAAACCACTTAGCTACACGTATTTACTGCACTAAAAGACAAATAAACCTTATCAGATACATTGTAAAAGTTATTTTCGAAAAAGCGAATTTGATACGATTTCAAAAAGCAATGACAATGTTTGTGGTGTATTAAACAAATTACAGATGTGGTCGTGAGGTGAAAACGTTGGTTCGCTGAAACTGCCCTGTTTGTACTTTTGAAAGTTATCTTACGCAATTACTACTTTTAACTTTGCTCTATACTAATATACAAAATTTTCTACCGCACGTTTCTACAATGCAACGATATCGGTGCTTTCCACGACTCATATATTATTTTTTCTCTGAATAACGTAGTATTGATGTAGCAATGTGACAACTGTTATGCCTTTTACCCTTATTTTCAATCAATCAAACCATCATTTCCTTATTTCATATATTCAAACTGGCCTTACAGACTGGAGTCAAAGCAGTCAAAACTGAGTTCCAATGCCATAATATGTATACATATATCTATCAATACCCAACCTTAAATTCCTACCAATTCCAAGGTAGAGCAATCATTTGAGATATGCATCAGATAAATACCTTGTTAATTGTACATTAAGGTCAAATTATTTTTAAATAAAACGAACTTTAGTTTATTTAAGGATACGACCTATCGTGATGTGGCGTCGAAGTATTCAAATATCATGCCGTGTAGTTTTAATGAAATATACCACCTTGAACAATAAAAGAAGAGATTTTTGACACGAAATCAAAATAACACTGATTGATCGATTTTCAGGAATTTTCTGTAAAGGGACATAGTCTTCTCTTCTGTTGCATGAACATCCAGAAGTTTGAAATTGAAGATCTTCCTCAATGTTCGTTTTATATTTAATAGTAATTTTTCTTTCTCAATGAAATGACGTGTACTGCACCTATATCAATTCAAGTCAGATGCATATTGTTAACGGTAATATTTAAAGGATATCAACTTCTGAAATTAATATTAAGAGGACTACATAGAGATATATAGATAGTTTGAAAATAAGTGTCCTGGAAATTCTCAATGTATGAAATTTATGGTCGAATCTTCAGTTACAGTACAACAGGTACAATATCGACCATGGTAAAAAGATAAGATAATTGTTGATTTATTATCGAAACCAGTTAAACCATCGCGTGGTGATATAACATAAAAATTACAAAACAAAAATCCCACGGTTTTACAGTCTTTGATATAGAATAAAGTATAGCTGTATAACACGTGATATGATCATAAAAGGACATTTAGGGAAAGATTTGTTGATCTCGGTTTAATTTACTGTAGAAATGTTTATTACCACTGAGTGTTAATGCTGGAAAAAACATTCCCCAGTGGTTCTGATTGAAATTTCCTGATTTTAAGGATTCTCACCCTGAATTCTATTGCCTTGTAGTTAAAGATATTGGCTGAGGATAAAGAATAACATATTGAAACCAAATAATGCAAATGATAATAAGAAACGATTTCTGACTAAATTGGTCTGGCCTTTCACTTTTTCTGAAATGCAAAAACCGAGTTTCTTACAATTCGTAATGACACGTAATGTACATTTTCAGTCAAGAATTTGCATTAATGTGTGATGTTACAATTATTATTTTGTTACACATTCTGATTCAGATTTATAAAATGCAGACAACATTTCTAATAATTATGAACAAACAGTTTGGTAAATTACACTCCAAAAAATAAATCCGCATTTATCTGGTGTGATTTGGGATGTGGGTTTCTTCTGATTTTCAGAGTCCACGCTTTGTATTCTTCAGTAGTGGTCTTAACGATATGGTCTAATGGTCTAGGAAGTGTTTACTGGCTGAAATTACATGGTTTGGAACAGCCATTCTATCAATCTCAACCTAATACTGTATGCAAAAACAAGAAATAACATATCATGTAAATTGTTTATCAAGAATTTCCAATGTAATGTCTTTCTATATTTTAATTCTTACTCTGATCAAGGTAGAAAATGTACAGTCGACCTGCAACCATGCTCTTGAATTTGGACAATAGACCGAACAAAGCAAAATTGCTTTCGGTCTCTATCGGGTAAATTTTATATGTAAATAATGACGTATGTTGGTAAACGTTGTGCATTTCAGGTTGATATCAGACCTTCATCTGTCAGTTTTAGATATCGATACATTTGGGCGAGAATTTCCCAAATCTTATGGAATGAGTCCAGATTCATTTATACAACTTGCTTTACAGTTAACATATTACAAGTAAGTTATCAGAACCTCATGTTTCCTTTTCCTTACGATGATTATTCACATCTAACCATTGCTTGAACAACAATAACCTCCCTTGACAGCTATACGTCACCATTCGATATATCCAAACGGGAATATGTGGAGTAAAAGGACGGTGATCGAAATTGGCTCCCTACATTGAATCATCGGAAACTATTGCCCCATCCCATTTGTCGATCAGTGATCGAAGTGAAACATGACAGAAAGGTACTTACACGTGTCTTTATAATTTATCAAAAATTTCACAAAATTCTAACACTTCCTTCCATTATAAATTTATTTGAGATTTAAAAGAAAGGTTCTTCAAGTTTTGCATCTGGTTATTCAAACATTTTGTTTGAAGGAATAATTGGTAGAGAAGTAAACTCTCTACCAATCAAAATTAATGCAGAGAATATAGGATTGTGAGAGCAACGGCTAGATGATCATTATTATTAAAGGAACTTATCAGAACCTAAAAAACAAGGTTGTGTTTACTCTATACAATCCTATAAAAAATCTAGTGACAAATGTTGTATGGACCCAGAACAGATTTTCAATAAATAAGCCACTTTTGAATTGGTATTTTCTTCACCAGTCCTGCGCATTTGCGAATTTCATTTCTATTCGTGGAGTATGTGCGGTTGGTTTACATTACCTTTCATCCCTTGTACTATCAAGGAAACTGCAATTAACTTATTTAATCGGACAGTCGATGACCTATAAGGACAGACACGAATCTAGAAATCCGTTCAGAAACCGATGTTATTCGTCTTTGGATTATACAAGCAGCTGATTCCTCAGAAGCCGTTCACACGAATCTAAGCTTCTTATCTGTATGGATTGTCGTAGATCCCATTAATCAGGCAATCAATGGTGAAATGAGATCGTTTTATCAGAAACTAACAATACAATTAATTTCTCCAGGTTTCTAATTGATTCATTTACCTAAATCTGTAAAGATAATTCTCTGAAGTCTTGATGCCAACTTATTTCCGGTTTATCGATCACGTGATAATTGTAGCGGAAGTTGTATAAAGATTGGTTATTTTTGTCGAGAAGATTTGTAATTATGATTAAATAGAGCTGGTGATTTGAAATTATGTGGTATTTCTATTTTACACATGATAGAAGATTGATAATAAGCTATTATGGTTTAACATGCATAATATCAACATTGAAACTGATCCGCGGCGGGAACCAAAGAAAGGGTCAAACTGAGGAAATTACATATTGATTCTCGTTCCCCGTGAAAGGGATATTTCAAATATGAATAATCAAAATGAAATATTAAACTAGGTTAAAGAATTGTGCAGTTGTGTATAATTTACAATTAAACGTGCTTAACACGAAATAGCTAGAATTTTAGTCACTTTTTATGAATTTATAAGTGAGGCGTTTTCCATTATTGTTACTTTGTTAAGGCCTGCGATTTCAAACTGTGAGTATTTTCCTGGAATATTAACTTTAAGACAAACTTTCTTTTTTATATTCACTTTTCCTTTCAGAATACATGGAACATTATCTTCTACGTATGAAAGTGCATCGGTGCGTCGTTTTCGGTACGGCCGTGTAGATAATATTAGAGCTAACTCACAATCTGCTTTACAATTTGTTAGGGCTATGGTGGGTGAATGGGATACCACAGTAAGTAACATTATTTGTGAAATCTTGAGGATTGTAATACCATTTAAAAAAAGCATGCACACATAACAAAACCTTTTAACTGTTTATATGGCCATTTTCTTTTCCTGATTTACAATGTAAATGTTTTGGCTATTTATCAGAATTATATTTACGAGTACATCATGATCATTGTTGTTTTGTATGTTGTTGGATTCTGTGGGTCGACTTAGACTAATGCATTGGAGTTATCACCTTCATTCCTCGTTTCAGGATGAAGATAGGTACGCCTTAATGAAAGATGCAATTCTTTCCCAATCTAATTATATGAAGGATGCAATACAAGGTTATGGTATTGACCTCCATATACTGGGACTACGAGAATCAGCGAAAGAATTAGATATTCCTGTGCCATCTTTATTTACTGATGATGGTTACAAGACATTTAATTATTTTAAGCTGTCCACAAGTCAGGTAAGAAACATACGCTCACCTTATACTAACACTTGATTGTCGTCTTCACGCAGAAAATGGTGTAACTCTCAACATTTCATAACAATATTTCCAATTGTAGCTACACTACACACCACGCCAAACTTCATCTATTCCACCCTAAGCCTTTTTTTTTCTTGCAGGTAGCAACAAGGAATATGATAGGTGTTTGCTATGGTGCTGTTGTTCCAGATGGGTATGGTGTGTGTTACAACCCAAAACCAAATTCATTTTATGCAGTAGTGACTTCATTCAGACGTTGTCCTGACACAGATTCTGCCATGTTTGCGAACAGCATGGAGGCAAGTTTGCTGCAGATGCAAGGCTTGTGTGAACGCTGTAGAACTCTTATAGACACTTCAAGCTGATATGTTAATGACCAAGTGTTGTGAAAAGTGAAGTATTCGTTTAAAGCATTTACCAAAGAACTGTCGAATAGTAATGCCCGTTCATAAGTCTTTAATAATTGGGTAATGCATATTTGTTGACTATGTCTTTTAGACCCTAAATTGTTAGTTTGTCCGGTGGCGTATTTTAGAGTCAGCTTGCTTCCTGTATGTAGTGAAAGGATAGAGCTTCCGTAGTTTACAGAATTGTATCTTAAACATATCACTATTATATTATATTATATTATATTATATTATATTATATTATATTATATTATATTATATTATATTATATTATATTATATGTTATGTTATGTTATGTTATGTTATGTTATGTTATGTTATGTTAAATCATGTCATGTCGTTATATATTATATTATATTATATTGTTATGTTATGTTAAATCATGTCATGTCATGTCATGTCATGTCATGTCATGTCATGTCATGTCATGTCATGTTATGTTATGTTATATTATGTTATGTTATGTTATATTAAATCATGTCATGTCGTTATATATTATATTATATTGTTATGTTATGTTATGTTAAATCATGTCATGTCATGTCATGTCATGTCATGTCATGTTATATTATATTATATTATAATTATGATTATATTATATTATATTATATTATATTATATTATATTATATTATATTATATTATATTATATTATATTATAATTAATTATATTATATTATATTATATTATATTATATTATATTATAATTAATTATATTATATTTATAATTATAATTATAATTACATTACATTATATTATATTATATTGTTTGCAATAAAATATATAACTTTGCATATAGTTACTGATAGATATTGAAAGATATACTCTTTTATCTTTATATATTTTTATTTATAGTACAGGTCTAAATATGTAAAGGAAATTGTGCAATAAAATCAATATAGGCAAATATTAAATATTTACGAGTATACAAAAAGTAGCTTTAATTTGTTCTAGCTGTTGTTATAACGTACATGGCTGTGATAGTATTGTTCAAAGTTAGGTTTTTAAACGTTATGTACCTCACTTTTGTTTAAAGCAATTGTTATTCTTGTATTGTAAAAAGTGCAACAGTATGGTTCAAATGTGATACAGATTTTTTGGATTCATCCCAATTAGAAAAGTATATGTATAGTTAAGTATAATATTATAAATCAAACCTTTTAATACTATGTTATTGTTATTCAGACGCATATATTAAAAAACATGTATACTAAGATTGATTTTGTATTTCACTCCAGCGTTTGAACATTTATATTATGTCCAGTGATATTATGTACATTTATACTATGTCCAGTGATATTATGTACATTTATATTATGTCCAGTGTCCAGTGATATTATGTACATTTATATTATGTCCAGTGATATGTGCATTTATATTATGTCCAGTGATACTATATCATAATGATATTTTGTTCAATATGTTAGAGCATATTTGAAAAAGTATTTAGAATTCAGAATCTAAAATGGGTTGAAAAGGGGTTTTCTGGTGTCAGAAGCAGTAGCTTTTATAGCGATGACGCAAGAAGGAAAATGCAGATAGGCAAATTTTATGAAATGACAAAAATGGTAATTTACAAACCTTTCAGAAAAGAAAAAATGTCAAAAACGGGAAAACTGCTATCTTAAAAATTAATCCATAAATCGATAACGGCATAGTATTTTTGGATATTTCTCTTTCTGCTCTGCATCTGAAACTGCAACAACTCTAACGTTTGCATATTGGTGGAAATGGGAATCTCTAGTGTTCATTGAGACAGGCCAATTATCATATAAGACTGCATGACCCTCTCCTCAAAGATTGCCTAAAGGCTAACTAGGTTATCAATACCTCTAATGGAATCACCGAATGGAATCACAAACCTCTTTATTCATACATTAGGAGAACTCTTCGCCCAGGGCGACATGAGATAATTTTATGGCTTGGTGCTATATGATTTATAGGAAATCAGTAAGGTTATATACTACTACTACAACATCGGTGTATATTTCTGGCTTTGTGGTGGACTCTTGCCATGTGTATGTTTACAAATTACAGTGTATTGTTTGAAATAAAGTAATGGCCTTCAAGACAATGAATTAGATTACTGGTAATGTGGGTTACACTATAGAGAAACACAAAAAAAAAGAAAACAATGTTTTATCATTATCGGCTTATGACCGAAAACGCCAATTTTGCTCGCATTTATAGAATACATCAGTTCCACCGGCTCCTTGATACCTTTATAAGGTATCCACTAAAGAAGAAGGGCTTATTAGTGTTTATATTATCTCCATCTCAACGATATATTCATATTCTGAATGATATCTCCTATCGACTTCAACATAGTTCACAGTCATCCATTACAGTTCTTTATATCCGTATAGACGATGTTCCATTTGGTTTGCAAATGTGGCACTAGCTGTTAAAGTGGACGGATATCTATTAAATGAGGAGTAAGTGATAGAGATTTGTTGCCTATTAACTCGTGATAAGTTTAATGTGGAGTGATTTACCCAGATTATGGGCAAGTGTTGAGATTAATATTATTACCGTTTCAGACTTGACATTTTAATTCAATCAATAGACATGATTTAACACTACTTTGAAAACTTTTACTTAAGTTTTCTTATCAATGTGGATAAAGGGGTCTAAAGAACTCTTAAAATTGACTTTTTCGAATGTTAAACAAATTTTGGGGAATAGCAATCTCAGATCATTATCATACTTTACACTTTAAATACCTTTTTTCAAAATAAAAAGAAAACTGGTTGTTGGAACAGTTTGATAATCAGTCGACGAAATGATGGTTGTTTTGTATTGAAACTTTACAATTATAGGATAAAGCTCTCAGTAGACAATTTTTATTATTTTATTGGTTATCTTTTATTTCATAAAACAGATTGGTTCTTTCGAAATATCCCACTTTTATTTCTAAAATTCACGCTTCATCGAGATTATCTTTAATGAAGAAGTCAAAATGAACGGTCGATTGCGGGTGCGGCCTGGTCTTGGAATTTGATAAGGAGATTTATTAGTTTCGAGTGAAATGAATTAAATAACGGATAGGAGATGGATTATGGACGTCCCTTTCAGGGAATTAATCAATTAGTTTTTCTGGCTTTTCCCCTTCTGTAAAGGAAATAGCATCAATCACAGTTTTGTTTATAGATCTCTTCTATCAATCTTAAAGTTTATCGTCGACTTCTGTTCAGTCTATCATTTTAATTGCTAGACTCAACTTTTCTCCGCAGTTAAGAACGTCTGTCCATAAATTTCAATAAGTAAAAAAAACTTGAAACACATTTCAGAAAGCAAACTGAAACAAACATCAATGAAAAAGAAAAAAACAGTTTTTAAAACAAACAATTGAAAGCAAATACTGCTCGAAATTCATCTTTTTCACCAAAAGGGACATTTTCCATTGCTCTTTTCTGGAACATAGTAAACTTAATTTGTTTTCGTGAAATTGGAATATTGAAAACATAGAAAATAGAGCCGATGAAAACTAATGTCAACTGTACCCAAATTACGAAGTTTCATAACATTTAGTTCTCTAATCATACGATTAGATAATACCTTCGGATTTTTCAACCCGGTTTCCCCCTGTCAGTGGTGCATATAAGAGGGGCTGACATGGAAAAAGCGTCTAGTCGTTCGGATGGGACAATAAACCGAGACCCCGTGTGCTCGACTGTTGGAAATCGAAAAAGAGCAGGCTAATGCCGCTGTCCTGGCAAAATTTCCCTCATGGCACTCTGCATGGCGTTGCCCGTCTTTTAGCCCACACGATGAAGAAGAGCAGGACGCAAAAACTCCATTCATTTCATTTCATTTTCTAATCCTACGATTAGATTGTTTTATGTGGTCAAATGTCTTAAAATTACGATGAAAATAAATCCAAACCTGTGTTGAGTATATTTATGTCTGCTTTAGGTCCTCTGGGGAAGATTTGATCGACTAACATGAAACAAAATTAAGCAAACATTGTTGATAAGCCGCTTTTTATATTGAATTATATTATTAGACAAAGTCTAATCTAAAGTAAGAGAAAGAGTGTGAAAATTATCTGTTTAACATAAGACATAATGTGTCTTTATCAAAGTGAAGACATGTAAGACATGTAACAGTACTGTTTTGAATTCCTCTTTGTAATCCCATATATATGAACAATTATGTCATTGCCATTGATAACCAGTTTTAAGGGAAGATTGAAAGAAAATTGAAAAATAGACATAATCATTTTGAGCAAACAGCAAAATTTATATTTCAACTACAAAGAAAATTTGTGATAGAATACAAAAATACTTTCACGTGAAATTTGACGTTCACGACTGAAACAGTTTCTGTATAGTAGTGGCAATGAGTTTTAAGTCTTTAAAGGGGCAGTATGCAAAATATCTCTTTGATCAAACTGTATTGTTTGAAATATTGGCTTAATGTTAAACTTGTCGATATATCCTTCTCTCTTGGACTCATTTTGAACATTTTGAATAAAATTAAGATTCAGGAGACATTTTATTGCAACATTATCTGCGAAGCAGTCCATATAATAATGAATTGTATATAAGGGGAAGTAATAATATTCCATGTGAATATTCAAGACCATTTTAAAATGCCGAATCGATCCAAACTGTACTTGTATCATACCTAAAGGGATACTACGTCTTAGAATAAACATAAAATTTAAAAATTTTAAACTTGGCCAATAAGAGCATATATTCATCAGTAGATATACCTAGTGTCATAAATAACATAACAGGATACTCATATAATCCGATAAATCTAAAAAACTTAATAAAAATGCAATTAACTATTGAAAAACGCTATTATAATTTAGACACCCATTAATGACTTAAATATTGAACACATAATACTAATTGTTGAGAAAATTAAACATTATTTATTAATTTCTACATACAATATATTGGTATACGTGCACCTTTGTAATCTTAGGCCTACTTTGACTGACCTTAGTATTTAATTCATCAGCCTGAATCGTCTTGAAATTAGGGAATAATGCATAATACAGAAGAAATTTCTCCCACTGCAGCATTCTATGAAATTTTGAATCTTCATAATGGAAAAATACATACAATGACCGAAATTGTGGGACCTTTTCGATAAATGATCTGTTATCATACTGCCAAGGCTCTGTGTACTACTAATAGGGTCAAGAGATGCCTAGAAATTTGTAGGTATTTTTTCCCTTATTAGGTTTCAATATACATTTTGATAATTTTTTATTTTTCCCTATATTAACAATAACTCTAGTCAAACCGTTATTCCCCCAAAAGCACTGTTGCCATACCCATTTGTGTGACACACAAATTAATTTACAGGTTACGCACCATCAGCAATTGTTCTCTTCTGCCATCTCTTGTCTTAATAACATTTCAAAGAAAATATCTTTTTGTTATTCTTGACACCTGACCATCATAATTAATGCTTTCAATTGCAATTTGGGGAAATAATAAAACCGAAATTAAAATTTAAAAAGATGTATGGTCAATTTCTTGACAGGTATTCATTCATTCATTACAGGTCGAGAAAATTTTAATTTAATCTCCTTGAAACAGAAATTGGAGGCATGATAATCCCAACTTTATATTTTTCTATTATTAGATACCTGGGTTATCCCAATAGCAAATGACACTTCGAGAACAATCAATATTCGTAGTTTGTTACATGTATTCAAACACTCAACTAATTAAATGACAACTTTTCAAAACTGTAAAACGAACATACGGCTTAATTGTAAAATAAAAAGGAGTTCGTTACATCTATTATCTTTTTAAATCATGTAATAATTGATTACTTAGACCTAAACTGCTATTATAAGAGCCCAAGGCCCAATATTATATAATATGATACCAACCTAACCACCGTAAACATTAGACAAAACCCAACACAAATATTCCTATATATTTTGATTCGAATCTTGTTTTCAACTTTAATATATTCTTTCTGAAATTAAAAGCATTAATAATGATGTCAAGAATAACAAAAAGATATTTTCTTTGAACCATCATGGGTTTGTTGTATGAATTTAAATGTCTGCATGTTTCAAATCTTTCACTGAGAAAGGGGAGGCCGGGTATTTCTTCAGCACATTTCTTGTGCAATTTGTGATACAAGCAACAAATTTGGCATACTTTTACTTTAATATGTTGAGAACAATTTTGGAGCCACGTAAAATTCCTAGGTGAGACGCCATTTTGAACTTCAAAATGGTGACTATCACAAATATATAATTGCCAATATTTCTTGATCTATGTTAGCTATAAACCGGTTTTTGGTGTCTAATTGTTTCATTTTTAGGGTCAAGAAATCCCATGTTTTATATTTCAAGTGGCTACAACTGTTGCCAGGTCTAATTTGAAATTGGCCACCATCAAAATCAGCAATTGTTTTTGTGTTCCATAAAGTTTTCTGCTGACATGGAATCCGCTTGTTTGTCACATAATTCTTTTCACTGGAATATATTCTAGCAGTCGACACTTGGAATTCCAATTACAACTGAGGATTATAAGGAAATTTGGCCGTGAAAGATTTGGATATTTGGTAATGACTGAAATCCACCATTTTGTATATGATAAATAGATAATAAATTTGTCATTGCTTTGAAAAGATAGGAAAAATTCTGCAGGTTGATATGTATAAATAACCCATGTTTATCAAAAATGTCCGACATGTCAATTATTTATCATTTCCGGAGATATCCGAAATAAAGTTCGCACGAAACTAGGTTACGAATCTTCTAGACACTTAACCTAAGTAAGGAAAATGAATGATTTTGTTTGATGTATAACATGGAAACCTTCTCTGACAGTTGCGAAAAGTTGAAACATGCGTTCATAAATAAACATGACATGCAACCTTTTTTGTAATTGTGTTTGAATATCCTTTTGATATCTCATTTTATTAAAACCTTCGAGCATATGACAACAGCATTTCTTCCACTGAAAATCACTCGTATTATTAACTAATATTAACTAACAAAGGAGTCAATGATTCAATGATTTTAATCACAATGTACGGATGACCTATTATATCTACACTCCAAAATATATACACATAGAATAATACATGTGAAAATTAATGTCACAAAGCCCGGACACAAGCTAGATTTTACTCTGGATTCGAGTCGGCGA
This sequence comes from Lottia gigantea, assembly GCF_000327385.1. Classification (NCBI taxonomy): domain Eukaryota; kingdom Metazoa; phylum Mollusca; class Gastropoda; family Lottiidae; genus Lottia; species Lottia gigantea. The sequence goes on along the minus strand of NW_008710049.1, from coordinate 57,697 downwards.
CATAACACGGCGACAAAGACTGTTCGTGTGTCCGCAACACCAAGTGTATTTGTTTCAGAAACGATTCAAAAGTTCTAATACAGTTCTCAAGTACGACTCACTTTAATTTCTTGATTACTCAGTATCAGTTGAATTCGGCTCAAGTAATATTCTATGGTCTATTTAAGAAATAAACTGTTACCCTATGGCGGTTATGTTCGTAAACAGACAAAGGTTGGGTGGGAATTTGAATAAATGTGCTTTAGCGATACCAAATTAATTATGGATAGGTGTTGATTTAAAAGGCAGGAGTATTGGAGATAGATGAAAGAGAATTGTTTTACTGTTGCCTTATAACTTCTTACTATAAACAGTTTTATAAGGCAACCGTGAAGCAAAATGTGAATAAGTCGGAAATTTTTAGTAAGGAATGCCGAAATCTTGTAAAGGGAGATATTATATTTTTATTATGTTATTGTGGTCTGTTGTAAGGTTAGCTACGAATATGACGCACAGACAGCAATCAATAGTTATACAAAAAGAATAGTGTTTATGTTTATGGTGTATATACACAAATTTGAAAAAACCACATCATAACAAAATAATACATAACAACAAATACACACCATATAATAGGGACACCACTTAATAGTTATAAAAGGAATATAGTGTATATTGTATCTAAGATTGTATTATAGGCACTATCATAGCTAAAACCACAACCACAAATGATTGAAAATTAATTAGATTATGATTAAATGCATAAAATGGAATAAGCAACAGAAAACAGATACACAATTTTGTTGTAATTCATCAATGCAGTTCTCCATAGTTTATAGAGGCGAATAGAAATGGACGAAATCACTGATTCAACTGAATGCCCGTCCATGTATCACCCAACATATATTTCTGATAATTATTTTTGACTGTGGGTGCATTTATTCTGGTTTATTCAAAGTTTATATTCTTACCTGGCATCGTTCGACTTATCAGTTACACCACCTACAACGAGAGCATGTGCATTCAAAACAATAAAATCCCGACTTAATTGGAACACCCACGCAAAAAGCCACACCTTGTATTTCATGGAATATAAGATATAGGCTGAGCCTTACGAATTGATTTTAATTTGCAGGTTTCACAAGGATGTGAACTTGAGAAGTCAATGAATACGAGCAATCCGACGGCAGAATTTCACCCCTTTAAAGTCAGCACTTCTTTTTTCCGATCATTTTAAAGAAGACGACGTTGATAGAATATCACTGTGCGTTGTTCGTCCTCAACCATCTGCTAATCTGCATTTCCAGATTATTTTCACAAATTCTAGTGTTTGCTTCTACCAGTCGAACAGAATCTCTTGCCACCAGTCCTATAACAACCTCTACAACCAGTCCGACAACATTTTCTACTACCAGTCCAACCACTTCTCCTACTTCTAGTCCATAAAAATATGTTACTACTAGTCCTAGTACAATCCTTCCTATCAGTCCGACAGCAAATGGACCGGAAGTAGCAGATGTTGATGCATGTGTAAAATATTAGCAAATGTGGAATCATCGGTCAGTCTATAGGTTGGTAGAGGCGGATCTCTCCGTACAACAAAAATCTCAAAATCTACCTTCTAGCTTTCCACGAAAGAGTTCAATTCAATTCAATTCTTTTTTTCGGTACTGTGTGGCTGTACTCCAGCTGACAACTGTCAAAATATCCCTCAGAGGCTGGAATAGAGGCAGATGTTTCGGACTATGTGGCTGTTAGTCATGATACAAATTATACACATAGTTAAGAAACCGTGAATATAAATATACACAAAATATATATAACATATCATATAATACAAGATAATGAATATTAAAATCACATATGAAAAAATAAATAAATGCTACGCAAGAGTTCCATTAATCACTGAAAATAATTTACCTTCATAAAACTAATCTGCCAGACAATCCTTTGTCAAATTAAATCTCACAAATATCTAAGTTAATTTGGAATTATAAACCATGTGTATCATACGGTGATTTAATGTTTTGTATTCATATTTGGACATGTTTCATATTGAGACGTATTTACATTTTCTCACCCGATTCGCCTTTTATTAGTTGATTATTTCAAGAAGTTGTTAGTGGCTATTACTGCTTATAACATAACAAGGGCACCCTCCACCACCAGAGGTAAAAGTTAGTTGCAGTAGCTAACAAAGGCTAACAATTATACTGCTCTTAACAGCTAACAAAGGCTAAAATGGGCCACAGGTAGCACCGGGGTATTGTATCTTGGGCATTGCCTGTACCAAGGTATTCTTTAGTGGGCCACGGGAAGAATCAGGCTATTAATATTGAAACTCTTGTAGTAGTAATAGTAGATCATTTTAACTGGTCCATTGGCTGTAGCAGGGTATTTTGACTGGATCACTGATTGTACTAGGTCATTATTTCTGGACCAATGGTAGGAATAGTCTAGCATGCCGTCATACAGTCAACAACGTGGCACGAGGTTGTAACCATCTTTTCCTCTATGTAAATCACTGTAATAAAGTTATTTAAAATACACAACATCCCAGTCCTACATCCCAGTCAGCCTTGTGTAAGCCCTAATACACAGAACTTCTATGTCTATAACGAACTTAGTATTGAATTTTTCATCTCATTTCACAAATATTCAAAATAAAATTTTCAAGTGCACCTATAGAGGTATATCTCTTGGTTCCAAAGAAACATAAGGTTCATTTGAAATAAACATTTGTCAATAATTCAGTAATTTGAAACGACTAAAATCTGAACCACAATATTTTGTACGTATAAAATAAGCCAGTTCAGAATTAAGCTTATAAATGCACATTTGCAAAAATTCGTACTTTTGTCTTTAAATAAACAATGTTGATTTACTAAGACGGTTTATGGAAAAGGATACAACAGGTTTACTATTAATAGTACTCAGATACATTTACATTTGTCAGACTCATGATATACTCTTTGAACTGAACATTCTTACTTGCTTTCCATAATGTTCTAAGAGATAAATGGATTAACTGTAAATGTAGTGAACCCTTCGCGTAATATCCTCTTCCATCGCTGGTCATAGACTGCCATAGTAAATAGACGTTGTTTATCCCAAGACAGATGTAGGGAATGTGCAATGTATAATGCCGAACTGGCTCATTTGAATGTATTTTGGGCCCTTTGCCAGATTTACTTCAAGATCAAGTGAGACAGCCCAGATCTAATTTAATGCAAATTTTAATTCATACACATAAGACGATAAACTGAGGCAACTGTGGCCTAGATGTAGCCTATGGTAAGCCAAATTCCCAAAAACATTGAGTCATTGAAGATCATGATAACAAAATTGTTTCAGATTACACCATGCTCATTGTGCTCATCATCATAAGCTCAAATTGAAGAGTGGCACTTAAAAGTATATTATAACTCTATTCAAATTTGACATTATCTAAAAAAAAAGTTCCAATTATCAGAACATTTCGGACTACATTTACATCGCTAATAATAGTAGCCGCAGGCCTAAATAAACTTATGCAAAAAGTCCTTATTATAGATCTAGGCCTATATATCATTATCTTAAAGTTTAAGGAGCCAATATTAAAAATGCTTTAACTTAGTCTCTTTCATTCTCTTGAAAATTCAACGTAAATAATCTCACCAATCGGCAATAAAATCATAGGCAGAACATAATTCTCCATTTTCGAGTTGATGACCTTTACAGAATCAGGTCAAAAATAAGTTTGGTACTAGTAAAAATATTTTACAAAATCGTACCTAAGTAACATCGCCCAATTTATGACACGATCTAAATCAATTATTTTATATATAGGCACAGCTTTATGGAACAATAATCACTGGTTAAAGTTTTATGCAACGTTAAGTCAACGTTAAGGACATAAATTCAACTTTGACAACACCAACATACTGACAATCAATAAGCACATAGATAAAACCAGGAGAGTTCATGAAACTATCCACATCAGAAGATATCAGCATGACCTTAACAGAGATGAAGGTGTTCGTTTATCGCATGCATATGATAAACTTATCAACTTTTAATTATTCATATTCATAAATGTATTCAATTTAATAAAAAAAAATTCAACTTTAAGCATAGTTAGTTATTTGAAACAATGCAATTTTCTATTAATAAAAGACTCCAATACCAGCAATAGTTGTTTATTTAATCTTCAATTAAACTTTTTTAATTCATTTACCTTATTTCAATTATTTTACTTAATCAGCCTGTATGTTATTTTAAGAATTATGTACCTCTTATTATACCTGTTAAAATTTAATGTATCATTAAACTATTTATCTCTTGTGTGTTCTTAATAATAAGCATTAATGTATATATAGTTTGCCCATCACATCTTCTCATTATGTTCCTGAGGACGACGGGGGAAACATGTCGAAACGTTGCATAAAACTTTAACCAGTGATTGTTGTTCCATAAAGCTGTGTCTATATATCGTACTCACAATTGCTAAATGCCATTCAAAGAAATTATTTTATAGTTTATAATATTGTAAATTTCAGCACTCTCAGCGGTCAAGTTACAATAGCTTGGTACCCCCGAGGCCTAGCAACAATAGCGTGGTAAACCAGAGGCCCATGAACAAATGCTTGGTAAAGTCAATGGCCCAGAAAAAGTAGGCCTAGCTTTGTAAAACCAGTGAGTCAGTAGGCCTAACACCAGCCTAGCGGTCTAACGAAAGCCTGGTAGAACCAGTGACCCCCCAAAAAAGCTTTGTAAAACCACCGAATCAGTAACAATTAATAGCTAATTGTATAACCAGTGGCCCGTAACATTAGCCTGGTATAACCATTTGCCAAGAAACAATAACCTGGTATGGCCAGTGGCCTATATAAACAAGACCTTGGTTTGGCCAGTGTCTTAGAAACAAGACCTTGGTATAGCCAGTGTCCTAGAAACAAGACCCTGGTTTGGCCAGTGTCCTGGAAAAAAGACCCTGGTATGGCCAATGTCCTTGAAACAAGACCCTAGTATGGCCAGTGGCCTAGAAACAAGACCCTGGTAGGACCAGTGACATAGGAACAAGACCCTGGTATGGCCAGTTGCCTAGAAACAAGACCCCAGTATGGCCTGTGGATAGAAACAAGACCTCGGTATGGTCAATAGTCTAGTAACAAAACCCTGGTACTAACAGAGATCCGGTAACAGTAGATTGGCTATACTAGTAGCCCTGTGACAATAGCCTGGTTTTGCCACAGGTCTAGTAACAGTAGCCTGGTAGCCTACTACCAGTAGTAACAACACACTGGCACTGGTTGGTAAACAATAACCTAACCAGGTAGTACACGTAACCCATTCCCAACAACCTAGATCTGTCGGTTGCCCAGTACCTTTATACAAGTACTACCAGTGGTCTCTAGTAACAGTTTCCTGTTACTACCTATGGCCCAGTAACCACAGTCTGGTACTATAAATAGCCCAGTAACAATACTCCGTTACTACCAGTGACCCGTGCTGTGCTACCAGTGGACCAGTAATAATACACTGATACACAGGAGGCCCAGTTGCATTACCTTGGCATAACTAGCCTAGCCTAGCTACGATACCTAGTACTAGAACTGGCCGAGTAGCAATAGGCTGACAATAGTAGCCAAGTAACAGTACCCTGGTACTATCAGTGGCCTAGAAACAATACCCAGGTTCTACCAGAGGTCTAGTAGCAATACCCAGGCACTACCAGAGGTCTAGTAACAATACCCAGGTACTACCAGAGGTCTAGTAACAATACCCATGTACTACTAGAGGTCTAGTAGCAATATCCAGGCACTGCCAGAGGTTAGTAACAATACCCAGGTACTATAGAGGTCTAGGTAACAATACCCATGTACTACCAGAGGTCTAGTAACAATACCCAGGTACTACCAGAGGTCTAGTAGCAATACCAAGGCACTACCAGAGGTCTAGTAGCAATACCCAGGTACTACCAGAGGTCTAGTAACAATACCCAGGTACTACCATATGTTTAGTAACAATACCCAGGTACTACCAGAGGTCGAGTAACAATACCCATGTCTTGGTAACTCCGCAAAAGAAATGCCGGGTCTAGGTATAACCATGAAATTACGAATATATTTTTTATTATTAATTTTAACCTTTGTTAGCTGTTGGCAGCAGTATTATTGTTAGCATTTGTTAGCTGCGAGCAGTGGATTATTATTAACGTGATAGCCTTTGTTAGCTGTTCGTAGCAACTAACATTTACCCCTGGAGGCGGAAAGGCGTCTTTGTTATGTTATAAGCAGTAATAGACACAAACAACTTGAAAGAATGAACTAATAATAGGCGAATCGGGTGGTTTTCTGAATGCATGTATCGATTTTTCTTTTGAATCATTATGTAGCTAAGGGCAACGGGTTACACTGACTGGGATTATGACAAATGCACAGTAATTAGTCGATACTCAATATATTATGTTGTTCCTCGAAGCATACATTTTAAAAAACTGTATCAGTGTTAAAAGTGATAAATGTATTAAAAAAGATAGTTTTTTTTTCTGTATAATACTTTAAAGCATAAGATTATATAAGACATAATATGCACCCCACTTCACGATTCCAATTTTTCTACTAAATTATACGAAAGATATTTACAGCCTAATTATTATTTTGGTTTTAATCTTTAATATAATATGTAAATTGTCTTCAGAAGTATTAGAAATGTTCGAAAATCGCATGATTCCTTTAAAAATATCTCAAACTATGAATTGCTTTTCCTATTTTATGTTCTTTCTATATATGGCAGTATCTCCAGAAAAATACATCATATCTTATTAACTTTCAAACGCCGATTATTCTGGACACACATGAATTTGAAGGTGAGCTGTGAACACTAATACTGATTCCGTTTCTGAGACTAAGATACGCTTGGTAAAAAAAAAAATCTCTTTAATAGTGCATGGCATTGTATGCATTCAGCAAAACATAATAAAATGTTGATATTAAACATTTAACAAAAGAATAGTATTATCTCGGTTGTCATGTCAAACAATCATTTAATTCAACTCTCATAATATTAAGTCTAAGTGTTACACCCAAACTTGTTTAAATTTTTATGAAAGTAAACACGGCGTATCATATTGATTATTCCTTATAAAAGTTAATTAAAGATCAACATTCATTTCTGATATTTTTTATTCGTTTTTATTACTTGACACGTTTTAATAATTTCTTGAATTTCAAATCGAGTTAACCAGAGTCCTTATCTTATTTCGAATAAACTCAATTTCTGTTACTGGGTTTGCCATTCCATTTCCGCAGTCAACATCGCTTATATTATATACATTTTGTATTTTCAGATGTGGTTCGATTCATGGCAAGAGTAGTAATAATGGGTAGCTGTCTATTATTCATCAGCCTGCTTATTAGTTCCAAATCAAGTAAAATACCACAATACCAAAAACCACCAACACCATTACCTATGAGAAAGAAAGCTTCTCGATCATTAGCCGCGACACTATTACAAAGGCCATCACCATCCACAACGACGATTCCAAAACAGAAAACTGGTTATTATTTATGTCCAAAACTAACTGGTGGGTTGGGTAATTCGATGTTTGTGTATGCTTCTTATTTCAGTGTATTAAGATTTCTACTCAAGCATTGGCTTTATTTTATCATCATTCAATTAAACAAAATCCTTGACAGAATCCGATTTTATATGAATTATGAGAATGAATTTTGTAGAAAGTGTTCAATACAGACTTTATCTTAAGGTGAGAAGTAATGTTCGTGCAGTATTCTCGATAAATTAGAAGCAAATTTACGGGGGACGCGATTGTTGTGCTCTGTTTTCTACAGGCTCGACAATTCCACACTGGTCACCATACTTCGTCTTCGTAAATTATGTGCCAACAAATACCGAGCTATTATAAGATGTAAAGATGGGAGTTACTTACTATTTTGTTTTGTATATAATAGAATCTTTTGTACAGTAATTTTTTATTTGTTATAAATTATTTATTTCTTCTCATAGAACAATGAACATGTCTGCAAATTTTCAGAAATAAAAGTATTTTGTTTTAAGATATCGAGTAAGGCAAAGTAAACACACAAGTTCTCTTATATTGAAACATCATGCATTATGTGAAATGTGTTGAGTGTTTATATAACCAAATTAACAATCTAATTAAATTATAGAGTGAACACAAATTGGAACCAGATCCAACCACCCGCTTAAGCCAAAGCAGAAAACTGTCTGACATTAAATAAAAATTAGGCATTAGCTTTGCCTTACCATGAACAAACCATAGAACTGTATACTGACTGGAACGCCAAATCAAGTCAATTTACGAATTCTACGTGCACGGTTTCGGTAACGTGGTGAACAATGTCAAATTTATTGATGTCAGTTTAGAAAAGTTATGAATGAAAATGTTCTTAAATAATTTTCACTTCTAAGTGATAATGACTTTTGTCGTCTTTTTATAAAATTTTTTGGTGTTTTTGACAATTCCTAGAAATATTTCCTTCAAATTTTGAATGTCGTTCCAGAACCGCTAGTACAGAGAGATTAATAGTATTACCGTTTCAGAACATTTAGTTCTCTAACCATACGATTAGATTGTTTTATGTAGTCAAATTTCTTAAACCTGTGTTGAGTATATTTCTCTTTGCTCTAGGTCCTCTGGGGAAGATTTGATCGACTAATATTAAACAAAATTAAGCAAACATTGGTGATAAGTCGCTTTTTACATTGAATTATATTATTGGACAATCTTAAGTTGAGAGAGAAAGTCCGAAAATTTTCTGTTGATACTCTAGATTAGAAAAATAATAGCCCAACTAAGTTATGTTAAATGTGATCAATACAACTCACTGACTGATTAAAATGTTAAATGAGCTCAGATTAAGACATTAGGTTACCTGAAGTGGAGTCATTTTCAATGGATGTTGATTATAATAAACCTTACATGTGTATATATACTGTAGTTTCTCATTCCCATGTAGGAACATTTAAATGAACATTGCCACCGTATGTCATTGTCACATATTCTACTGTTAGCTATTTTAGGGACCATAAAATAGATATGATCGTTTTGAGCAGACAACAAAGTTTTTATTACAGAATAGCACTAACCACAAAGAAAATTTGAGACAAACGGCCTCCGTGAAAGTTACGTTAGAGCTCTGCAACATATCACGGTAATGAATGGCTATTTTTTACCGGAAGTATGTCAAAATTGTAATGATCGCGTGATTCTTTGTTTGTAAACAAAGTCAATGAAAACCAAACATCTGTGAGACATGCATTCAAACTGATAATAAAATGTATCATTGGATGACCAAGCGTCAAAATTTAGCATTAAATGCATATGTAAGTGTCAGAATTACTCCCAAAGAATCTAATTTAAGAACAGGGACAGCTGTGTCATTTTGGGGGTTGATTTAGTCTTGAATAGATGTAATTTATAGTATTCAGAAGTACCGAAAATCACATAATTCCTTTAAAAAGAAATTCCTTTGAAGGCTCAAATTTCACAGTGAGCTGTGAACACTATTACTGATTAGCTGAGCTAAAAGATCCAGTTTCTGAGACTTAATTATGTTTGGTCAAAAAATGGACCACCTGTCTCTTTAAAGGAATTTTATAACTTATTCTGTAAGAATACACTCGTCCTACAGCTTAAATTTGTGTTTGATTGTGATCATTGGTTAAACATGCATTCTACACTTATCTATTTTTATACGCCCTCTTGGAAATGTGGATAATGTGGATGTATATTGCCGTCGCCGATCACGTTTCTTGTAGGCTCGATAGAGACTACAGTTTTGATCTGATCATGATCAAACTTTGTATGCATGTATATATTGATGAGATCCCGATCAAGTTCCAAATTGGTAACAAATGAATGGTTTCAGAGATACTGCCCTTGACTTAGTAAAACACGTCAAATTTTGCTTGTAGGTATGATAGAGGCTATGGTTATCTAATCGTGATGAAACTTGGTATACTTGTATATAATGATGAGAGTCGGGTTCGAATTGGGTAACAAACGAATAAACAGTTTCTGAGTTCTTGCCCTTGACTTAGTAAAAGCACGTCTAATTTGGCTTGTGGCACGGTAGAAACTACCGGCAATAGAAAGGTGGGTGTAAAATTCCAAATTCCTTTGATGAAGATCATAATTATTTGTTTTGCGTCAGATAAGACCTTAAAATCGAAGCTAATGTTGCGCCAAAGGCTGTGCAAATATTTGGGAATGACAACGAATGATTATTTTAGAACACATTTTACAATTATAATTTCCATGTTTATTCGTATACAGTAATGTTAATGAGCTAAGTTATGATAACGCTGAAAAATCATTTGAAAAATAAATATTAATTTGTGGTCAATGACAAAATAACGCACTATGTCCATGGATGTAAGAGCAATATAAGTTCCAGTTGGCTCTATCAGTTCCCATAACCAGGAAATAACCCTTCTGTCTTTTCCTGTCCCAGTTGGCTTAACTAAATGCTAAGGAGAAAAGGTTTCAGCCAGTGGCTTAATTAGATGAGTGGACTTACGTGGGTTGGGGCCCCTCCCTCTGGAAATTTTTTTAAAATTAAATACTGCATTTTCAAACCACTCTGCACGTTAATTTAATGCCACTGGTTTCGGCCTCAGCCTAAATGGAACAATGTTGAAAATAAAGATTTGGGTTATACAGTCAAGTAACCTAATTTCGTGGAAACCTATTATTCGTGGATTTCCGGAAACGATTAAAAATTTACATGAGCGACCTTCGCATTAGTTTGTTTTGATAAACATGGGTTTTATGTACAATATCAGCTAGTAAAATGAATTCAGTACTTTCAAGCAAGGTAAAATGTATTAATGTATACTTTGACAAATACAAAATGGCGGATTTCAGTTATTACCAAACGTCTCAATTTTTTATGTAACACAAAGTGGACCATATTCTTATGTAGTTTCAGTGACTTTAAGCAATAAATAACGCTACGTATCTTATTTTGTCAGTCACTATTTTTTTTTAAGATCATGGTTCTTTGAAGGAATTGTCACTAGTTATAATGAATTGATATTGAAGATAAATACTAAGAGAAGTTAATTATACCACCCGGTATCCATACATGTTTTTCTCGACTTATTTATAGATCAAACATTGTACACGAAAATAGGTGCATTCTGCCGCCGTTGCCGAGTAGGTTACTCATGAAATATGGGTCAAAGTGAAGGATTCATAAAGAAAATCGAAATAAACCAATTTTAATTATTTTGTAGAATATCTGAGGAAACATCTAAGACATAAAAAACCATTTTTCGTTTTTTAACTTTGACGAAATTCGGTGTTGAATCCTTATATCCACGAAAATAGGTTACACCACTGTACATCTTTTCAAAGCAAATGACCGACATTTTAGGCCCAGACTTCGCGAATCTTTATTCAAGACTTGGTGTTCCCCGTCTTAATTATGGGTTTCCTCCGCTGGTGTAAGACTCCCGTTGTCAGAATGTAATAAAATAATGCCAATAAAATATCATTTTGATATCGATGACAATGTTGATATTGATAATAAATAAATTAATGATCAAATCAAAGCAATCAATTGTAAAAAAATTGTCCTGAATATGCTTATGCTCCTCTCTTACTTATTAGGTTTCAATATACTTTTTGATAATTATTTAATTTTCCTTATATTAACAAAGACTGTTTCAAAACCTCCAGTCAAACCTCATTTCCCCAAAACATTGTGGCATTGAAGCATTGTTCTTTTCTGCCATCTCTTGTCTTAATAATATTTCAAAGAAAATATCTTTTTGTTATTCTTGACACCTGACCATCTTAATTAATGCTTTCAGTTGCAATTTGGGGAAATAATAAAACCGGAACTAATTATGAAATAGATGTATGACAGGTATTCATTCATTCATTACAGGTCGAGAAAAATTAATTTAATCTCCTTGAAACAGAAATTGAAGGCATGATAATCCCAACTTTATATTCTTCTATTATTAGATATCTGGATTATCCCAATAGCAAATGACACTTCGAGAACAATCAATATTCGTAGTTTGTTACATGTATTTAAACACTCAACTAATTAAATGACAACTTTTCCAAACTGTAAAACGAACATACGGCTTAATTGTAAAATAAAAAGGAGTTCGTTACATCTATTATCTTTTAAAGCTAATTATATAATCGAAGAACCTCAGCCCTAGGCTATCAGATACAAACCTAACCACCGTAAATATTAGGCATGCTCGAACACAAATATTCCTATACATTTTCACTCGAATCCCGTTTCCCACTTTTATATATTCTTGCTGAAATTATTAATTTATAAATTGATTGTTAAAATATTATCATTGTTAACATAGTGCTCAATACAATTGTAAATATGAAATAAACGGAATCATAAGAATCGAAATATTGAGTGAGTTTTTTTTTCTCTTGACTTTGAAAACGCTTTCAATTTTTAGCTCGTAAACACTAAAAGGCACGATTCTTGACGGATTTTGACAAAACTTAATATTTGTATTCAATATGAAAGCAACCAGTGGTCACATATTATCTTGTCTGGCAAGCTATCATTATGGTGGTTGTGAATATATATTTCTCTGTCTTGTTTTCGGAAGCATTACTAACCTAAGTAAAGAATATGAATGATTTTGTTTTATGTACATAGAAACCCTCTCTGTAGTCGGGAAAACTTAAGATATAACCTTTGAAACGTGGGTTCATGAATAAACACGGCACGCATCTTTTTGTTGCAACAGCGATTGGGATAATTAAAACATTCTTTTAATATCTCATTTTATTAAAACTTCCATGCCCCCGACAAAAGAATTACTTCCACCGGAAGTCACTCGTATTATTAACTAATATCAACTAACAAAGGAGTAAATGATTCATTAATAAATTGCTCAATCGCCATGTAATTACATGACCTCTGGACTCTATGCAATACACATGGAATAATACGAGTGGAAAATTTCACAAATAAAACTCAATCAGCGTGTAGATAAAATATAATATACCGCCTTTCACTTACAGACGGAAACAACTTTTTATACCCCTGTCCGTCCTGTCCACAATTGCTCGTAAACCCTGTGGAAGGCACAATTCTTGACGGATTTTGAAGAAAATTTATGTATGTGTTTTTAATCACACAAGGAAAAACCCTATCGATATTCAGAAACATCGAAAAATATGTGAGTAATTGCCCTTGTTCATGAAAACCTGTTTTCAGCTTGTTAACACTTTAGAAGGTACAATTCTTATCGGATTTTGACGAAACATGATGTGAGAGTTTCTAGTCAACCAAGGATGAACCGTATTGAAAATCGAAAAATATTACGTAAGAGTTATTGCCTTGTTCTTGAAAACGCGTTCAATTATTAGCTTGTAAACACTCCAGAAGGCACGGCACAATTCTTGACGGGTTTTGACGAAACTTGGCATGAGTGTTTGTAATCGCCCAAAGATAAACCCTATCGAAAATACAAACTATTCAATATGCGTTATTGCCCTTTTTCTTGGAAACTCGTTCAATTTTAGCTTGTAAGGTCATTGATTCATCTAAATATCGTTCGATTGCTGTGACATCGGACTCAATGTTAGATGTACACTTTCTGATAAAGGTATGAATATCTGAATGATTTACAAAATGTCGATAAAGGTTAATATCATGATTATAGAATGGGGAATTACTTTACTAGGTTTCTCAACATATTACAAGTTGTAGGAAATAGTTTTAGGTTTAATCCCTTTTTCTAAATTAAGCAATGAGTATAATTTCTGAGAAAGATCCAATTTGAACATAGTTTTAATAACAATAAATTCACAATCTATTTTGAACCACAAAACACTTACCAGATTCAGTATGAATAGCAATTCATTTCATATTGAACAATAATAAAAGATTCTTTTTTAATAAAGAATCGATTTACAAACCATAATGAACGAAAAAATAAAATACGTTTCAATAATAAACCAATTCACAAATTTTAATACCCGATCATTGAATTTAAATAACGAATCAATTTGTTGAAATGCATAAATATCCTTTTGAGTTTTTAATTGTGTTAGTAACCAACACAAAAGGCCTAGAGCCTTAAAAAGGATTCAGATAAAATTGAACTTAGGTTTGAAATTTATTAGTCGAGTATTTTCTATAGAACTGAAATTTATCTCTAGACCTACAGTTTTATACTCAGTTCCTAACACATTAAAAATCTTATAGTAGGGCAATTCTTTCCATGACAGTTAAAGTATGGATTCAAGTTCAATCGGTTTCAAGTAATATTCTGTGGTCTATTACGCATTAAACTACGTTAAAGATGTGACGTATTCCCCAACTATTAGCACATGCCTATGTTGGCAAACGCGAAATCATCGGATAGTCTGAAAGCTTGAATAGGCGAATCTCTCGGAACACCTCAAAATCGCCCTTCTCGCTTTTAATGCATGGGTTCATTCCAATAATCCATAAACAATAATTTTCTTTAATATAAACAACATAAAAATCAACAATACTTTATCAAATTAAATCTGACACATATCAAATTTACTTTCAAATTTTAAAACGTGTGTATGACGACTTTCTATATTTACGTAAGGTTTGTTTGTTTTCTAAATGCATTTTCCTTGCATTGATTAATATTTATAATGGATATGGATTTATATAACCTGCATGAATAAATTTTATTTTTTTGTATTATTACTCATATCTAGTTTCCCAAACTGTTTATAATATTTGTTTTTGTATTGATGTTAGGTTGAGATGTAATAGATTATGTAACCACCAGTTATTTCTTCAATTGAATCATTAGGTAGCTAAGGGCAACGGGTTACACGGATTAATTGGCTGGGATTATATCAAATGCACAGTAATTAGTGGATACCCAATATGTTATGTTGTTCATAGAAACAAACATTTGAAAAAACTATATCAGTGTTAAAAGTGATAAAGGTCTTAAAAAAGAGAGAAGTTTGGATATATCAATATTTATAACTTGTGAAAATGGCATTTGGGTCGTCGTCTGGAATTCGTTTTTTCAATTATTTCGCTTTGCCATCACGTAAGTTTCTGTATAATACTTTAAAGCATTAGATTATATTAGACATAACATACATCCTAATTCTCGATTCTAATTTTCTACTAAATTAAGAAACGATATTAACTCCATAACTATGTAAATATTGCATGACATTGCGTGCATTCGGCATAACATAATAAAAGTTGATATTAAACATGTCACTATCACAGAAGTTTTGTCATTAATATAATTTATATTTGGAAGAAATGTTCTGTATTTTTTAATACTTCAATGTTCAAAATACATATCGGTTGATATTGCCATATTATATATACATACTTGACCCAATCAAGCCACACTGACTGCGAATTAGAAAGGATTAGGTTATATTATTGGTGATCGCTTGGAATGACTTTCATCTTGATTTACCTAACCGATTAGTATTATCTTGGTTGTTAAACTTACATATAATTAGTTGATCTTATGCACCAAAATGAGGTAAAGTCTTATCTTTAATATATTTAAAAATTAGCTAATTTAATGCTAAACTTAAATTACTATTCTCGACCAACTTTAACTTTTAATTATTTTTGTAATCAGAAGAAATTCCCTTTGTGGCTCTTTAGTGTTTCAAAATGATAGACAATTTACATGGATATGATTTAAACAGTTTTTTTTATTTCTGTTATACATATAATCTTTATAGGATATAAATAGGGTTTCGGAAATTTTAGATGGATATGGTGACCTTACTCTATTAAAAGACATTTCATAGCACACTTTAAATGCTTTTATTTCTGGAGAAGAAATTTTAATCGGGGCAACTGCATGGCACATCTATTTTGCAAAATTAACAAGTGGTAACCTAAAATCGGATGAAAACTGTAGTCTCTATTGTATTCACAAACAAATTTTGACGTGTTTTTCCTAAGTGAGGGGCAATAACTTAAAAAACTGTTCATCAAAAAATCGTCAAATTCGAACTTTTCACAAGCAAATTTTATCGGGCAATAACTCAAAAGCCATTCATCGAAAAATCATCAAGATCTCATGAATATAAATGATCACACCAAATGTCATTAAAATCAGATAAAAACTGTAGCCTTTATTGTGTTCACAAGCCAATTGTGACGGATGGACGGACAGGGGCGACGACAATATACGACCACATTCTAAGTGGGCGTATAAAAATAAGAAATTCATATCACATTAATTCTTGCATTTATTTCTTCCATCTCTGAGAGAAAGAAATATAAAGAAATCTACTATCTAACTCTTGCAATAGTTTTAAGACTATTAAGTTCTAAAAGTTGAGTTTCAAATTAGACAAATCCACACTAAATACGACAGTGACAAAAATTTCAAATATTAAATCTGACCAGGCTTTTATTTTGTCATATATTGATTTGTTATGTGGTTCGAATGAAAAATAAGGTTTCAATTACTTGACAGATATATATTTAGTTAATTGTTAGTTGGTGCATACAATAAATAGAATTATCATTAATTGCATTTAACTAAATATATGTATAGTTTAAAATAAATCTATTCTTCTTTATTTAATTTTATTTGGTGCATACGGGATCATTATTTCCAACTCTCATAATATTATTATGGATTATATCATGTCAAAAGTACAAAAAATGACTTGCATAATATAGATCAATATTTTTAATTTAGTCTGTAATAAGTCAAAGTGTTACACCCAAACTTGTTTAAATTTTTATGAAAGTAAACACGGCGTATCATATTGATTATTCCTTATAAAAATTAATTAAAGATCAACATTCATTTCTGATATTTTTTATTCGTTTTTATTACTTGACAAGTTTTAATAATTTCTTGAATTTCAAATCGAGTTAACCAGAGTCCTTATCTTATTTCGAATAAACTCAATTTCACTCTGTTACTGGGTTTGCCATTCCATTTCCGCAGTCAACATCGCTTATATTATATACATTTTGTATTTTCAGATGTGGTTCGATTCATGGCAAGAGTAGTAATAATGGGTAGCTGTCTATTATTCATCAGCCTGCTTATTAGTTCCAAATCAAGTAAAATACCACAATACCAAAAACCACCAACACCATTACCTATGAGAAAGAAAGCTTCTCGATCATTAACCGCGACACTATTACAAAGGCCATCACCATCCACAACGACGATTCCAAAACAGAAAACTGGTTATTATTTATGTCCAAAACTAACTGGTGGGTTGGGTAATTCGATGTTTGTGTATGCTTCTGTTTATGGTATAGCCAGATCTACTGGTCGTCAATTATTCATGGAACATAACAACATGGACGCAGTGTTTGGACATCTAAACGGAACTGTGAATAAAGAACTATGCAACCGCAAACGTCTCAAAGAATTGAAGTCTAAAACACACTGCTCTTATGATCCAGACATGCTTCAAATGCCAGATCAACATAACTACTTGGTGGGAGAATATCTCCAGTCATTTAAATATTTTGAAAAATACCAAAACGAAATTCGCCAACAGTTTACCATCAAACAAGAGTTGAAGAATAAAGCTTGTGAATGCCTTCAAGACATTGCTAAGAATTATACCAGTTCATTAAATAAGACTCTGTCAACATCATCAGTGACTTTTATTAGTGTACATGTCAGGCGAGGTGACATGCTGGAGCAAAGTCATTTTAGGAAATATGGATACCAAATTCCGAAAGAAGACTATGTCATTAAAGCAATGGCTTATATGAAAACTCTTTATTCAAATATTGCGTTTGTGTTTGCCTCCAATGATATGAAGTGGGTGAAATCCAAATTTCACGGGAAAGATATATTCTTCCCCAAGCTTTCAGATGCACACAGTCAATTTGCAATATTAAGCTCATGTAACCACAGCATTACGTCTATTGGCACTTACGGTTGGTGGTCAGCTTATCTAGCAGGGGGAACAACTCTATATTATAAATATCCAGCGAGAGAAGGTTCAGATCTTCGAAAACAATTTAGCTCTGATTATAAAGATTTCTTTTTACGGAATTGGATTGGATTGAGCTAAACATTGTTTATTTCAGTGTATACTGCTTATTTCAGTGTATTAGGATTTTTACTTTATCATTGTTTTTTTTTCATCATTCAATGAAATAAAATCTTTGAAAGAATCCAATTTTTATCAGTATGAATTTTGTAGAAGCGTGCAATACAGACTACATCTTAAGGTGAAAAGAGATAAGATATGGTGACCGGTGCGGTGTTTGCTGCAGTATTTCCGATACATTTGAAAATAGACGAAGCAAATTTACGGGGACACGATTGACCTGCTCTATTTTCTACTCTATCAACAATTCTGCAACGGTCACCATACCTCGTCTTCCGACCTTAACACTGTCAGTTATTTACAAACAAATACCGAGCTATTATAAGATGTAAAGGTGAGAGTTGAAATCTCTCTTACTATTTTGTTTTGTATATAATACAATGTTTTGTACAGTAATTTTTTATTTGTTATAAATTATTTATTTCTTCTCATAGAACAATGAACATGTCTGCAAATTTTCAGAAATAAAAGTATTTTGTTTTAAGATATCGAGTCAAGCAAAAACGCTAGATCTTTTATATTGGAACATCATGCATTATGTGAAATGCGTTGAGTGTTTGTGTAACCAAACTAAGAATCTAAGTGAACACGTGTCACGTAGATCAATGGAAATAGGCAATACTAATATCATAATGTCCCTATAAATGTGAAGCATCAAACTCAAAATGAAAACAACCCGAAAATAATTATTGTAGCCTAGAGAGTGAACAGGAATTGGAACCCGCCCGATCCAACCACCCCGCAAGAGCCAAAGTTGAAAATTGTCTGACCATTACAAACAAAATTAGGCATCAGCTTTACCTTAAAATGAACAAAGAAACCAAATCAATCCACTATGAAATGCAATCAATCCATCAATAATTTGTGTCTGTATAGCAAGCACGACAAGGCGCCCGTCCAGTCACTTATCACTTATACGCTCAGTCAAAAGAGGGAAATTGTCCGATCATAAAGGGAAATTGTCCGATCATTATGAAAGCCATCCTTTTCTATCTTTGAACGGACAAACCAAAATATTATGTTGCTGGCTGCCATGTTAATGTCATCATTTGAGGAAGTTATACACTTGATAAAGAACGATTTCATAATATATTATTATCATGATATAATATTTGTGATCAGTTCCCTTGACTATTATTGAAATGAAATTAATATATTTTTATCAGTTACATCCATTGATATCTTTTAATTGATAAGTCAAGTCCCTATTTGTACTATGGTGTATGTTGTGAATGTATAGACAGACAGGGTAATAGGATATGATTACTTCTCCTTAGACTCCTGACACGTCTTTTCGTTATGAAATATTTAACCCACTTAAGATTGAAATACCTCCTCATTTGAAAAGTTCGTTAGCTGCTACCAATGTTTGGATGTCGAATTTTGTGAGCTGTTCGGATCGCGAGTACTTGTTTTATTTATTGCACATGAATGGAGATAAGCACAACAGTTTATTCTACCATAACTACTATAAATACAAATCTAATAGAAATTCATCGTCTGTATATATGCAAAATTGCAAAGAACGTAAATAGTCAAGCCATGATTCATCCTGTAAAACTTTTTATAAATTTTATAAAAAGAATGAGAGATCAAACGAGACCAAATCTAGTTGACACTGCGCAATTATAGCTATTTCCATATGCGGTTGGTAAACCAAAAACGTTTTCATCAAATTCTATGTATATTAAATGAAAATATTTCAAATTTGAAATTAAATGATTTGGTCAATAAAGATGGGCTACCGTATGCAAAAGATTTTAGCTAAAGAATACAAAGATCACCATTCATTGTGTAATCATGCAATTTTGGTCATTACGACAAGCAACGCTATGCCATTCAAATTTAAGCAGCATGCGACCATTTGAGCCATTGAGGTCTTCAGTTGATTGTCGTGCATTAAGCATTTCTTGTTTTACCAACCACATGTTGTAGTGGACGTTTCTTCAGTATGTTTAATTAGAGTACCAAGTAAGTTTTGTTCGCACCATTATGGCAGTATATAGGGAACCTAATGATGAGATATGGAGTCACAATTGAACTGAATGAAGATACCATCATACTCCATAATTGTAATCAACCCCCAATAATACATGCGATTATATTAATTATAACATATTATATTTATTGCAAAAAAAAACAAGGACAGAAACCAAATATTATTAATATGACAAATTATATTAAAAGTCAAGTAAACACAGAAGTATATTTTAAAAAACATAACAAGAAAAACGACGCGATAGATTGGGAAAATTTTAAAATATTCTTACCCTAATCTTATTACAAAATACTTTGAGGCTTTTGACACTTAAAAATAAGGAAACCCATCTTGAACATAAAAATAAACTTTTTTCAAGATAGCCGGACATCATTTATGACACATTTACACGAATAATGACACAAAATATATGAGTAATTCATATGCTGTAAATTTCAAACTGAAGGCCGAAACCCCAGATGTTCATCACTTCAAACAGAAGAGAAAGACTTCAAATCCCCATCATTTCACATGGAAGAACAAAACCTCAAATGTAGAACAAAACCATACTGAAGAACAGGATTTCAAATCTTCATCGCCTCATACTGAAGAATAGGATCTCAAATCTTCATCACTTCATACTGAAGAACAGGATCTCAAATCTTCATCTCTTCATATTGAAGAATAGGATCTCAAATCTTCACCACTTCATACTGAAGAACAGAATCTCAAATCTTCATCACTTCATTCTGAAGAACAGGATCTCAAATCTTCATCTCTTTATACTGAAGAACAGTATCTCAAATCTTCATCACTTCATACTGAAGAACAGGATCTCAAATCTTCATCTCTCCATACTGAAGAACAGGATCTCAAATCTTCATCTCTTCATATTGAAGAACAGGATCTCAAATCTTCATCTCTTCATATTGAAGAATAGGATCTCAAATCTTCATCTCTTCATATTGAAGAATAGGATCTCAAATCTTCATAACCTGTTGAAAAAGTTAAAAATCATTACTTATATTATTGTTCGATGTAATTAAAACGCGATACATACTAGTACATACCCTTAATATTAAATAAATGTCAAGAAAAATCACAATTTTCATCGTGAACCAACCAACAGAAGATCATATTAAAAATCACTGTTAAACATACGCTATTTACTGTGGTCTGATTATCTTACAATTAAATGTGATGATGTCCCTTCAAAGCAGACGTGAAATACATTAAAATTATTAACCTCATTGCACTACTGTGAATCAGGCGATCAATGTCTAATGGATCTGGAATCTAAATAGGTCAATAAAGGCGAGTAACACCATGAAGTTTGCTATTAGAGAAACTGTTATCAGGATAGACTTTTTTAAGATATTCCCAACCAATGTATGTTGGGGGGGGTGGGGGGGGGGG